>NC_058084.1:470234700-470563889 GCF_014858855.1 Bufo gargarizans | reverse complement strand
TGCCTATTCATAGAGAAAGCCTGTGAGTCCTGATTCCCCTGCCTATTCATAGAGAAAACCTGATTTCTGCCCCCCCCCCCATTCATAGAGAAAGCCTGTAATTCCTACTTCCCCTGTCCATTCATAGAGAGAGCCTGAGTCCTGCCCCCCCCCCCTATTCATAGAGAAAGCCTGTGAGTCCTGCTTCCCCTATCTATTTATAAAGAAAACCTGTGAGTCCTCCTTGCCCCCTTCATTCAAAGATAAAGCCTGTGAGTCCTGCTTCCCCTGCCCATTCATAGAGAAAGCCTGTGAGTCCTGCTCCCCCCCCCCATTCATAAAGAAAGCCTGTGAGTCCTCCTTGCCCCCTTCATTCAAAGAAAAAGCCTGTGAGTCCTGCTTTCTCCATTCATAAAGAGAGAGAGAGAGCCTGTGAGTCCTGCTTCTTCTGCCTATTCATAGAGAAAGCCTGTGAGTCCTGATTCCCCTGCCTATTCATAGAGAAAACCTGATTTCTGCCCCCCCCCCATTCATAGAGAAAGCCTGTAATTCCTACTTCCCCTGTCCATTCATAGAGAGAGCCTGAGTCCTGCCCCCCCCCCCTATTCATAGAGAAAGCCTGTGAGTCCTGCTTCCCCTATCTATTTATAAAGAAAACCTGTGAGTCCTCCTTGCCCCCTTCATTCAAAGATAAAGCCTGTGAGTCCTGCTTCCCCTGCCTATTCATATAAAAAGCCTGTGAGTCCTGCTCCCCCCCCCCCATTCATATAGAAAGCCTGTGAGTCCTTCTTTCCTGCTCAGTCGGAAAGTCTGTGCGTGCTGCTTTTCCTGTCCTTTCATAGAGAAGCAGGAATCCCAGGCTTTCTCTGTGTGTCCTGGCAGAAGGTGTACAGAAAAGGTGATACGTTTCTGAGGGCGGGTGGGGGGGGGGTATGTGTCTTCTGAATGGAGCGATGGAGATGGTGGAGCGCAGGGCTCAGCTGTCATTGTCGGTCATACGTGACTATCACTCCTTGCAAACAGTGGCTCGATGCTGTGGCGTAACTTTATTCCAGCTGTTACTTTGTAACAGAATTTTTGGGAAAATTTTGGTGCAATTTCAGTACAAAATGTTGTTTGTTACACCGGCTCCTTTCTCGCCAAACCATCCCCCTTCATGAGCTAAAGACAACGGAATATGAAATGTCCTGTAATGCCTATATCTGCTGCTCCTTAAAGGGATTGTTTGGACGAGCCCTTGTCCCTTAGACTTCATGGAGTCAATAGTCATCAATGGAGTTAAAAATGGCAGCATTAATGTAATGAGTAGTAAATTATTCCCCGGTGACCATCTAAGTGAAGGTGGATGACGTCATCGTGACACCGCCTGATGGGGGAGCGACGGAACAACGGCGTCTTGTCCCGAAGGCGCTCGTGATGCAAATGTTTGGAGCGTGGAATAAAACAGACTATTTTCATTGTGGCGTCCATCCAAGGTGGTCTAGCTAGACCCGTGATGGCTAACCTCCGGTGCTCCAGCGGTGGTAAAACTACGACTCCCAGCATGCACCCTTGCTTGGCTGTTTTTGGAACTCCACAGAAATGAATGGAGCATGCTGGGAGTCATAGTTTCACCACAGCTGGAGTGCCGGAGGTTAGCCATCACTGATCTAGACCGTTCAAAAATAAGCCCCGAGGCTGGCAAGTTTTTGCACACAAACCAATGCCAACTATGGTGACTGGGTGAAACGAGCGCGTGTCTTGGTGGGTACCGGTTCGACCACTTTGGTAAATTTGAGGTAAGTGCTCTGTCATGACGCCCACATGTCAGGAGTGGGGAACCAGGAATTATCAAAGCATGCAAGGAAATGAGCAAAAATTTTAAGAAAAAAAGCCTGTTGAGGACTCATCGTAGAGACTTTAGCATTGGCACCATAAGCAACGAAGGGGGGCGAGGAGTGAAGGGTTATGGGTAAATGGATCGGTCGGCTCATGGTCACAGATGTCCACCCACTGGAAACTAAAGACTAGTCTGATGGTTTGAGGGAAAGCGCCCCTCCCCAGAGGTCTTATCAGTGTCATGGAGCCCAAATGTTTGCCTCCAAGGTGAGAGAAAACACCTGCACCGTTCCCAAGGCCGCTCACAGCCATATCTGGAAACTGTCAAGTGCAACGTACATGCCGCCCAGGCCTCCACAGACACACATGGAGAAAGGGAAGCTCTCCATGACACTGGTTCACCAGAAACCAGAGAAATAAGTCACTGCCAAAAAGGGGGCACCATCTCCCTCAGGCCAGTCCCTCCCTAGTTGGGGGGTCTATGGAGAAGGGGCTCTCTCTGTCTTCTACTCTTTTGCCTGGTTCTCCTGCTGAGGATTTCCACGAATGTACAGTCATGATGGGTGGTCACCAGCAACCCGTGCGACCCACAACGCCGGTACATCTGGAGGGTTCTGCCAGGTTTGTCGCCCCGTGCGGAAACTGTTCCATCACCCATCAACCACAATGTTATGAAGCAATAGGAAATAATTGCGGGCGCTGCCGCCCCCGTGGGCGTTGGAGGAGACACGCAAAGTGAATTCCTGCCGTTTGTTTGCTGCAGACTTGGTCACATCTGGTTCTGCAGCTGGTTTGGCATCGTCTCCCGCCAGTCAGAGGATGCCAGGGTGCACCATGCCAGAAAAAGTCCCATGACATCTAAAGCAGACAAAATAAGGATGATGGGGGTCATCGTAGATGTGCCCAAGTATCATGTGGCAAGAGTGGACGTGGACAGCTGGCCAAGGACAATGGCCAACATGACTATGGGGCCTACAGGATGGGTTCTTGTGGCATCTATTTGCTTCTTCCCACTGTCCACCATGCTTTATTATGGCTGGGAGAAGAAGTAGAAGCTCCTAGGTGTCCAACCAGATGAGGCACAGACAGATTTCCTATGGTCAGGTTGTTCATTCCGTCAGAGGTCTCTCTGACCATACTGTGGGCTCGGCCGAGCATGCATGTGTAAGAAGGGAGAAGCACTTCTGACAGTGGCTTACCTCCCTCTGAGAAAAATAGGATTGGACATGTTGAAATCCAGCTGCCCAATCCTTCTCTACCCCATCTGCCAGTGGGGAAGAGTCAGGACACCCCCTCCATACAACACATGCATAGCCGGCTCATCACTGGGCTTCGGACCTGGCCATAGGGGTCAATCTCACATTCATCCTGACATTGGGGTGGTCATGGAGGCTGGGATCCCACCGATGGGGCGTTCCTGTGTACATCCAGAGCAGAGCTCATACTTCTCACAGCTGGAATCCGTTACAATTGTATCCAGTCTAGACCATCAGCCTGGACTCCAGACTGATACATTGTAACTCTCAGGACAGGTCTGTGCTGCTGATGGGTTAGCCTGACAGAGGACTGTCCAGACTGGACACAATTGTAACAAACCCTCTGCTGTGAGGGATGTAATCGTTCTGTAAACTGCGCGAGACATTTTTATTTTTCCATAGGGAATAGTTGAGGTTCCATTACCATTTTGTCGGTGTTTCAGGTTTTGTACGCGACAAACACGCCTCCTCTGCTCCATTTCTTACCGTTATGTACAGTTTGTTTCACTAGAAATTCAGCGAGAATTCCAGATCTTGTCGTCCTGCACGTTTTATTGCTTTTAGTAGTACAGCTGTGCGGGTGCAAACAGAAAGGTAGCAGTGCTGAGAGTGTGCATACAGAGATGTAGCAGAGCTGAGCATGTGCATACAGAGATGTAGCAGAGCTGAGCATGTGCATATAGAGAAGGAGCAGAGCTGAGCATGTGCATATAGAAAGGTAGTAGTGCTGCAAGTGTGCATATAGAGATGTCGCAGTACTGAGAATGTGCATATAGAGATGTAGCAGTGCTGAAAGTGTGCATGTAGAGCGGTAGTAGTGCTGAGCATGTGCATATAGAAAGGTAGTAGTGCTGAGAGTGTGCATGCAGAGAGGTAGTAGTGCTGAGCATGTGCATATAGAGATGTAGCAGTACTGAGAGTGTGCATATAGAGATGTAGTAGTGCTGAAAGTGTGCATCAGAGAGGTAGTAGTGCTGAGCATGTGCATGCAGAGATGTAGCAGTGCCGAAAGTGTGCACGTAGAGAGGTAGTGGAGCTGAGCATGTGCATATAGAGATGTAGCAGTGCTGAGAGTGTGCATCTAGAGTGGTAGAAAGTGTGCATGTAGAGAGGTAGTAGTGCTTAGCATGTGCATATAGAGATGTAGCAGTGCTGAGACTATGCATGCAGATGTGTACTAGAGCTGAGTGTGAGCATATACAGAGGTAGCAGTGCTGAGAGTGTGCATACAGAGATCTAGCAGAGCTGAGCATGTGCATAAAGAAAGGTAGTAGTGCTGCATATGTGCATATAGATATGTTGCAGTAGTGAGAGTGTGCATATAGAGATGTAGCAGTGCTGTAGTAGCGCCATGGAGAAGCCGAGTGACAAACTCAGTTCACCATCATCGCTATTGCTGCACATTCTCAGATTGCATTGATCTGTAGTTCCCTGTCTCTGGGAAAGTTGGGTGATAAAGTAGCCTGCGCTGCGATTCACCCAGCTTTCCTTGACTCGTGAAGTGAAGCAGCGAGGTTTGTGTGATGTATTACTGCGCAACCAGGCAGAAACCTGGGAAGCCGAGTAATATACTGTCACCCAGCTTTCCCAGCAGCAGACACATTCACTATGGATGTAGCCGCACTGATGGAGTTTTGGAAGTCAAAATCAGGAGTGGATGATAAAAGCAGAGGATGGGCCCTCAGGAAAGCTGTCCGTGTGTCCTTACCCTTAGGTTGCCCCCATAGTATCCTATGGGCTGCAGTCCGCCCCTGCATTGTATGTAACACTGTGAGATTTTCTCCAGTCAGTTCAATGGGAAATTGACGCTGCGGAAAAACGTTTTTCACTGCAGACCGGACAGATTCTCCATAATTCACACCCAAAAACTCACACATTTGTAAAATAATCTGCACCTGCGAATATTCTGCCACGTGTGAGGCACCGCTACAATGAGGGCTGGAAGTGCAGAGCTGTGTGTGTTTCCTGCAGCCAAATTCTTCCCTGGAGAACTGCAGACAGCGAGCAGCTGACAGGAATACTAATGCCGAGGACGTGTGAGCGGCGCAGCCAGGACGTTATCTGCAGCCGCCTACAGGGAGCATGTCACCTGCTGATAACACAAGCAACGAGGCACGAGCCGCAGCAAGCCTCACATACATACCTGTGGTGTTACATAGGACTGCAGGTGACATCTACTGCATTATCTGTACTCAGAGAGTTATCGCTGTGTTATCTGTGGTGTTACATAGGACTGCAGGTGACATCTACTACATTATCTGTACTCAGAGAGTTATCACTGTGTTATCTGTGGTGTTACATAGGACTGCAGGTGACATCTACTACATTATCTGTACTCAGAGAGTTATCACTGTGTTATCTGTGGTGTTACATAGGACTGCAGGTGACATCTACTACATTATCTGTACTCAGAGAGTTATCACTGTGTTATCTGTGGTGTTACATAGGACTGCAGGTGACATCTACTACATTATCTGTTCTCAGAGTTATCACTGTGTTCTCTCCGGTGTTACATAGGACTGCAGGTGACATCTACTGCATTATCTGTACTCAGAGAGTTATCACTGTGTTATCTGTGGTGTTACATAGGACTGCAGGTGACATCTACTACATTATGTGTACTCAGAGAGTTATTACTGTGTTATCTGTGCTGTTACATAGGACTGCAGGTGACATCTACTACATTATCTATACTCAGATAGTTATCACTGTGTTACCTGTGGTGTTACATAGGACTGCAGGTGACATCTACTACATTATCTGTACTCAGAGAGTTATCACTGTGTTATCTGTGGTGTTACATAGGACTGCAGGTAACATCTACTACATTATCTGCACTCAGAGAGTTATCACTGTGTTATCTGTGGTGTTACATAGGACTGTAGGTGACATCTACTACATTATCTGTACTCAGAGAGTTATCACTGTGTTATCTGTGGTGTTACATAGGACTGCAGGTGACATCTACTACATTATCTGTACTCAGAGAGTTATCACTGTGTTATCTGTGGTGTTACATAGGACTGCAGGTGACATCTACTACATTATCTGTACTCAGAGAGTTATCACTGTGTTATCTGTGGTGTTACATAGGACTGCAGGTGACATCTACTACATTATCTGTACTCAGAGAGTTATCACTGTGTTATCTGTGGTGTTACATAGGACTGCAGGTGACATCTACTACATTATCTGTACTCAGAGAGTTATCACTGTGTTATCTGTGGTGTTACATAGGACTGCAGGTGACATCTACTACATTATCTGTACTCAGAGAGTTATCACTGTGTTATCTGTGGTGTTACATAGGACTGCAGGTGACATCTACTACATTATCTGTACTCAGAGAGTTATCACTGTGTTATCTGTGGTGTTACATAGGACTGCAGGTGACATCTACTACATTATCTGTACTCAGAGAGTTATCACTGTGTTATCTGTGGTGTTACATAGGACTGCAGGTGACATCTACTACATTATCTGTACTCAGAGACTTATCACTGTGTTATCTGTGGTGTTACATAGGACTGCAGGTGACCTCTACTACATTATACTTAGATAGTTATAACTGTGTTATATGTGGTGTTACATAGGACTGTAGGTGGCATCTACTACATTATCTATACTCAGATAGTTATAACTGTGTTATCTGTGGTGTTACATAGGACTGCAGGTGACATCTACTACATTACCTATATCAAAGAGTTAGCACTGTATTATTCGTCATGTTACTTAGGACTGCAGGTGTCATCTACTGCATTAGTATAGCACTGATAGTTCGCTGAGTACAGATAATGCAGTAGATGTCCCCTGCAGTCCTATGTAACACCACAAATAACACGATGATAACTCTCTGAGCACAGATAATGTAGTAGGTCTCACCTGCAGTCCTATGTAACACCACAGATAACACAGTGCTAACTCTCTGAGTACAGATAATGTAGTAGATGTCCCCTGCAGTCCTATGTAACACCACAAATAACACAGTGATAACTCTCTGAGCACAGATAATGTAGTAGGTCTCACCTGCAGTCCTATGTAACACCACAGATAATATATGGTGATGTTAACCAAAAGTTTTCAGTGACACACTCAGCTCTGCTACACTGCGCACCACAGGATCTCATGGTAAATGTATGTGTAATATTTTTTATTACATGTCATCGGCTTCTATGACTTGTTCTCTCGGCCCCATCAATGTCCCAGGAATCCTCGGAGCCTCCATTACTCCTCCGCTGGTGACCACATACAGCTCCACGGTTGGTCTGTGTCTCCCGGTGTGTTAGAGCTGTCTAGGCATTATAGGGCTATGAGGCATACAGTGCTCGTCCAGTGGCAGGTGTACCTGCAGTCCTATGTAAAACCACAGGTGACCCATCATGGAACCTCAGCTTTGACACACCTGACAGGTCCTGTTACTTCTACAAAGTGTAGCATTCATATGAAATCTCTAGAATGTAACAATATAATATCGGGCACAGCAGTTCCATCAACAGGTTCATTCATTTCGGGAGGTGACCAGTAACTTACCCCATTCAGGCCAAGGGTGTTGTTTTCAACATTGCTGGTGATGCCGGACAGGATGGCGGTGGCGACCACGGCGCCCAGGCACTGCGCAATGATGTACATGACAGCCTTCAGGATGCTGATCTGACAGCTCAGGAGACAGCCCAGGGTGACCGCGGGGTTGAGGTGGGCACCGCTGATGTGCCCCACACTCTGCGCCATGGTGGCAATGGCCAACCCAAAAGCCAGGGACACCTTCACGATGTCCTGTGACCGGCTGACGGTTTCGTTTGCTTTTTCTTGAACGGGAAAATGAAGCCCAAGAGCGGCGCCGATACTGATAAAAACGAAAAACATCATAGCTAAGAACTCAGCTATCACCGCCCTCCAGAAGGCTTTCTTCTTAAATTCGCTGGCCATTTTTAAAATTTGAAAGAAAAAAAAATTAAATAAAAAATTAAATAGACAAAACTAAATAAAATAAAAATAATTAATAAAAAATGGTAATAAATGAAAGTTCTTCCCAACAGCTGAGGAAGATTGTGTGGAGAACGTTATAGCGTTGTGTTATTTATAGGGGTTGGGTGGTCTGTGTCGGAGGAAAGGGGTGTTCCACAAAAGAAGGAAGGAACATTTACATAGGGGCCGTGGTAAAAAAAAAAAAAGTTCTGCCACCAGCGGCTGCCAAGTTCTCCCAGCACTTTCCATCAATTCTTCTTCCCTCCCGTCACCGTACAGGATATTTCAGCCCATACAATGCTCTCTCAGGGAATGGCTCTTCTGGACATTGAGCTTTTTTAATTTTTTCTGCTTTCCATAGTTTTTTTTTGTTTTTTTATACACAGTTTGTTGATAAAATATGTTTTTCACTTTTTCTCTTGTGCTCCAGGCAGATAACAGTTTATCTTATGAAACGTTGCTCACTTTGCTATTGCTTTTCTTTCTTTTTTTCTCGTTGCTTACCTGGTATATTTAAAAATAAATTATAAGTTTATAGATTATTTTGTAATTTTGTCATTTTTTTTGTTTAACTTTGTTAAAGTTCTATCTTTTTATATTATATAAAATTATTTTATATTTGGCATGTACAGTAGTGCAATATTTTTTTTATTTTTAAAACCTTTTTTTAATTTTTGTTTTATCTCAGTATACACGGGTTCATTTACCAAGTGTTGTACACAGAATCACTTTTTATATTATATCTTTATATTAGAAATTATAATTTCGCTTTTATTTAGTATGTACAGTGTGCAATATTTTATAATTTTATATTTTTTTTATCTCAGTATGTACATGTTCATTTATCTTTTTAGGTTCTCTAAAGTTTTATACAGAGAATCACTTTTTGTATATATTATTATTATTTTATATGTTATTATTTTCAATGTATTCAATTTAACATATTCTTCAGTTTTATTATTTCTGAGGCTCAGTCTACGGACAGTAGGGGCGCTACTTTATGCTCCAATCACAATAAAGTGCATATTACAGAATCAGTGGCCAATAATAACACTATACAAAGGACAAATAATACCGCTCCACCATGACCATACAAATTTCGGTCCCAGTCATTATTAATCCCGCACTCAGTGACTTAGGCCTCTTGCACACGGCTGTAGTGCTCCCATGGCCGTGTTGCGGGCCGCATACGGCGGTTCCGCAATACACCGGGCACCGGCCATGTGCATTTCGTATCAAGAAAGCGGCCCTATTCACTTGACTGGGTCCGCAAATCCGGAGATGCGATGCGGAATGGAAGCACGGAACGGAACCCCATGGAAGCACTACAGAGTAGTGGCCTCTTTACATATAGTGCCCTCATTAGTGGCCTCTTTACATATGGTGCCCTCATTAGTGGCCTCTTTACATATAGTGCCCCCATTAGTGGCCTCTTTACATATGGTGCCCTCATTAGTGGCCTCTTTACATATAGTGCCCCATTAGTGGCCTCTTTACATATAGTGCCCTCATTAGTGGCCTCTTTACATATAGTGCCCCCATTAGTGGCCTCTTTATATACAGCGTCCCCCCAGTAGTGGCCTCTTTACATATAGTGCCCCCAGTAATGGCTTCTTTACATATAGTGCCCTCATTAGTGGCCTCTTTACATATAGTGCCCTCATTAGTGGCCTCTTTACATATAGTGCCCCCATTAGTGGCCTTTTTATATACAGCGTCCCCCCAGTAGTGGCCTCTTTATTTAGTGCCCCCAGTAATGGCTTCTTTACATATAGTGCCCCCAGTAGTGGCCTCTTTATTTAGTGCCCCGGTAGTGGCTTCTTTACATACAGTGCCCCCAGTATTGGCCTCTTTATATAGTGCCCCCAGTAGTGGCCTCTTTATATAGTGCCCCCAGTAATGGCCTCTTTATATAGTGCCCCCAGTATTGGCCTCTTTATATAGTGCCCCCAGTAGAGGCCTCTTTATATAGTGCCCCCAGTAGAGGCCTCTTTATATAGTGCCCCCAGTAATGGCCTCTTTATATAGTGCCCCCAGTAATGGCCTCTTTATATAGTGCCCCAGTAATGGCCTCTTTATATAGTGCCCCCAGTAGTGATCTCTTTATATAGTGCCCCCAGTAGTGGCCTCTTTATATAGTGCCCCCAGTATGGCCTCTTTATATAGTGCCCCCAGTAGTGACCTCTTTATATAGTGCCCCCAGTAAAGGCCTCTTTATATAGTGCCCCAGTAATGGCCTCTTTATATAGTGCCCCCAGTAATGGCCTCTTTATATAGTGCCCCCAGTAATGGCCTCTTTATATAGTGCCCCCAGTAATGGCCTCTTTATATAGTGCCCCCAGTAATGGCCTCTTTATATAGTGCCCCCAGTAATGGCCTCTTTATATAGTGCCCCCAGTAATGGCCTCTTTATATAGTGCCCCCAGTAATGGCCTCTTTATATAGTGCCCCCAGTAATGGCCTCTTATATAGTGCCCCCAGTAATGGCCTCTTTATATAGTGCCCCCAGTAATGGCCTCTTTATATAGTGCCCCCAGTAATGGCCTCTTTATATAGTGCCCCAGTAATGGCCTCTTTATAATGGCCTCTTATATAGTGCCCCCAGTAATGGCCTCTTTATATAGTGCCCCCAGTAGTGGCCTCTTTATATAGTGCCCCAGTAAGTGGCCTCTTTATATAGTGCCCCCAGTAATGGCCTCTTTATTATAGTGGCCCCCAGTAATGGCCTCTTTATATAGTGCCCCCAGTAGGGCCTCTTTATAAGTGCCCCCAGTAGTGGCCTCTTTATATAGTGCCCCCAGTAGTGGCCTCTTTATATAGTGCCCCCAGTAGTGGCCTCTTTAATATAGTGCCCCCAGTAATGGCCTCTTTATATAGTGCCCCCCAGTAATGGACTCTTTATATAGTGGCCCCCAGTAAAGGACCTCTTTATATAGTGCCCCCAGTAAAGCCTCTTTATATAGTGCCCCCAGTAAGGGGCCTCTTTATATAGTGCCCCCAGTAGTGGCCTCTTTATATAGTGCCCCCAGTAAGTGGCCTCTTTATATAGTGCCCCCAGTAATGGCCTCTTTATATAGTGCCCCCAGTAATGGCCTCTTTATATAGTGCCCCCATAATGGCCTCTTTATATAGTGCCCCCAGTAATGGCCTCTTTATATAGTGCCCCCAGTAGTGGCCTCTTTATATGTGCCCCCAGTAATGGCCTCTTTATATAGTGCCCCCAGTAATGACCTCTTTTATAGTGCCCCCAGTAAAGGCCTTTTATATAGTGCCCCCAGTAATGGCCTCTTATAGTGCCCCAGTAGTGGCCTCTTTATATAGTGCCCCCAGTAATGGCCTCTTTATATAGTGCCCCCAGTAATGGCCTCTTTATATAGTGCCCCCAGTAATGACCTTTTATATAGTGCCCCCAGTAAAGGCCTCTTTATATAGTGCCCCCAGTAATGACCTCTTTATATAGTGCCCCCAGTAATGGCCTCTTTATATAGTGCCCCCAGTAATGACCTCTTTATATAGTGCCCCCAGTAATGGCCTCTTTATATAGTGCCCCAGTAAAGGCCTCTTTATATAGTGCCCCCAGTAAAGGCCTCTTTATATAGTGCCCCCAGTAATGGCCTCTTTATATAGTGCCCCAGTAAGGCCTCTTTATATAGTGCCCCCAGTAATGGCCTCTTTATATAGTGCCCCCAGTAATGGCCTCTTTATATAGTGCCCCCAGTAATGGCCTCTTTATATAGTGCCCCAGTAATGGCCTCTTTATATAGTGCCCCCAGTAATGGCCTCTTTATATAGTGCCCCCAGTAATGGCCTCTTTATATAGTGCCCCCAGTAGTGGCCTCTTTATATAGTGCCCCCAGTAATGGCCTCTTTATATAGTGCCCCCAGTAATGGCCTCTTTATATAGTGCCCCCAGTAATGGCCTCTTTATATAGTGGCCCCAGTAATGGCCTCTTTATATAGTGCCCCCAGTAATGGCCTCTTTATATAGTGCCTCCAGTAATGGCCTCTTTATATAGTGCCCCCAGTAATGGCCTCTTTATATAGTGCCCCCAGTAATGGCCTCTTTATATAGTGCCCCAGTAAAGGCCTCTTTATATAGTGCCCCCAGTAAAGGCCTCTTTATATAGTGCCCCCAGTAATGGCCTCTTTATATAGTGCCCCCAGTAAAGGCCTCTTTATATAGTGCCCCCAGTAATGGCCTCTTTATATAGTGCCCCCAGTAATGGCCTCTTTATATAGTGCCCCCAGTAATGACCTCTTTATATAGTGCCCCCAGTAATGGCCTCTTTATATAGTGCCCCCTGTAATGGCCTCTTTATATAGTGCCCCAGTAATGGCCTCTTATATAGTGCCCCCAGTAGTGGCCTCTTTATATAGTGCCCCCAGTAGTGGCCTCTTTATATAGTGCCCCCAGTAATGGCCTCTTTATATAGTGCCCCCAGTAATGGCCTCTTTATATAGTGCCCCCAGTAAAGGCCTCTTTATATAGTGCCCCCAGTAATGGCCTCTTTATATAGTGCCCCCAGTAATGGCCTCTTTATATAGTGCCCCCAGTAGTGGCCTCTTTATATAGTGCCCCCAGTAAAGGCCTCTTTATATAGTGCCCCCAGTAATGGCCTCTTTATATAGTGCCCCCAGTAATGGCCTCTTTATATAGTGCCCCCAGTAATGGCCTCTTTATATAGTGCCCCCAGTAATGGCCTCTTTATATAGTGCCCCCAGTAATGGCCTCTTTATATAGTGCCCCCAGTAGTGGCCTCTTTATATAGTGCCCCCAGTAATGGCCTCTTTATATAGTGCCCCCAGTAATGGCCTCTTTATATAGTGCCCCCAGTAATGGCCTCTTTATATAGTGCCCCCAGTAGTGGCCTCTTTATATAGTGCCCCCAGTAGTGGCCTCTTTATATAGTGCCCCCAGTAGTGGCCTCTTTATATAGTGCCCCCAGTAATGGCCTCTTTATATAGTGCCCCCAGTAATGGCCTCTTTATATAGTGCCCCCAGTAATGACCTCTTTATATAGTGCCCCAGTAAAGGCCGCTTTATAAAATGCCCCCAGTAAAGGCCTCTTTATATAGTGCCCCCAGTAGTGGCCTCTTTATATAGTGCCCCCAGTAGTGGCCTCTTTATATAGTGCCCCCAGTAATGGCCTCTTTATATAGTGCCCCCAGTAATGGCCTCTTTATATAGTGCCCCCAGTAATGGCCTCTTTATATAGTGCCCCCAGTAATGGCCTCTTTATATAGTGCCCCCAGTAATGGCCTCTTTATATAGTGCCCCCAGTAGTGGCCTCTTTATATAGTGCCCCCAGTAATGGCCTCTTTATATAGTGCCCCCAGTAATGACCTCTTTATATAGTGCCCCCAGTAAAGGCCTCTTTATATAGTGCCCCCAGTAATGGCCTCTTTATATAGTGCCCCCAGTAGTGGCCTCTTTATATAGTGCCCCCAGTAATGGCCTCTTTATATAGTGCCCCCAGTAATGGCCTCTTTATATAGTGCCCCCAGTAATGACCTCTTTATATAGTGCCCCCAGTAAAGGCCTCTTTATATAGTGCCCCCAGTAATGACCTCTTTATATAGTGCCCCCAGTAATGGCCTCTTTATATAGTGCCCCCAGTAATGACCTCTTTATATAGTGCCCCCAGTAATGGCCTCTTTATATAGTGCCCCCAGTAAAGGCCTCTTTATATAGTGCCCCCAGTAAAGGCCTCTTTATATAGTGCCCCCAGTAATGGCCTCTTTATATAGTGCCCCCAGTAAAGGGCCTCTTTATATAGTGCCCCCAGTAATGGCCTCTTTATATAGTGCCCCCAGTAATGGCCTCTTTATATAGTGCCCCCAGTAATGGCCTCTTTATATAGTGCCCCCAGTAATGGCCTCTTTATATAGTGCCCCCAGTAATGGCCTCTTTATATAGTGCCCCCAGTAATGGCCTCTTTATATAGTGCCCCAGTAGTGGCCTCTTTATATAGTGCCCCCAGTAATGGCCTCTTTATATAGTGCCCCCAGTAATGGCCTCTTTATATAGTGCCCCCAGTAATGGCCTCTTTATATAGTGGCCCCAGTAATGGCCTCTTTATATAGTGCCCCCAGTAATGGCCTCTTTATATAGTGCCCCCAGTAATGGCCTCTTTATATAGTGCCCCCAGTAATGGCCTCTTTATATAGTGCCCCCAGTAATGGCCTCTTTATATAGTGCCCCAGTAAAGGCCTCTTTATATAGTGCCCCCAGTAAGGCCTCTTTATATAGTGCCCCCAGTAATGGCCTCTTTATATAGTGCCCCCAGTAAAGGCCTCTTTATATAGTGCCCCCAGTAATGGCCTCTTTATATAGTGCCCCCAGTAATGACCTCTTTATATAGTGCCCCCAGTAATGGCCTCTTTATATAGTGCCCCCTGTAATGGCCTCTTTATATAGTGCCCCCAGTAATGGCCTCTTTATATAGTGCCCCCAGTAGTGGCCTCTTTATATAGTGCCCCCAGTAGTGGCCTCTTTATATAGTGCCCCCAGTAATGGCCTCTTTATATAGTGCCCCCAGTAATGGCCTCTTTATATAGTGCCCCCAGTAAAGGCCTCTTTATATAGTGCCCCAGTAATGGCCTCTTTATATAGTGCCCCCAGTAATGGCCTCTTTATATAGTGCCCCCAGTAGTGGCCTCTTTATATAGTGCCCCCAGTAAAGGCCTCTTTATATAGTGCCCCCAGTAATGGCCTCTTTATATAGTGCCCCCAGTAATGGCCTCTTTATATAGTGCCCCCAGTAATGGCCTCTTTATATAGTGCCCCCAGTAATGGCCTCTTTATATAGTGGCCCCAGTAATGGCCTCTTTATATAGTGCCCCCAGTAATGGCCTCTTTATATAGTGCCCCCAGTAATGGCCTCTTTATATAGTGCCCCCAGTAATGGCCTCTTTACATAAGTGATATGTTCCCGTTAAGTTCCATCTACAGACTATTTATTTATTTATATATTTATTCTGTTTTATGCACAAAATATAATTCACTATGTTTATTTTATGTATTTTACATGCATTTATTTTACCTTGAAGAGAAACAAAACCTTTATCTAATACTTATCCTATAAACTTCTAATATGTTCTCCCTAATAAAACTATCTCTAATATACTTTATTAATGAGTTTTCTATTTTCACTACTGGTGCGCTTATAACTCTCTGTACATCGCGGAGCTGTCAGCGGTGTAGGGAGTACATTTTATGAATGGGGCAGCAGCAGCGCAGGGCGTACGGCCAGGAGCGCACATTACTGCTCCTGCCCGTGCTCCCTGGACTATTACTACCTCCTGGCATAGCACATGGGTACACTGTACATACCCTGTACCCATGTACTATGCCAGGATTAGCGGAGCGGCTCCTGCTTCTGCCTGCTCCGGTAAGCTGACATGCAGTTCTCTGAGTTTAGCGGAGCAGGCAGAAGCAGGAGCCGCTCCGCTAATCCTGGCATAGTACATGGGTACAGGGAACGTACAGGGTGAAAGGATCTCCTCCCTTTTCTCTTTATTAGAGATGAGCGAATTTATGAAAAGTTTGATTCGGCTGATTCACAGAATTGTACAAAAAAATTTGCTTTGTGATGAATAGCTTTGTCACGAAGTGCATTTTTTTTTGTGAGTAGCGGGTGCAGTGACAGGGAGCTGTGATAGCGCCGTCCCCGTCATTGTACCCCTTAGATGCCGCGTTCATACATGATCGCGGCATCTGAGTGTAAAAACTGTGTGAAATTAACCTAAAAAAAAAAATTGCCGCCATCTTGCTTGAAGATCTGGAGCGAAATCTCGCATGGCGAGAGATTACGTCGTCACGCCGGCCAGCGTGGTGACATCATACATCACAACGCACAGGATTTCGTCCGAGAACTTCAATCAAGATAGAGGCTAGCAGCCCGTCGTGAGCAAATGGAGGCGGTAGGTTAGATTTTTTTACACTATTTCAAGTTAAATTGATTCGCTGACATGAAGCAGGAGACAATTCAGCTTCGAGGCAAAGCAAATTTATCCTGAAATTCGGATCGAATTCACCCTTCGTGGGATTTGATTCGCTCATCTCTACTCTTTATGTGCCTCCCCCACCCAATTTTTTTTTTTTCTCAGAAGTAGAACCTCATGCCTCATTGATTCTCATTCCTGAAGAGTGCCAAATTATACAATATAACTGAGACATACCTGGTATCTTACTATATATAGTAAAGCAGACGACTACAACCCCCAATATCTCAGACAGTGACCATTATGTATATATCTGTACACACTGCATCTATTATACCTCGTACCTCACATATCAGTACACTGCTGTATATACTATATATCTGTACACACTGCATCTATTATACCTCGTACCTCACATATCAGTACACTGCTCTATATACTATATATCTGTACACACTGCATCTATTATACCTCGTACCTCACATATCAGTACACTGCTCTATATACTATATATCTGTACACACTGCATCTATTATACCTCGTACCTCACATATCAGTACACTGCTCTATATACTATATATCTGTACACACTGCATCTATTATACCTCGTACCTCACATATCAGTACACTGCTCTATATACTATATATCTGTACACACTGCATCTATTATACCTCGTACCTCACATATCAGTGCACTGCTGTATATACTATATATCTGTACACACTGCATCTATTATACCTCGTACCTCACATATCAGTACACTGCTGTATATACTATATATCTGTACACACTGCATCTATTATACCTCGTACCTCACATATCAGTACACTGCTGTATATACTATATATCTGTACACACTGCATCTATTATACCTCGTACCTCGCATATCAGTACACTGCTGTATATACTATATATCTGTACACACTGCATCTATTATACCTCGTACCTCACATATCAGTACACTGCTGTATATACTATATATCTGTACACACTGCATCTATTATACCTCGTACCTCACATATCAGTACACTGCTGTATATACTATATATCTGTACACACTGCATCTATTATACCTCGTACCTCACATATCAGTACACTGCTGTATATACTATATATCTGTACACACGGCATCTATTATACCTCGTACCTCACATATCAGTACACTGCTGTATATACTATATATCTGTACACACTGCATCTATTATACCTCGTACCTCACATATCAGTACACTGCTGTATATACTATTTGTGGTCAGGGCGACGGCCCTTGAACGTACCACTCAGGGCTTACCGAAGGCTGGTTAATGCCGGGAGCCCGGAGCAAGGGTAGGCCTAAAAGGGGCCAAAAATGGAGACATAATCATACTGTCAAACACTTTATTGTAGCATTACAGGGCTAGTGAACAGAACACATCACGAATCTCGGATTGAGGATTCGGTACATATCTGGAGAAACAAGACGATCTCCAACGCCCCATACTCCTGATGACATGCAGTGGTACTTTGTGCCTAGAAGCGGCTGAGGCCGCCCCAATGCGAAAGGAGTGGCCCGAGATGGCCTTGGGGTCCTGACCCAACCCTGCAACCAAGGAGCGGACATGGGACATGAACTGAGAAGTGGACAATGGACCCCCCTTAAAGGGAAGTAAAGGACTATCTGGGGCCGCCGCCTGCAGCCCTGAAGACAATTGCTGCAGCGCCTTGACCGGGCACCAGTCGTTGTGCGAGGGGTAAAACCTCACCAGAGTTGGAGGTCCTGTCTGAGCGGTCTTGGCAGCCAGGATGCTCAGTATAACATGGTCGTGATGCCAGGTCAAGTGCTGCTTCTGGAGATGACGGCTGTTCCGGCTGGCAGTGGTGAATTCCCCCGGCCGGAGGAACCCGTAAAATCCCAGGTAAAGGGCGGCTTTTATGACGGAGCTAACCAAGGGCCCAAAAGGATTACCATCCAGAGCCAAGGACAACTGCCTAAACAAGGAGCCGGACAGGGGTTGACGGACCACTGGCCTACTTGCACCGGCTTTCTCGGTGCCCCGGAGCGTGGCCTTGATGGCCTGCGATGTGAAAAAGATACTCTGGCAGGGTTGTTCAATGTGAACTGATGTTGAATTCCTGCCAAGTAAAGGCGGATGGTGTTGTGCGCGAGACTGAGGTTGGCATGACAATGCGCGATAAACGCCATTATGAATGATACGTCATCCATGTTGCCTTGTGGATGATTCTTGGCAAAATCCTTATAAAGGTTCCAGCCCGTGCGATAATTCCTGACTGTGTTCTCAGAAAGGCTCTGGTGCAAGAGATCTTTGGCTGTCCTGATCAAAGACGTTAATCCCACACCAGGTCGCTGTAAGCTGGAATGCCCGCCACGGTTGCATCTGCATGCGGCATAACCTGAAAAAAGACATTAGCGTTAAAACGGGACAGCGCATCCGCAGCCGTATTCATGGAAGCCTGAATGTGGGAGCACTCAAAGCAAAAATTGTGCACCATGGACAGCCACACCAACTTGCGCATGAGGGCCATGATTTTTGGGGATCTAGCTCTGCCACTACGGATGATGTCCACCAAGTCCTGACTATTGGTAATAAACAACACCCTCGAGTCTGACCAGTCGTGGCCCCATACATGGGCTGCTGCCACCAAAGGATATAACTCCAACAGGGGGGATGACCGAAGAGCCTCCCTGTCCCCTGAGATCTGGGACGGCCAGGCACCGGCCAGCCAGTGATTGCCAAATATAGCTGCAAAGCCCTTGGATGCGGCTGCGTCTGAATAAATCATAGGAGAGGACGAGTCCCGGGGGGGATGAGCAACCCCATTCCATGAAGACATGAATGTACTCCACATGGACAGGTCCGCCATGGCCTGTCGGTCCAGCCGAATAACGCTGTCTTGCTCTGGGGCTGATGGCAGGAGCAGCAAGAGCCGGGAAACAAAGGTACGTCCCTGGGGCATGACCCTCATGGCGAAGTTCAGCCGGCCCAGCAACGATTGGAGATTCGTCTTGGTCAGGAAGCAGGTTTTGGACGCCTCCAGGATGGCTAACCGTATATGCTGCAACTTCTCCTCGGGGAGCCTTGCTTCGAACCTCACTGAGTCCAGGATGACCCCCAGGAAGGTGATCATCTTGGCAGGACCTACCGTCTTCCCTGCGGCGACAGGAACCTGGAGTGCCGAAAATAATTCCAGCAGGGAGGATAAGCTGGAGGGCTGCCGGGAAGGGTGTTCCACCAGCAGGAAGTCGTCCAGGTAATGGATGCACATGGGCGCCTGCCCATGTTCGACCAGGATCCAGTGCAGGGCTTGGGCCAGACGGTCAAACAGCCATGGGCTGCTTTTTGAGCCAAACGTTAGGCGATTGGCAAAGTAGTACCTGCCTGCCCACTTGATGCCGTAGTATTGCCACAGTTGCGGATGGATCGGGAGCAGCTTGAAGGCGTCCGCAATATCTGTCTTGGACAACCAGGCCCCCCTGCCTGCCTTGAGAATCAATAGAATGGCCTCATCGATCGAGGAGTACTTCATACTAAACTCTTCCGATGGTATGAGGGAGTTAATACTGGGTATGTGCGAAGAATGAGGAGCCGAGAGATCATAGATAAGTCTTCTTTTATTTGAGTCCTTCTTCGCCACCACTCCAATAGGGTTAACCCTCCATACTTCAAAGGGGATAGAATCAAACGGACCGATGAGGAACCCTTTCTCCAGTTCCAAGGAAATCGCCGCTTGCACCGCCTCTGGATCCTGTCTGGCAGAGAGGAGATTCTCACACTCCCAGTTGGCATGCGGAAGGGCCACCAACCCCGTATGGAACCCTTGTGACAGACCCGTAAGCAGATGTACCACAAACCGTTGATCACCATGCCCTTCTAGGAGTGCCCCCAGGAGATCCACGTTGATGTCGGTCAGTCATGCCAGTTTAGATGACTTTTTAGGACAGGTTGACCTTGGATGTGCACGAAAGCAGACTGTGCACACGTGGAGGGCCCTGCACCCACTGAACATGCAGTGGCCGAAGTTAAAATTATTGCATATCTGGCTTTTGCCCAGATACACAATCGGCCTGCCAAACTTATCCATGAGGGCCGGACCCCTGGGGACTCCTGATGAACCTGGAATAGCTCTATCAGGAAGGGAGGCCGCCTCGTTGGGGCACCATTCTGTGGCATGAAAAATGGACTGGCATGAACCACAAGTGGGGGCTCGGAGCCCTGCAAAATGCCTGCAGAAAAGCTCCATGTCTAGCACAGCCCAATTGGTCATAAACTGAAACCGTGCTAGGGAGGCTGCAGCTTTAGCCGCGAAGGACCGATGGTAATCATAAAACGCCGAGCCCCCATACTTGTGGCCCAAATCGGTGACCTGATATAGATAGGCGTCCAGCTCCTCCCTCCTATTAGGCTGTGCCGAGCAAATGACGTCCCTGAATAAACTGAAAGCGAGTACAAACTCGGGAATGGACAGTTTGCGATTCAGTCGGGCATCTTTGGACTTCATCACTACTGACACCTCCCCGCAATCAATGGTTCTGTGCTCGCTTGCATCATGGGATGCTATGAGGATAGATGCCAGGTTGACCTCTTTGCCTGCCAGTATATCCCTCCTGATATTTTCCGCCACAAAATGAGCTGGGACAATGACCGGCGGAGTAGACGACATACCTGGGGACCCTGCCAATGGCCCTGACACCGCCGTCACGGGTGACACTGACTGCGACGAGGTGGAGGCCCTGGACTCCAGCTCCATGACCCTGTGCTGGATGTCCGCTACCGAGGCAGCCAGACTCCCCATAGTGGCATTCAACTGAGCCAGTGATGCCTGTACAGTAGGTACTGCCAGCTGCTCGCTGGATGGACCCGGGCTAGATACCAGTAGCCTATAAAGTTCGGCTTTCTTGGCCGAAGCCGGGTGACTGATGCCCCTTCTATGCAATTCGGCCACCAGTTTTGGAATTGTCCAGCTCCTCAGGGATCCATGACCAGCCAGACCGGAAACCACGGACCCGGAGATGGACGAGGCATCGTCGATGTCTGCGGCCTGGGACATGTTGACCACGCTGCAATACTCTATGCCCTGGATATCACCTGAGGACAAAACCTTTGTTACTTGTGCAGACACCAGGTGCGTCTTGGACATCCCAATGGCCCCTCCCCCTGTTGGCCTCTACCAGAACGACCGCCCCTAGATTATGGCCGGCCTGATGGACCTGAATTGATACTCACCTGGTTATGGATTTTGATGAAAATGATAATGATACCGTACTGGAGGCCCGTACCACCGACCGAGGTGGAGGCCTTGTTTATGGGAAACCGAAGGCACCGAGACCCCAACGTGCTGCCGTATAAACAAGAACAAGTATGAACATCTAAATGTACTGGGAATATAACCCACCTGGTTGCGTCAGGCCGTACCACCTGCCCCTAAGGGTAAACGAGAAACATGGCCTAAACGTACTAGGCAACAATGATGAGGACAGAAAAGCCAACAAACCAGGATGACGTGCTCCCCCGGGCATGCTGCTGGGTCATGCATGCTGCTATGGACGGATGTGTGCCAAGATCGGTGAACAAGACCCCTTGGACGTACATAGACAGGACACCATGCCGCCGGGGCGGCTGACGCGACATTGCCTGAACGCTTCAGACAGACGTGCACAAGAGACGAGTAAGACAACCTACACGTACCAGGTAGGACCACGTGCCACCGGGGTGGCGGACATACTTTGCCTGAACGTTTCAAGCAGACGTGCAACAGGAGATAAAAATGACAACCTGGACGTTCCAGGCAGGACCCCGTGCCACCGGCGTGGCAGACATATTTAGCCTGAACGTTTCAAGCAGACGTGCAACAGGAGACGAGTATGGCAACCTGGACATTCCAGGCAGGACCACCTGTCACCGGAGTGACCAATGTAATGCTTGAACGCTCCAAGCGGAAGTACCACACAAGCTGACAAGACACCCTGGAGATCCAGGCCGGACACCGTGCCACGAAATGGCGGACATGACATTGCCTGAACGCTTCAAGCAGACGTACCACAATAAAGAAAACGACAACCTGGAGTTCCAGGCCGGACCACATGCCACAGGAGCGGCGGACGCCACAATGCCTGAACGCTTCAAGCAGACGTACCACAATAAACAAAGCGACAACCTGGAGTTCCAGGCAGGACTACATGCCACCGGCGTGGCGGACGCAACAATGCCTGAACGCTTCAAGCAACGAACTACAATAGACAAAGTGACAACCTGGACGTTCCAGGCAGAAACATGCGCCACCGGGGTAGACGACAGAATAGCGCCCGAACGTTTCAAGCAGACGAGCAACGAGGGAGAGAGACGGGTATGACAACATGCCATGGTGTGGCGGACACCACATATGAGACGAGAAAAGTGCCCGTGGCCAAACCCCCGTGACACATACCATACCCGTATTGAATACAGGACGTACCACCTACTGTAAGTAAGGAATCCTTGGCATGGAGTGGAGCGTCAGATAATCGACCAGAAGAACACACTGCAATATGACGCATGACAACAAGAAAAATTTATAATATTTTATTTATTTTTTTAAATTATTTTTTTTGCTTCCCGCAGAACCTAGGCACTGCTGCTCCCTAGAAGTAGGAGAAACCTATATGAAAATCACAGGCAGCGAACTAATGCAGATCTATGAGGAAAGGTGTACCAACCAGCCTAGCTGTGGGAAGACAGTGGAAACCTTTGGGGCGACCGTCTATGCACGTAAGCCCAAAACCAGACCTAACAGAGACCCATTATGATACGCAGGGTGAGTTGCAGCGATGCACGGCACCTAACACTACCACCCGTTGTGGAACACAGGGGAAGCAGGGTAATGGGTGACAGCCCCCATGAAACCAGCCATGGCCTACTAAAGCCCATGCTGGCTTACATGCGCCTCCACAGATGAGACCACCGACCCCCGGCCGGCGGCGGCGTTATGGAACAGTGAGAGCGTAACCAGGGGCGGGGCCGCCGGCGTACCTAGCAACCGGCACCCGCCTGCGCCGCCCGGCCTGAAAAAGGAGGTGAGCGGAGCTCTGGGCCAACCCCCCCGCGTGTATGCGCCGTCCTCGTGTGAGGTAAGGCCTTGTGCCGCTGTAAGCCGCCCCCCGCACTGTTGCAAGAATTCGACCAGACGACTGGCATCGGATACTTTGCTTACCTGGGCGACCGTGACCAATACTTACCCGGATCGAGGCTTAATGGAGCGGGACGTGCAGAAACCAGACGTGACCGGAAGTCCCAGGTACCTGGCTGCACGTCCCGTCTGTAACTCCCGCCAAGGTTATAAAGGCAGAGGGGGCGTGGCCTCAGCCCCTCCCACAAATACAGGCTGCCCGGCAGCCTTAACCACATATCTGTACACACTGCATCTATTATACCTCATACCTCACATATCAGTACACTCCTGTATATACTATATATCTGTACACACTGCATCTATTATACCTCATACCTCACATATCAGTACACTGCTGTATATACTATATATCTGTATACACTGCATCTATTATACCTCATACCTCACATATCAGTACACTGCTGTATATACTACAGACGTGGACAAAATTGTTGGTACCCTTTGGTCAATGAAAGAAAAAGTCACAATGGTCACAGAAATAACTTTAATCTGACAAAAGTAATAATAAATTAAAATTCTATAAATGTTAACCAATGAAAGTCAGACATTGTTTTTCAACCATGCTTCAACAGAATTATGTAAAAAAATAAACTCATGAAACAGGCATGGACAAAAATGATGGTACCCCTAGAAAACACAGAACATAATGTGACCAAAGGGACATGTTAATTCAAGGTGTGTCCACTAATTAGCATCACAGGTGTCTACAACCTTGTAATCAGCCATTGGGCCTATATATATGGCTCCAGGTAATCACTGTGTTGTTTGGTGATATGGTGTGTACCACACTCGACATGGACCAGAGGAAGCAAAGGAAAGAGCTGTCTCAAGAGATCAGAAAGAAAATTATAGACAAGCATGTTAAAGGTAAAGGCTATAAGACCATCTCCAAGCAACTAGATGTTCCTGTGAGTACAGTTGCACATATTATTCATAAGTTTAAGATCCATGGGACTGTAGCCAACCTCCCTGGACGTGGCCGCAGGAGGAAAATTGATGACAAATCTAAGAGACGGATAATCCGAATGGTAACAAAAGAGCCTAGAAAGACTTCTAAAGAGATTCAAGGTGAACTTCATGCTCAAGGAACATCAGTGTCAGATCGCACCATCCGTCGTTGTTTGAGCCAAAGTGGACTACATGGGAGACGACCAAGGAGGACACCATTGTTGAAAACGAATCATAAAAAAGCAAGACTGGAATATGCCAAACTACATGTTGACAAGCCACAAAGCTTCTGGGAGAATGTCCTGTGGACAGATGAGACAAAAATCGAAGTTTTTGCCAAGGCACATCAGCTGTATGTTCACAGACGAAAAAATGAAGCATATCAAGAAAAGAACACTGTCCCTACTGTGAAACATGGAGGAGGCTCTGTTATGTTCTGGGGCTGCTTTGCTGCGTCTGGCACAGGGTGTCTTGAATCTGTGCAGGGTACAATGAAATCTCAAGACTATCAAGGAATTCTAGAGAGAAATGTACTAGCCAGTGTCAGAAAGCTTGGTCTCAGTCGCAGGTCATGGGTCTTGCAACAGGACAATGACCCAAAACACACCGCTAAAAACACCCAAGAATGGCTAAGAGGAAAAAATTGGACTATTCTAAAGTGGCCTTCTATGAGCCCTGACCTCAATCCTATTGAGCATCTTTGGAAGGAGCTGAAACATGCAGTCTGGAAAAGGCACCCTTCAAACCGGACACAACTGGAGCAGTTTGCTCATGAGGAGTGGGCCAAAATACCTGCTGAGAGGTGCAGATGTCTCATTGACAGTTACAGGAAGCGTTTGATTGCAGTGATTGCCTCAAAAGGTTGCGCAACAAAATATTAAGTTAGGGGTACCATCATTTTTGTCCATGCCTGTTTCATGAGTTTATTTTTTTACATAATTCTGTTGAAGCATGGTTGAAAAACAATGTCTGACTTTCATTGGTTAACATTTATAGAATTTTAATTTATTATTACTTTTGTCAGATTAAAGTTATTTCTGTGACCATTGTGACTTTTTCTTTCATTGACCAAAGGGTACCAACAATTTTGTCCACGTCTGTATATATCTGTACACACTGCATCTATTATACCTCATACCTCACATATCAGTACACTGCTGTATATACTATATATCTGTACACACTGCATGTATTATACCTCGTACCTCACATATCAGTACACTGCTGTATATACTATATATCTGTACACACTGCATCTATTATACCTCGTACCTCACATATCAGTACACTGCTGTATATACTATATATCTGTACACACTGCATCTATTATACCTCGTACCTCACATATCAGTACACTGCTGTATATACTATATATCTGTACACACTGCATCTATTATACCTCATATATCAGTACACTGCTGTATATACTATATATCTGTACACACTGCATCTATTATACCTCGTACCTCACATATCAGTACACTCCTGTATAAACTATATATCTGTACACACTGCATCTATTATACCTCATACCTCACATATCAGTACACTGCTGTATATACTATATATCTGTACACACGGCATCTATTGTACCTCGTACCTCACATATCAGTACACTGCTGTATATACTATATATCTGTACACACTGCATGTATTATACCTCGTACCTCACATATCAGTACACTGCTGTATATACTATATATCTGTACACACTGCATCTATTATACCTCGTACCTCACATGTCAGTACACTGCTGTATATACTATATATCTGTACACACTGCATATATTATACCTCATACCTCACATATCAGTACACTGCTGTATATACTATATATCTGTACACACGGCATCTATTGTACCTCGTACCTCACATATCAGTACACTGCTGTATATACTATATATCTGTACACACTGCATGTATTATACCTCGTACCTCACATATCAGTACACTCCAGTATATACTATATATCTGTACACACTGCATCTATTATACCTCGTACCTCACATATCAGTACACTCCAGTATATACTATATATCTGTACACACTGCATCTATTATACCTCGTACCTCACATATCAGTACACTACTGTATATACTATATATCTGTATACACTGCATCTATTATACCTCGTACCTCACATATCAGTACACTGCTGTATACACTATATATCTGTACACACTGCATCTATTATACCTCGTACCTCACATATCAGTACACTGCTGTATATACTATATACCTGTACACACTGCATGTATTATACCTCGTACCTCACATATCAGTACACTGCTGTATATACTATATACCTGTACACACTGCATCTATTATACCTCGTACCTCACATATCAGTACACTCCAGTATATACTATATATCTGTACACACTGCATCTATTATACCTCGTACCTCACATATCAGTACACTGCTGTATATACTATTTGTGGTCAGGGCTAGGACAACGTCGGCGTACGCAGAGAGACCTGCCCTGAACATAGTGGCTGAATTGTGCCGGAAGCCACGGACGCGGGCACACCAGTGAGAAAAAGGGGGCAAAAAAACAACAGGTAAGGTACAACACTTTTATTTACAAATTACAAAGCCAGTGATTGAAAGGCGTGAGATATCTCGACTTGAGGATCGGGTATATACCGGGTAAAGCAGGAGGACCGCCACCGCCCCATGGACCGGATGACGTGTGCCGGCACCCGATGTCGAGAAGCGGCAGAGGCCGCCCCTATGCGAAAGGAGTGTCCTGAAATTACCTTGGGGTCATGGCCTAGTCCCTGGGCGAGGGCGCGGATGTAGGAGATAAATTGAGAGGTGCTGAGTGGCTTGCCTGCATGCGGCAAGAGTGGGCTGTCGGGCAATGAACCTCGGGTGAGTGCCGTCAGTTGATGCAGCACTTAAACAGGGCACCATTTGTTCAAAGTTGGGTAGAACTTGACTTGAGTGGGGAGACCCGTCTGATTGGTTTTGGTAGAGGGTAGGGAGAGTGTGTAATGGCCCTGGCCCCATGACAGATGTTGCTTCAGAGGATGATTAGTACGATTTGGACTGGCCAAAACCTCTCCGGGCCGAAGGAACCCATAAAAAGTGAGAAACATGGCCGCTTTCAGAATCGGGCTAATGGAGGGCCCAAAAGGATTACCATCCAATGTCTAGGAGAGATCCCTGAATAATTTGCTGGACACTGGTTGCCTATGGCTCACGGACCCCTTCCCCTCCTTTTGAATGCCCCGAAGGGTGGCTTTAATAGCTTGGACGG
Organism: Bufo gargarizans; assembly: GCF_014858855.1. Taxonomy (NCBI): domain Eukaryota; kingdom Metazoa; phylum Chordata; class Amphibia; order Anura; family Bufonidae; genus Bufo; species Bufo gargarizans. The sequence goes on along the minus strand of NC_058084.1, from coordinate 470,536,551 downwards.
AAAAAAAAGACCTGTGATGAGGAGTGGCCAGCATGGCATGATGTTGAAGTCCGGCTAAATAAAGTCTGATGGTACCATGCGATAGAGAGAGATGCGAGTGACAATAGGCCAGGAAAGCCATGATGTGGGAGATTTCGGAGTGTTGACCCCTCGGATGACTCTGAGAGAATTTATCAAACGCTCTTAGGCCAGCCCGATAATTTCTCGCCGTATTGTGTGACAGCGATTTGGTGACCAGACCCTTGGCCTCCTCTAAGAGTGAGTCTAAACCAGAACGAGGGTGCTGAATTGGGGCACCGGCGTGCCTGAGCGATCCGCGTCGGGCATTTCCTGGAAGAAAACCGCAAAATTAGCACGGGAAAGCGCGTCCGCAGCCCTATTCTGTTCGCCTGGGATGTGCACGCAGCGCATGTGAAAATTGTGATGGAGGGATAACCACACTAGCTTGCGCAACAACGCCATGATCCTGGGGGACTGGGCCCTGCCCTTGTTGACAATGTCTACCAAGGTCTGACTATCTGTAATGAACGTCACCGAAGTGTTGGACCAGTGGTGACCCCAGACCTGAGCAGCCGCCACAATAGGGTAAAGTTCCAAAAGGGGGGAGGATTTTAGGGCTGCGGAGTCTGAGGCTAGTTCTGACGGCCATCCGGCAGCCAGCCAATGAGACCTGAAGATGGCAGCGAACCCGAAGGAACCAGCGGCGTCAGAAAAAACCATGGGGGAAGAGGAATCCCACTGCGGAACGAACAAAGAAATGCCATTCCAGTCAGAGAGAAAACCGCTCCACATGTCAAGATCTGCAATGGCCTGGCTGTCCAAATGGACGACAGAATCTTGCTCCGGGGCGGAGGGCAGGAGACATAGCAACCTGGAAAGGAAGGTCCTGCCTTGGGGCATAATTCTGGAGGCGAAATTGAGCATCCCCAGCAAGGATTGGAGCTCCGCCCTGGTCAGAGAGTGACACTGAACTGCCCGGGAGATGGCTGAGCGAATCCTGAGCAACTTCTCGCTGGGGAGGCTAGCCTCCATTTTAACGGTATCTAGGATGATGCCCAGGAAGGTGACTGTGGTGGCCGGACCCTCAGTCTTGGCTGTGGCCACGGGGACCTGGAGTCGAGAAAAAATATCCAGAAGTGACTGGGGAATGGAAGGGACCTGGCTGGGCCTTTCAATGAGGAGAAAGTCGTCCAAGTAGTGAACGACCATGGATAAGCCACCGTGATGGTTGAGAATCCAGTGCAGGGCCTTAGCAAGTTGTTCAAAAAGCCAGGGGCTGCTCTTAGAGCCAAAAGTAAGCCGGTTGGCAAAGTAAAATTTATCTGCCCACTGGATGCCGTAGTACTTCCAAAGCTGCGGGTGTATTGGAAGCAGCTTGAAAGCATCGGCAATGTCTACCTTGGCCAACCAAGCCCCAACACCTGCTTGAAGAATGTACTGGATGGCCTCGTCAACTGAGGAGTACTGCATGGAATATTCCTCAGAAGGAATAAGTGAATTAAGACTGGGAATGGAGGACATATGAGGCGCGGACAGATCATAAATGAGACGTTTTTTATTTGAGGATAACTTTGTGACCAGGCCGATAGGGTTGATGCGCCATGACTGGAACGGGATCTTAAGGAAAGGACCGATGACGAACCCTTTGTCAACCTCTGCCTGAATGAGGGTGGTCACCGCCTCAGGGTCACCGGAGGCGGATAGTAGATTGGGGCCCATCCAGCAGCCCTGGGGGCGCGTGATAATGCCGGTGTGAAACCCCTCTCTGCACCCGTCCAATAAGAAGGTGACAAAGGAACGATCTGGGTGGCCTTGCAGGAGTGCAGCCAGCAATTCCAAATTGAGGTCGGCTAGTCAGGAGTCCCTGGCTGACTTCCTGGGACAAGAAGGACGAGGGTGAGCCCGAAAACAAAGGGAGCAGATGTGCAGTGCTCGGCACGCGTTGAACGCACAGCCCTTGGCATTAAAGTTATTGCACACCTGGCTACTGCCGAGGTACACAATAGGCCTACCCAGTTTATCTAATGACGAGGAAGGCCTGGAGGATCCGGAGGGACCTGGAGTGGGTGCTGACCGAGGATCTTGCACCGGATTAGGGCACCATTCCGTGGAATGAAAGATGGATTGGCAGATGGCACACAGGGGAGCCTTCAGACCTGCGAAGTGCCGGCAAAATAACTCCATGTCCAAGTCTGCCCAGTTGGACATGAACTGAAATTGATTCAGGGCCGCGGCGGCTTTGGCAGAAAACGAACGGTGATAGTCGTAAAATGCCGAGCCGCCGTACTTGTGCCCCAAATCCGTAATCCGGTACAAGTAGGTGTCTAATTCTTCCCTGCGATTGGGGTGAGCGGAGCACAGTACGTCCCTGTAGAGGCTGAAGGCCAGGACGAACTCAGAAACCGACAACTTCCTGTTTAGCCGAGCATCCTTGGCCTTCAACACCACGGAAACCTCTCCGCAATTGATCACCCGGTTTTCGGAAATATCCTGGGAGGCAATCAAAATGGATGCCAAATTAACATCCTTGCCTGCCAGGATATCCTTCTTGATGTGCTCCGGAACGAAATGGGAAGGAGCAATCTGGGGGGTGGTAGAAGGCCTACCTGCAACGTCCGGAGGGATGGCAGAAATGACTGCCGACCCAGGATATTGCGGCGAGGCTGCTGGCCTGGTTTCTAAAACCGCGACCCTATTCTGGATGTCCGTGACTGAGCTGACGAGTCCGGCGATGGACGACTGGATCTGGGCTAGTGCCAGCCGGACGGAGTCGTTGTTGGATCGCTCAGCTGTCGGACCCGGAGTGGTCATCAGGAGCCGGTATAATTCAGCCTTGCGGGCAGTCGCGGGATGCCGAATTCCCCTGCGGTTGAGTTCGGCAAGCAACCTAGGCACGGTCCAACTCCTTAATGAAGTGTTGCTATAATGCCCCGAAACGGATGATCCTGGCATGGAGAGGTTGTCCTCCATATCGGATATGTGAGACATGATGACCTGGGAAAAAAGGGGGAATTTGTATCTGACGGAAACAAGAAACACAGACGGAATCGGTGATAGCGGCCGGAAGAAAGTGAAAGACTGAAGCGTGAAAGTGACCAGCGGAAGCACCTACCTGACGAAATGCGAACAGATCTGAAAAGACGATTTCCAAAAACAAACCCCCAATCGTTTGAGAGGAACTAATAAAAAGAACGGACTTGAGTATCAAACTGACAGTTAACCCTGCCTCAGTGACCGTCTCTAAGCCGACTTACCTGGAAGTGCCTCGAAATTCCTAGATGACACGAAGGAGAGGAATGAAAATAACAACTGCCCAATCTAAAAGAAGAAACAACCGACATCAGAATAGATGTAAAACCCTAGGATAAAGGGGACAAAAACCTGGGCGATCCAGGAACACTGACAACCTGGGCGATCCAGGGACGCTGACCACCTGGGCGATCCAGGGACGCTGACCACCTGGGCGATCCAGGGACGCTGACAACCTGGGCGATCCAGGGACGCTGACAACCTGGGCGATCCAGGGACGCTGACAACCTGGGCGATCCAGGGACGCTGACAACCTGGGCGATCCAGGGACGCTGACAACCTGGGCGATCCAGGGACGCTGACCACCTGGGCGATCCAAGGACGCTGACAACCTGGGCGATCCAAGGACGCTGACAACCTGGGCGATCCAGGACGCTGACAACCTGGGCGATCCAGGGACGCTGACAACCTGGGCGATCCAGGGGCGCTGACAACCTGGGCGATCCAGGGGCGCTGACAACCTGGGCGATCCAGGGACGCTGACAAAAGCTCCCCCACCTAGACCGCAAATTCTGGTACTATGATGCTTAATTCTGCTATATATAAATATATACATATATATATACATACATATATACACATAGATATATGTATACGTGCATACATACACAAACATGTACGCACATATCCATACCATACGCATTTCTCTTTTTTTTTTTTTTTTTAACCAGCCTATGTAACGCTGCCCTGAGCTCTGAACGAGCACATGCACAGTGTTTTAACCCGCCGGTAACCCGCTGGAGGGGTTGGGGAGCCCAAATGAAGCTGCGACCCCCCCAGAAAACGGGAGTACCCCTGCAACATAAAACCAGAATTTGCCAACACCTCCTGCGCTGGAAGCACAGTTTAGACTTAATTACCAGTCTCAAAATTGCCTCACACTGGCTCTGCCACTAACTGAGCTTGTAAACCCCTCCTGACACATGTCCTGAGCGGCATGTGACCTGAAGGGCACGAGGCTAGGACACCGCTCCCCCAGCCCAGCCGCCTGTAATTGCGTGGGCGGAACATACTGGGGGAGAGCGGCATCTCAACACCGCACCACCGGACCCAGACCCGGCCGGACGCGATATACAGTTGGAGCGGGGCGAGCTGCGCCCCGATTACCTGGCTGGCGTGTGGCGAGGCTGACGTCGGCGGCACGTGACCACGGTAACCCGGAAGTGACAATACTGACCGGAGGAGGAAGGCGATGCCGCAGTACTGCGTGAGGCTCGGGCGCCTGGCTGAGCGAAGGGGAGGCGAATATATGCCAGACGCCCCTCCCACAAATGCAGGCTGGTCACAGCCTTATAATATATCTGTACACACTGCATCTATTATACCTGGTAACTCACATATCAGTACACTGCTGTATATACTATATATCTGTACACACTGCATCTATTATACCTCGTACCTCACATATCAGTACACTGCTGTATATACTATATATCTGTACACACTGCATCTATTATACCTCGTACCTCACATATCAGGACACTGCTGTATATACTATATATCTGTACACACTGCATCTATTATACCTGGTAACTCACATATCAGTACACTGCTGTATATACTATATATCTGTACACACTGCATCTATTATACCTCATATATCGGTACACTGCTGTATATACTATATATCTGTACACACTGCATCTATTATACCTCACATATCAGTACACTCCTGTACAAACTATATATCTGTACACACTGCATCTATTATACCTCATACCTCACATATCAGTACACTGCTGTATATACTATATATCTGTACACACTGCATCTACTATACCTCGTACCTCACATATCAGTACACTCCTGTATATACTATATATCTGTACACACTGTATATATTATACCTGGCACCTCACATATCAGTACACTGCTGTATATACCATTTACCTGTACACACAGCATCTATTATACCTTGTACCTCACATATCAGTACACTGCTGTATATACTATATATCTGTACACACTGCATATATTATACCTCATACCTCACATGTCAGTACACTGCTGTATATACTATATATCTGTACTCACTGCATATATTATACCTCATACCTCACATATCAGTACACTGCTGTATATACTATATATCTGTACACACTGCATCTATTATACCTCGTACCTCACATATCAGTACACTGCTGTATATACTATATATCTGTATACACTGCATCTATTATACCTCATACCTCACATATCAGTACACTGCTGTATATACTATATATCTATACACACTGCATCTATTATACCTCGTACCTCACATATCAGTACATTGCTGGATATATTATATATCTGTACACACTGCATCTATTATACCTTGTACCTCACATATCAGTACACTGCTGTATATACTATATATCTGTACACACTGCATATATTATACCTCATACCTCACATGTCAGTAAACTGCTGTATATACTATATATCTGTACACACTGCATCTATTATACCCCGTACCTCACATATCAGTACACTGCTGTATATACTATATATCTGTACACACTGCATGTATTATACCTCATACCTCACATATCAGTACACTGCTGTATATACTATATACCTGTACACACAGCATCTATTATACCTCGTACCTCACATATCAGTACACTGCTGTATATACTATATATCTGTACACACTGCATCTATTATACCCCGTACCTCACATATCAGTACACTGCTGTATATACTATATATCTGTACACACTGCATGTATTATACCTCATACCTCACATATCAGTACACTGCTGTATATACTATATATCTGTACACACTGCATCTATTATACCTCATACCTCACATATCAGTACACTCCTGTATATACTATATATCTGTACACACTGTATATATTATACCTCGTACCTCACATATCAGTACACTGCTGTATATACTATATATCTGTACACACTGCATCTATTATACCTCGTACCTCACATATCAGTACACTGCTGTATATACTATATATCTGTACACACTGCATCTATTATACCTCGTACCTCACATATCAGTACACTGCTGTATATACTATATATTTGTACACACTGCATATATTATACCTCATACCTCACATATCAGTACACTGCTGTATATACTATATATCTGTACACACTGCATATATTATACCTCATACCTCACATATCAGTACACTGCTGTATATACTATATATTTGTACACACTGCATATATTATACCTCATACCTCACATATCAGTACACTCCTGCATATACTATATATCTGTACACACTGCATATATTATACCTCATACCTCACATATCAGTACACTCCTGCATATACTATATATCTGTACACACTGTATATATTATACCTTGTATCTCACATATCAAGTACACTGCTGTATATACTATATATCTGTACACACTGCATCTATTATACCTCCTATTATCTGACCGTCTGCGACATGTGACCTGTGATGTCACACCTCCTCTCATCCACTCCATCCTACCTTCTACCAGAAGGTTCTCTCCCTCCAACTGTAGCCTCACTGCTCCTGTCCTGCAAGTCCAAAACAGAGTCAAGACATTTAAATGGGGACAATGCTGCTGCCAGTGGGGGAGAGATTGTCCAGGGACATTAATGCTGGCTGTTTTGTACTTCATGGTGGTATTTATTTGATGCTGTTGGGGAGATATTTTGAGCACGCTGGTTTCCGACACAGCTGGGAGGTATATTGAGCTTTATCATGGCGAGTGTTGCTGTTGGGGAGGGTAATGTATGTCCCTGACCATGCGGTTAGACATTTTTGTGTTTCATTTTTATTTCCTTTCTTGTATTGATGGTTTACATAGGGGCATGGCTAACTGAAACAAACTTCACCCCCGCAGTGTGCATTGCGCACCATTATTTTTATGGTCTCATCACAGCCCTGATGGCACAATATATAACACGCAGCAGCAAGCACAGTTCATGGAGCAAGGGGCGGGGCCAGGAATGGGTAGGGGGAGGGGCTATGGATGGGGCATGGGGTTCAAGTTCAGATTCTTGCTATGCGGGCCAAGAATTTCTCTGTCTGCCCCTGGACACATAGCTGTGGCTCATCTGATTAAAGCTCTGAGTGGCCCACAATATAAGAATTGTGGGGAAATATCCTTATTTAAAAATTAGCTTTTATACGATATACATTAAAATATACACCTAAGGATGTATCACAAAACAAAAGATGTAATCAAGGGGTTCTATGGTGTCGACCCCACTGCTGGCAGAAAAGAAAAGGTACTCGTTTACACTATTGCACCTGTGAGTGCACTAAAGTGTTACCCAGCTAACACACACAAACGACAATGTATTGAGGTTCAATGGTAGGTACCCCACTTCTGGTTGAACAAGAATAAATGTTACTGCTGCGCCACTATGGACGCAAGCAGTCTTACCTTACCCACCAGGTAACAGGGATCAGCGCAACAATGGACCAGGCCTGATGGAGGGGAGTGTAGACAGGGGATGTAGTCATGAAAATATCAGTTCTGTGCCCTGTAACACCCTATATTCTTGGTAGGAGTGGGGGCCTATTTTCATGCTACCTGTCTATACAGAGCACTCGCCCTAAGAAGGGCGACCCCGTCCGGATGCCTGTCCCTAGTTCGGACCTGAACCCTATAATACAAAACAAAACAAAAATAGATACTGTAGTGACTACAAGCCTCCCGACGTGGCACGTTTCTGTCGTGTCGACTCCTCAGGGGGATTTAGAACATGTAGAGACAAAAAGCAAAAAACCGGGCTATGACCACAGGTAACAGGTGAGTATACACTGCGGTTATGCGGTTATATGGAATACTAGACTAACACAATATTGATAGAGGTCAAAGTCTAGGGGCAGGCATCCGTGGTGCTGGATCGCCATGCTGCAGAGGAATAGATGCTTCTCCGCTTCTTAGTGTGAGAGGATATGGTGGTCCTCAGTACGGTGGTGTCCCTATCATTAAGGGGGTTCCTCAACCTATACCAGCCACCCTGACACATACCTTAGTGGGATTTAAATACATCCCCAGCGCGCCTCTTCTTGTGAGACCGCCCTGTCAGCACCTGCGTCGGCGTGTGACGTCACGCGCATGCGCCACGACGCACAACACGCCGCTGCCTGTGCCACATGATTACGGCGGCCAATCAGATCCGGAGGCGGAACGGGATGGCGGTTACCTAGGAGAGTATGTCAACAGGAAGTAACCTCACAGTACGTCCCCTGATGGAGGCGTCCGTGACAGCGCTGCGATATAAAGTCGCAACAAAGTAAGACCGATATTTCTTGCACAATACCAGCGACATGAATACAACACAGAGAACTGGACGCGAAACAAGGCATTTTATAAGTATTTTGGAGTGGAAAAACGTCTCATATATTAGCGTATTATCCAAGGGGAGAAAATGCCATCAATGATGTAGGCACAGACTCCAGTGGAGGAGAATATAGATTGCCATCACCACTGTGGGAATAATCACTATTATTGGAGAGAACATTCCACACATTTATATGAAGCACCCAAAATCCAGCCTTTCATTTAGGCCTAAGGCGCGCTGGGGATGTATTTAAATCCCACTAAGGTATGTGTCAGGGTGGCTGGTATAGGTTGAGGAACCCCCTTAATGATAGGGACACCACCGTACTGAGGACCACCATATCCTCTCACACTAAGAAGCGGAGAAGCATCTATTCCTCTGCAGCATGGCGATCCAGCACCACGGATGCCTGCCCCTAGACTTTGACCTCTATCAATATTGTGTTAGTCTAGTATTCCATATAACCGCATAACCGCAGTGTATACTCACCTGTTACCTGTGGTCATAGCCCGGTTTTTTGCTTTTTTGTCTCTACATGTTCTAAATCCCCCTGAGGAGTCGACACGACAGAAACGTGCCACGTCGGGAGGCTTGTAGTCACTACAGTATCTATTTTTGTTTTGTTTTGTATTATAGGGTTCAGGTCCGAACTAGGGACAGGCATCCGGACGGGGTCGCCCTTCTTAGGGCGAGTGCTCTGTATAGACAGGTAGCATGAAAATAGGCCCCCACTCCTACCAAGAATATAGGGTGTTACAGGGCACAGAACTGATATTTTCATGACTACATCCCCTGTCTACACTCCCCTCCATCAGGCCTGGTCCATTGTTGCGCTGATCCCTGTTACCTGGTGGGTAAGGTAAGACTGCTTGCGTCCATAGTGGCGCAGCAGTAACATTTATTCTTGTTCAACCAGAAGTGGGGTACCTACCATTGAACCTCAATACATTGTCGTTTGTGTGTGTTAGCTGGGTAACACTTTAGTGCACTCACAGGTGCAATAGTGTAAACGAGTACCTTTTCTTTTCTGCCAGCAGTGGGGTCGACACCATAGAACCCCTTGATTACATGTTTTGTTTTGTGATACATCCTTAGGTGTATATTTTAATGTATATCGTATAAAAGCTAATTTTTAAATAAGGATATTTCCCCACAATTCTTATATTGTGGGCCACTCAGAGCTTTGTTAATCTTGAAATATCAGTGGGACTGTTTTCACCAATAGTCTCAATCAGATATTATCTTTTCCTACTGATATGGCAGGATTCCTGGCGACGGGATTTGATGCAGAGAGCTGGTTGCACGAGGCCAAGGATATATTTTCAGATAAACAATTTACCCAAAAAAAGTACTTACCTTCTTTCCAAACCGCCTTTGTAGACCTTACTCAGGTCTACAAAGAACAGATTACGTCCTGGTGGGAAGTGCAAAGTTTAGACAACTATATTAAAAATAACATTGTCCCAAGGGGGCTGCGTATCTCTCTCCTCCCAGCGGCACGCTTACGACAACACCCTGGCTTTCTAACCAAATGGGAGCAAGAAGCCACTAGTAGTTCCCTCAGGTTGATGAGGCTTCTGTTGGATGAGGAGAGAGCTAACCTAGCCACCCTTAGTCAGAAACTCACAGAACACACAGAGGTAGTGCAGACTTTTTCACAAGAAGCGGAATTTCAGAACAAAGAAAAGCAGCTCCATCTCACTTTAGAAAAATACCAATACCATCTTAAAGAAAGGAAACATCGACAGTTTATTAGAGATCTCTCAGACTTCAAAGAAAACCGTATATATTCCTCTCTTGGTAACACCAGAAGAGACACTGTACCAAGCAACTCTGAGAGATCTTCTACTGAAACTGATTTATCCGACTCTGAGAGAGAAACTGCCCCTAAAACGAGTCAACACCCCAACAGGGGTAGGTATAGGAGGGGTAGAGGTCGGGGCGCTTATAGAGGCCAGGATAATCGTTTTTTAGGCCAGTTCAACCAGAACGTGGAATATCCACTACGCAATCGCATACAGAAACCTCCGAATTAGTCTTGGGACCACAAATCCTAAACCTTTCCTCACGTGTCCTCAACACTGATGAGATTAAAGCCCTTGAATTAGGTCTAAGCTTTGTGCCTACCCCAAAATTTGATAGATTTTCGTCTGTTAAAGACGTCAATCTATTTATTCGCAAATTAAGGTGGCACAAACACTTTAGACTGATGGACCGTCGCCAATGTCTTGAGCTAGGGATCCCGATTGAACTACTTAGGGATGTAGAACTTCTGCAGTCCCTGGATTCCAATAGGGATAACCCTCAGGGTAACGGTCCCTTTACAAACTTAAAAGTAAAGAGTACAAAGATGCCACCCACTGCGAATGAACTGTCATGCTTAGATGTATTCCTTAATATGGTCACTAAGGACCTGGAGGATCTCCAGGTGTCCACACATCATTCCAACTGCGCCGAGTCTGTGACCACTGCTATTTCATCACTAGCCGACGACCACCAAATCGTCATCAAACCCGCTGACAAGGGGGGGAATGTCGTGGTCATGGACTCGGAACAGTATGTGAATATGTGTAGGAATATACTATCTGACTCAGGAACGTATGAAGTACTATATAGTGACCCCACTGAGGGTTATAGGCGTGAACTTAAAAATATTTTGGAAGAAGCGAAAACCAATAATATCATTTCCGCTGAGGAATTTGCCTTCCTTTTCCCTCTGCATCCTCGGAAATCTACCTTCTATAGTCTCCCCAAGGTGCATAAGGGGGTTAGTCCCCTAAAGGGGAGACCCATTGTATCGGGGGTGGACAACCTTAACCAGAATCTGGGAATTTATATTGACCGGGTACTGGCACCGTTTGTCACGGCTCTCCCCTCCCATGTCAGAGATACCACTGATCTCCTCAAGCGTATTGAGGGGCTGACATTGGAGGAGACATGTCTCTTGTCCAGTATTGACGTTGAGGCCCTCTATTCATCTATACCACACAATTTGGGTCTCAACGCAGTTGAACACTTTCTCCGATCACGGGGTTGTCAGTATCGCGCCCACAGCCAATTTGTCCTGCGTCTACTTGAGTTTACGCTCACACGTAATTTTTTCACCTTCGATGGGAGGACCTACCACCAGCTCAGGGGTACAGCGATGGGGAGCCCTTGTGCCCCATCGTATGCTAACCTATTCCTGGGCTGGTGGGAGGAGACCATCGTATTTAAGGAGGATGAAGCTCTGGACACCTACGAGATTGGTCTGTGGGCGCGATACATCGACGACATTTTCATTCTTTGGAATGGTGATCGGGGGACTTTTGAAGCCTTTGTCCAGCATCTCAATCGTAACAATATTGGTATGTGCTTCACTAGTGAGTCCCACCCCACCACTCTACCATTCCTTGATATAAAAATCTCTAAGAATGGGAGGGGGGAGCTAGACACCTCTATTTACAGGAAGGCCACCTCTACGAATTCCCTTCTGAGATGGGAGAGCAACCACCCTCTCCCACTCAGGACAGGAATTCCTAGAGGCCAATACCTGCGTCTTAGACGAAATTGCTCTGATAAACGTGATTTTGTCATCCAAGCAGCGGATATGAGGAGTAGATTCTTGTCCAGGGGATACCCTGACCATGTTTTGAGATCGGCATATCAGACAGCTCTGTCCCGACCAAGAGGCCCATTGCTCACTCCGAATCAAACCTCTGTTCCACCAACTAGGGTCATGAGAATGATTGCCAATTTCGATAGGGGGTCCAAACAAGTGAGACAGATTTTAGGACGCCATTGGCAAATTCTCAAAATGGATCCTGACCTACAAGACGTCCTGGGTGACCAACCACAAATTACTTACCGTAGAGGATCGAACATACGCGATAAGTTAGTACATAGTCACTACGCACCGGGTCGCACCAACACCACCTGGTTGCGATCTAGGAGTGTGGGATGCTATAGATGTGGAAACTGTATTGCATGCAAACGTATAGACGTCACCAAGACGTTTGTGAGCAATGTCACCAACAAAACATATTCAATCCCACATTTCATTAATTGCAAATCTAGAGGGGTCATCTATCGGATCCGGTGTGAATGTGGGATTGAATATGTTGGTAAAACAATACGTGAATTTAGGAGGCGGATAGGGGAGCACTTGGGGGATATCTCTCATAAACGAGATACCCCAATCTCGAAACATGTACATACTGTACACAATGGTAAAGCCTCCTTGAAATTTTTGGGTTTTGACTTGGTCAAACCGCCTGTGAGAGGGGGCAATTGGGACAGGTGCCTGCTGCAACAGGAATCTCGATGGATTTTCCAACTCAAAACATCTGCACCCTTAGGCCTAAATGAAAGGCTGGATTTTGGGTGCTTCATATAAATGTGTGGAATGTTCTCTCCAATAATAGTGATTATTCCCACAGTGGTGATGGCAATCTATATTCTCCTCCACTGGAGTCTGTGCCTACATCATTGATGGCATTTTCTCCCCTTGGATAATACGCTAATATATGAGACGTTTTTCCACTTCAAAATACTTATAAAATGCCTTGTTTCGCGTCCAGTTCTCTGTGTTGTATTCATGTCGCCGGTATTGTGCAAGAAATATCGGTCCTACTTTGTTGCGACTTTATATCGCAGCGCTGTCACGGACGCCTCCATCAGGGGACGTACTGTGAGGTTACTTCCTGTTGACATACTCTCCTAGGTAACCGCCATCCCGTTCCGCCTCCGGATCTGATTGGCCGCCGTAATCATGTGGCACAGGCAGCGGCGTGTTGTGCGTCGTGGCGCATGCGCGTGACGTCACACGCCGACGCAGGTGCTGACAGGGCGGTCTCACAAGAAGAGGCGCGCTGGGGATGTATTTAAATCCCACTAAGGTATGTGTCAGGGTGGCTGGTATAGGTTGAGGAACCCCCTTAATGATAGGGACACCACCGTACTGAGGACCACCATATCCTCTCACACTAAGAAGCGGAGAAGCATCTATTCCTCTGCAGCATGGCGATCCAGCACCACGGATGCCTGCCCCTAGACTTTGACCTCTATCAATATTGTGTTAGTCTAGTATTCCATATAACCGCATAACCGCAGTGTATACTCACCTGTTACCTGTGGTCATAGCCCGGTTTTTTGCTTTTTGTCTCTACATGTTCTAAATCCCCCTGAGGAGTCGACACGACAGAAACGTGCCACGTCGGGAGGCTTGTAGTCACTACAGTATCTATTTTTGTTTTGTTTTGTATTATAGGGTTCAGGTCCGAACTAGGGACAGGCATCCGGACGGGGTCGCCCTTCTTAGGGCGAGTGCTCTGTATAGACAGGTAGCATGAAAATAGGCCCCCACTCCTACCAAGAATATAGGGTGTTACAGGGCACAGAACTGATATTTTCATGACTACATCCCCTGTCTACACTCCCCTCCATCAGGCCTGGTCCATTGTTGCGCTGATCCCTGTTACCTGGTGGGTAAGGTAAGACTGCTTGCAGTCCATAGTGGCGCAGCAGTAACATTTATTCTTGTTCAACCAGAAGTGGGGTACCTACCATTGAACCTCAATACAGTGTCGTGTGTGTGTGTTAGCTGGGTAACACTTTAGTGCACTCACAGGTGCAATAGTGTAAACGAGTACCTTTTCTTTTCTGCCAGCAGTGGGGTCGACACCATAGAACCCCTTGATTACATGTTTTGTTTTGTGATACATCCTTAGGTGTATATTTTAATGTATATCGTATAAAAGCTAATTTTTAAATAAGGATATTTCCCCACAATTCTTATATTGTGGGCCACTCAGAGCTTTGTTAATCTTGAAATATCAGTGGGACTGTTTTCACCAATAGTCTCAATCAGATATCATCTGATTAAAGGGCTGATAATCTAGCAGTGCAGTCTGTGCAGTGATGGTGGAGATCTCTGGATCCATGTGAGGTACGGGGCTGGTTCTAGAATTGTTAGAAAGATATTGTCCTGTACTATATGGTTTCTGATTTCCATTTTTTATATCAGTCACAGCCCCTTTAAATGGGTTTTCTGGTTTGCATCAACATCCTTTAAAATGAAGGTCGCTGTAATTTAGTAATGTATTTCCCTTACCATTATTGCTCCTATCTTTCATTCTGGGCTGTGGTCACATGACCATGTCCATGCTCTTCCTTCCAATTTCCTGTGATGTTATGTCCATGGGCGGGGCAATGATGGGGGAGGGTCTATGTAACTAGCTGGGTGGCAGGAGCTATAAAGTAGCTGGACCTCTCAAGAAATGGGCGTGGTGATGACTCCATGTGATAGTCTGCATCTATAAACAATGGAAAGCGATTGATTTAAAGAAATGCTGAGAATATATATAACAGGTTTATTTCTTTAAAAATTGTCGGACAATTCTGCAAATGCTTTAAAATTGGTTGGCTTGTATTTTTGATTTCTGTGCAGAAGATAACAACACCTCGAGAGCACCTCTATTATGGAGATCCTGTTCCTCAACAGAAAAACAAGGCAAAAAAGGACCATTCCTGTTGAACAGTGGAAATCAGGACATGTCCACCATGAACATAAAACCTCTCAGGATATTGTGCCTGAAGATTGGAGTCAAATTTGCAAATGTAATTAAAAAAATTGCAAAAAGACTTTTGAAGATATCTCGGAGTGCATAGGGTTCATCATCCATGACTTTTGAGGAAGTTCTTTACAGATAGGACTATGATCATTTTTCTTCTTGGGCTATTTTTGTGGAATACTGACCTCATCCAAAATGTTTTAAGTCTTAGGCTACTTTCACACTTGCGCTTGCAGGGTCCGGCAGGGGAACAGCCTGCCGGATCCGTACTATATCTAGCCCATGTGTACCACCTAAAGGGTCCGGCAGCAGCACGGCAAACATGCCGAGAGGCGGCCTGACAAAAACTGCAGCATGCTAGTGCAAGTGTGAAAGTAGCCTTAACTCGGAGACAAAGATGGGATATTCCTAGAGGGCCACCCTTGAAAGATTTAAACCATCACAACAACCTGCTACTCAACTCTCTTGGACAAAGTGAAGAAGGTAAGTAGAGCAATGGAGCGGGGCGCAGCCGTAGCTTGAAGGCAGGAATTGGTTAAAGGGCTTAGGCCAAGGTTAGAGGTCTGATTGGTGGTTAGGAGGGTGGGTCAGTGGAAGGTTTGGTGGGCTATATATAAGATAAGGTTGGGGGCGTGTTTGGTCAATGCAGTCGTACCTGAGAATTCTCCAGCCCACCCGCCCTGTTAGACGTGCAAGTAAGATGTTCGTAGCAGTGCAGGAAATCTGAGGATCCTGGGAGGCAAATCAAGGATTAAGAGGTGCATTAAGTTGGAGCATGCATCTCTGGAGGCTTGGTAAGCTGAAGGATCGGGGCTCCTGTTCGGGGTATAAAAGGCCCACAGGGGTATATGTTTATATATTTGAGGATTCGGTGCCCTTGGGTCGGTGAGTGCAGCCAAGGGTAAGGTTGCAATGGAGGTGGTCATTGATTTATGCAGTCTACTTGGGTTGCCTTCTAGGATCCTTCAAAATATGGGTAAGGTTGGATTAGGTAGCAGTATTTTGTTATTGCATGTTATTATGTGTTAAGCCTTATCATTAGAGAGGTTTTTGATACTGTTGTATTTTATTTAATAAATCGGCTGCTACGGCCTTATATCAAAAGGAAAAGTCTCTGAGTATTATTGGGTTGAGTATGAAAGGGTTAGTAGACGAAAGAATCTTACATCCTAATAAGTCATGGTCTGGAATAAGTGGCAGAAGATGTCCAAAGGAGCATTGCATCCCATAGTTTCCATCACTGTTGACTGCTGTGCACACCCTCTTCCTTCACCTTCTTCGGTCTATTCCAGTACAACATCTAAAGACGGTCTAATGTTTGACCCAGAGGATGTCATGTCTGTAGCCCAACCTTTGATCTCGAGGAGATGTTGGAGTCATTGAGTGAGACGCAAGAGGAACATATTCAATAAAGTACCGTATCAATGTGAAGTCCACTGCCTTTGACATAAAAATAAAAAAACATTGATATAAAAACCAAACCTTTACATTGATAGTTTTCATAGACCTCCAAAACGTTCACGTCTGGAGCAGGAGAAGGTTTTATAGAAAACAGAATTGTCTAATTTGGTTTTTGGCAGAGTCTTACTTAGCAGCGAGTCACCACACTTGTTGCTTTTTCCATTGTTTCCTGGTTTTAGCTGTGATGTGTGCATGCTATTTCTAGATGATGACAGGGATGGAAGAGGATTCCTCAGCTCCTCAACTGATTCACCGCAGACTGTTCCATCCTTGTTGGTCCCTAAGCAGGTAAAGACCTGAGAGACCATCTGTGACCTGACCTCGCGGTTTACATACTGTAGTATCACTTCAGGTTTAGTCCCCTTTGTTTACCCGGGTGCACAATCTGTTTTCAATGTACTTTTTTAATTTTTTCGCTGTTCTGCTGGTTACACCCTTGGAGAAGTTTTATAATGTGGAGGTGGAACTGAGTCATATAGGATTGGCGAAAATAGAGTCATCCGAGATCAGATGCCACATGCCAGTAATCATTTCAGAGAAAATTCAGTTTCTCCGAATACTTTATACTTCAAAGAGACTTTGGGACCCCCGGGAGGGGCAAGTGGCTGGGGCAACAAGTCTACTACAGTCGTGGTCCTCAACCAAGTACTTAAATACATTACATCGAAGTACTCTACCCCCAGGACTATGATCATACATCATGGTTGCAAGTACCCCCATAGAAACATGATGTCTACACCCTGAGGCTCACTTATCTAACTCCTACAGCACCAAGCATGGGCAGGTTGATGGCCAACTCTTATCTGCTCAAGATGTGGCACTTACTGTGCACTGTTTGGCACCATATGGCACTGTCTGGTCACTGGCATCTGGGGGTACACTATTTATTTTGGTAGGGGGTACTTGGTTCAGGACCTTTGCTGTAGAAGACTTGTTTCCCCAGGCACTTACCCCTCTGAGTATCCCCAAATCTATTAGAAGTATAAAGGATTCAGATACTCTATGGGTACTATGTGGCTTTATATGAGCAGGTAGTACCACGGTTTGGAAGAAGAACCCCTTCTATAGGCCGATCACTAAGTGTTTTCCTGCTGGGACCCCCAGTGATCAGCAGTGAGCGATCAATATCTCTGCAGAACCGCCACAGGAGAAGTGATACAGGACAGGACAGGTCCTCCGGAGCGAGAGATGCTCTTTGTAAACCCCCCCCCCCCCCCCCACTCCGGCCAAGAGATAAGGATCCTGGACAGAGGACCCGAGAATTCCCTAATAGGGTGTATGAACATGGGTGGTCAAAACTGGAGACCCTTTAAAGATGCCTATAGAGGGTTATAAATGGGGGGGCGGTGCAAAGATACTTAATCTTAGGTTGAACACTAAGGGGGTCATTTATTAAGACGCCGGCCTCGATACCTCTTTAGCTGGTGGTGGATGTGCTGAATTTTTGTAGAGGCACCGGCTTCTGAATAACTTTAGTGTATCCACCGCCTGTCTAGAAAATAATAAATGAGATGGACCTGCCGGTCCACCCCCTTTCTCGCCCATGCCAAGACCCCCCCTTCCATGCCCATGCCACAATCTGCAACAGATATACGCCAAAAAGTGGCGTATATCTGTTAGTAAATGACCCCCTAACTGTTTTGTTTTGTTTTATTGACCTTGTACTCCCCCTGAGTAATATTATGTCTTATACTCCAGTCCCATCCAGAGCTGCATTCAAAATTCTGTCGGATTCCTGTTACCAGAGAAAAGAGCATTGTGACCCCAGCAGCAGAGAAAAACCTCAATGTGCATCCAGGAAAAAATAAATAAATACTGAAAACAGCTCTGGGTGTAACTAGAGGAGGACATGGCATAACTTAAATCAATGCAAAAGAAATCAAGTATTTGCAAAGTTACTCAGTATAGACTGGAGTTATTGGAGTCCTGATTGTTTGCGCTGTGTCGCGGCGTCGGCACTGCTACATCAACTTTACTGAACCTCGGCTTGTCTAACCGCCTTCCTGAACAATCCTCTGCTAGACGACTTACTCAGCTCTGCTACATCATCTTTACTTAACCTTGGCCGGTCCACTGAACTGCCTCCGATGTTTCCCCCATTTGTATTGCAGAAATAAAACCGCTACTAAAATCGAGTGGATATATAGGCAGAAAAAGGGTTAAAAAAATTGAGGGTTAATCAAATCTAAGGGAATGATTATCCAAAACATAAGAAAAACTTGAGGCGCCAGTGGAGGAGGAGTACCCGAAGGAAGCGGACAGGTGGAGGACATGGTATAAAGGGATGGGGTGACAACGTGGATAGACAATCAATTATTTTATTGAAGATTCTGCTCAACGCGTTTCGGGGTATGAGAAGACCCCCTTCATCAGAAGCAATACATCAACCACATAAACCCAGCGGAGCAGTCACAGGTTCAGACGCCGTCCACCATCCCCCTCCACCTTCTTGCAAAATTTGAAAAAAATCTGCAGTTTGGTAGAGCTATAGAATGTAAGACAGGGGAAGCATTACCTAATGTAGCCAGCAGGGGGAAGCAGCACCCCCAGCATTGGATACAGTGTGGGCAGAACCTCTCTCTGAGCAATGAGGGCAACATAGGACACTAAGATGATATTGTATGTATTTTATTACAATGTGGCAGAATGTAGACACTGTATAGCGCCACGAGTGCGCAGTATGGCAATGTCTGTATCTATATATACACGGTATGGCAGCCTCTAGTCTCCGTATAGCTGTATATATACACGGTATGGCAGCCTCTAGTCTCCGTATAGCTGTATATGTACACAGTATGGCAGCCTCTAGTCACCGTATAGCTGTATATATACACGGTATGGCAGCCTCTAGTCTCCGTATAGCTGTATATGTACACAGTACGGCAGCCTCTAGTCTCCGTATAGCTGTATATGTACACGGTATGGCAGCCTCTAGTCTCCGTATAGCTGTATATGTACACAGTATGGCAGCCTCTAGTCACCGTATAGCTGTATATATACACGGTATGGCAGCCTCTAGTCTCCGTATAGCTGTATATGTACACAGTACGGCAGCCTCTAGTCTCCGTATAGCTGTATATGTACACGGTATGGCAGCCTCTAGTCTCCGTATAGCTGTATATATACACACAGTATGGCAGCCTCTAGTCACCGTATAGCTGTATATATACACATTATGGCAGCCTCTAGTCTCTGTATAGCTGTATATATGCACAGTATGGCAGCCTCTAGTCTCCGTATAGCTGTATATGTACACGGTATGGCAGCCTCTAGTCTCCGTATAGCTGTATATATACACAATATGGCAGCCTCTAGTCTCCGTATAGCTGTATATGTACACAGTATGGCAGCCTCTAGTCTCCGTATAGCTGTATATATACACAGTATGGCAGCCTCTAGTCTCCGTATAGCTGTATATATACACAGTATGGCAGCCTCTAGTCTCCGTATAGCTGTATATATACACGGTATGGCAGCCTCTAGTCACCGTATAGATGTATATATACACGGTATGGCAGCCTCTAGTCTCTGTATAGCTGTATATATGCACAGTATGGCAGCCTCTAGTCTCCGTATAGCTGTATATATACACAGTATGGCAGCCTCTAGTCTCCGTATAGCTGTATATATACACAGTATGGCAGCCTCTAGTCTCCATATAGCTGTATATATACACAGTATGGCAGCCTCTAGTCTCTGTATAGCTGTATATATGCACAGTATGGCAGCCTCTAGTCTTCGTATAGCTGTATATATACACAGTATGGCAGCCTCTAGTCTCCGTATAGCTGTATATATACACAGTATGGCAGCCTCTAGTCTCCGTATAGCTGTATATATACACAGTATGGCAGCCTCTAGTCTCCATATAGCTGTATATATACACAGTATGGCAGCCTCTAGTCCCCGTATAGCTGTATATATACACAGTATGGCAGCCTCTAGTCTCCGTATAGCTGTATATATACACAGTATGGCAGCCTCTAGTCTCCGTATAGCTGTATATATACACGGTATGGCAGCCTCTAGTCACCGTATAGCTGTATATATACACAGTATGGCAGCCTCTAGTCTCCGTATAGCTGTATATATACACAGTATGGCAGCCTCTAGTCTCCATATAGCTGTATATATACACAGTATGGCAGCCTCTAGTCCCCGTATAGCTGTATATATACACAGTATGGCAGCCTCTAGTCCCCGTATAGCTGTATATATACACAGTATGGCAGCCTCTAGTCTCCGTATAGCTGTATATATACACAGTATGGCAGCCTCTAGTCTCCGTATAGCTGTATATATACACGGTATGGCAGCCTCTAGTCACCGTATAGCTGTATATATACACAGTATGGCAGCCTCTAGTCTCCGTATAGCTGTATATGTACACAGTATGGCAGCCTCTAGTCTCTGTATAGCTGTATATATACACAGTATAACAGCCTCTAGTCTCCGTATAGCTGTATATATACACAGTATAACAGCCTCTAGTCTCCGTATAGCTGTATATATACACAGTATGGCAGCCTCTAGTCTCCGTATAGCTGTATATATACACGGTATGGCAGCCTCTAGTCTCCGTATAGCTGTATATGTACACAGTACGGCAGCCTCTAGTCTCCGTATAGCTGTATATGTACACGGTATGGCAGCCTCTAGTCTCCGTATAGCTGTATATATACACAGTATGGCAGCCTCTAGTCTCCGTATAGCTGTATATGTACACAGTATGGCAGCCTCTAGTCTCTGTGTAGCTGTATATATACACAGTATGGCAGCCTCTAGTCTCCGTATAGCTGTATATATACACAGTATGGCAGCCTCTAGTCTCCGTATAGCTGTATATATACACAGTATGGCAGCCTCTAGTCTCCGTATAGCTGTATTTATACACAGTATAACAGCCTCTAGTCTCCGTATAGCTGTATATATACACAGTATGGCAGCCTCTAGTCTCCGTATAGCTGTATATATACACGGTATGGCAGCCTCTAGTCTCCATATAGCTGTATATGTACACAGTATGGCAGCCTCTAGTCACCGTATAGCTGTATATATACACAGTATGGCAGCCTCTAGTCTCTGTATAGCTGTATATATGCACAGTATGGCAGCCTCTAGTCTCCGTATAGCTGTATATACACGGTATGGCAGCCTCTAGTCTCCGTATAGCTGTATATATACACAGTATGGCAGCCTCTAGTCTCCGTATAGCTGTATATATACACAGTATGGCAGCCTCTAGTCTCTGTATAGCTGTATATATGCACAGTATGGCAGCCTCTAGTCTCCGTATAGCTGTATATACACTGTATGGCAGCCTCTAGTCTCCGTATAGCTGTATATACACGGTATGGCAGCCTCTAGTCTCTGTATAGCTGTATATACACTGTATGGCAGCCTCTAGTCTCTGTATAGCTGTATATATACACGGTATGGCAGCCTCTAGTCTCCGTATAGCTGTATATATACACGGTATGGCAGCCTCTAGTCTCCGTATAGCTGTATATATACACAGTATGGCAGCCTCTAGTCTCCGTATAGCTGTATATGTACACAGTATGGCAGCCTCTAGTCTCCGTATAGCTGTATATATACACAGTATGGCAGCCTCTAGTCTCTGTATAGCTGTATATATGCACAGTATGGCAGCCTCTAGTCTCCGTATAGCTGTATATACACGGTATGGCAGCCTCTAGTCTCCGTATAGCTGTATATACACGGTATGGCAGCCTCTAGTCTCCGTATAGCTGTATATATACACGGTATGGTAGCCTCTAGTCTCCGTATAGCTGTATATATACACGGTATGGCAGCCTCTAGTCTCCGTATAGCTGTATATATACACGGTATGGCAGCCTCTAGTCTCCGTATAGCTGTATATATACACAGTATGGCAGCCTCTATTCTCCTTATAGCTGTATATATACACAGTATGGCAGCCTCTAGTCTCCGTATAGCTGTATATATACACAGTATGGCAGCCTCTAGTCTCCGTATAGCTGTATATATACACAGTATGGCAGCCTCTAGTCTCCGTATAGCTGTATATATACACAGTATGGTAGCCTCTAGTCTCCGTATAGCTGTATATATACACAGTATGGCAGCCTCTAGTCTCCGTATAGCTGTATATATACACAGTATGGCAGCCTCTAGTCACTGTATAGCTGTATATATACACAGTATGGCAGCCTCTAGTCCAGATAATTCTGACTTTTTTTTTTTATCTTAAAGATATTTTTGTTTTTGGATTTTTTTGGAGATAAGTAGTTTCCTTGTGATCTCCGGCCTCGTCTGTCATGTGAAGAGTTGGATGTAATCCCCATGACCAGCGCTGCCCGCCTCGCCCCGGACCATCCTGTGCCCTGTCCTTGTAGCGGAGGAAACTTTCTCATTTCTTGAATCTTCTTCCCACCGATATTTGGCAGGAATCCTCCGGGTTACGAGCTCGGGGTATTTATAAATGTGAACCTGAGTTTCTGGAGGCCGCGGTCGCACATCTGGATTGTGCATTACACCCAACACGAGCGAGAATAAAACGGGAAACAAAAACTTCCAAGACGGCTTGTCACTTACTGGAGAAGATGCTGCAGTCAGCTGGGTCACTTGCAACGGGTGCCCGAAAAGGGGCGCCCTTCTGGAGAGGCGCCGCTTATCACCTCTGATTATTGGTTATCAGTCTGCTCTAGCCTCACAATATTTGAGGGTCTGTTTGATGGGCTCTGCAGGTTCTGGAAGCTGATGGGTGCTACGCTAGGTTCTGGTGTCTTAAAGTGAATGGTCACCCACGAAACAGATGATCGAATTTAAGTTCAGAATTATGCGCTAATTAAGTTCCCAACGTTTATTTGGAGAGATTGGAGCTTTGTGTTTCTGATAAAGAGCTCCAGATCCACTGCATAGACATCGACTAACTGATAAAACTCTTGCTACCTGCAGCCACCACTAGAGGGAGCTCTGTGCACTGTTTATACCTAGAGCTGTGTATGCAGTACGCTCCTGAGCTCCCCCTAGTGGCGGCTAGAATCATGTCTAGAGATGTCTGTGCCGTGCTCATGATTCGAGGGAAGTTTGGGGAAAGTTCTAGATGGGGCCCATAGGTGAGAAGGACGGAAAAAGGTGTGTACCCATGGGTGGAGAAAAGCTGTAGGGATGCTGGCTGCCATGGTGGGGGGACAACGAGTGACTTAGATGGAATTTACATATAGTGCTAGTCAATAAACTAATAGCATAGCCACAATGAGAAGATGGAAGAGGAAGAGGCAGAGGCGAAGGGTCCAATACTGAATGTGCTGTGGAGCCGCCCTCTGGACAGATGTGCCATGGGAAAACCTAGAATCCTGGATGGCCAACCCATTACCTGCTGTTTACTGACAGCCCGTGTCTGCTGCTCCTGTTTACTGACAGCCCGTGTCTGCTGCTCCTGTTTACTGACAGCCCGTGTCTGCTGCTCCTGTTTACTGACAGCCCGTGTCTGCTGCTCCTGTTTACTGACAGCCTATGTCTGCTGCTCCTGTTTACTGACAGCTTGTGTCTGCTGCTCCTGTTTACTGACAGCCCGTGTCTGCTGCTCCTGTTTACTGACAGCCTGTGTCTGCTGCTCCTGTTTACTGACAGCCCGTGTCTGCTGCTCCTGTTTACTGACAGCCCGTGTCTGCTGCTCCTGTTTACTGACAGCCCGTGTCTGCTGCTCCTGTTTACTGACAGCCCGTGTCTGCTGCTCCTGTTTACTGACAGCCCGTGTCTGCTGTTCCTGTTTACTGACAGCCCGTGTCTGCTGTTCCTGTTTACTGACAGCCCGTGTCTGCTGCTCCTGTTTACTGACAGCCCGTGTCTGCTGCTCCTGTTTACTGACAGCCCGTGTCTGCTGCTCCTGTTTACTGACAGCCCGTGTCTGCTGCTCCTGTTTACTGACAGCCCGTGCCTGCTGCTCCTGTTTACTGACAGCCTGTGTCTGCTGCTCCTGTTTACTGACAGCCTGTGTCTGCTGCTCCTGTTTACTGACAGCCTGTGTCTGCTCCTCCTGTTTACTGACAGCCTGTGTCTGCTGCTCCTGTTTACTGACAGCCTGTGTCTGCTGCTCCTGTTTACTGACAGCCTGTGTCTGCTGCTCCTGTTTACTGACAGCCTGTGTCTGCTGCTCCTGTTTACTGACAGCCTGTGTCTGCTGCTCCTGTTTACTGACAGCCCGTGTCTGCTGCTCCTGTTTACTGACAGCTTGTGTCTGCTGCTCCTGTTTACTGACAGCCCGTGTCTGCTGCTCCTGTTTACTGACAGCCTGTAACTGCTGCTCCTGTTTACTGACAGCCTATGTCTGCTGCTCCTGTTTACTGACAGCCTGTAACTGCTGCTCCTGTTTACTGACAGCCCGTGTCTGCTGCTCCTGTTTACTGGCAGCCTGTGTCTGCTGCTCCTGTTTACTGACAGCCCGTGTCTGCTGCTCCTGTTTACTGACAGCCCGTGTCTGCTGCTCCTGTTTACTGACAGCCCGTGTCTGCTGCTCCTGTTTACTGACAGCCCGTGTCTGCTGCTCCTGTTTACTGACAGCCTGTAACTGCTGCTCCTGTTTACTGACAGCCTATGTCTGCTGCTCCTGTTTACTGACAGCCTGTAACTGCTGCTCCTGTTTACTGACAGCCCGTGTCTGCTGCTCCTGTTTACTGGCAGCCTGTGTCTGAATCTCGTGTTTTATGTGCCTGCTGCTATTTTTATGAACGCATGTATCTGCTGCTCCTGTTTACTGACAGCTCCTTTCCTGCTGCTGTCGTCCACCAGTTAGTAGATTGCGCTGGTGTGTGCTGCCGACAGAGTCACTTGAGGAACGCTTGTAAACACCACAAATGTTAGTATAAATTGTACAGCACTGTGACAATCTGGTGGTATCTGACAACTGTACGGAAGTATTTGCGTATCACTGCTACCTGGGCGTGTAGAGTACAGAGGTTATGCAGTGTATGGCGGTATTATCAGTGCTCTGTATGGCAGTAATAGTGGAGCATTGTATGGGGACATTATTGAGCTCTGAATGGTAGTATTGTATCAGTACCATTACAGAATACAGAATGCATAGTACAATAGCGCTGGAGGGGTTAAAAAAATAAAAAATAATTTAACTCACCTTAATGCACTTGCTTGGGCAGCCCGGCTTCTCTTCTGTGCTGTGTGCAGGAAAAGGACCTGAGGAGGCGTCACTCCGGTCATCCTTCGGTCTTCCGGGTCTTTTGGTGTTGCTGAGCTCACCGGTGCGTTCCTCCTTTTTAAGAATGTTCCAGTTGTTTTGGCCGCGCCTAATGTTTTTGCTATCTCTCTGATGGGTTTGTTGTGTTTTTTCAGCCTAATGATGGCTTCACTGATGGTGACAGCTCTTTGGATCTCATCTTGAGAGTTGACAGCAACAGATTCCAAATGCAAATATCAGACGTGAAATGACCTCTGGACCTTTTATCTGCTCATTGTAATTGGGATAATGAGGGAATAACACACACCTGGCCATGGAGCAGCGGAGAAGACAATTGTCCAATTACTTTTGGCCCCTTAACAAGTGGGAGGCACAGATGCAAACTGCTGTAATTCCTGCACCGTTCACCTGATTTGGATGTAAATGCCCTCAAATTACAGCTGACAGTCTGCAGGTAAAGCTGACAGTCTGCAGGTAAAGCTGACAGTCTGCAGGTAAAGCACATCTTGTTCGTTTCATCTCACATCCATTGTGGTGGTGTATAGAGCCAAAAGTGTTAGAATTGTGTCCATGTCCCAATATTTATGGTCCTGACTGTATGACTTATCTCTCCTTAGTAACGGCGAGATGAAACAACCCCTTTAAGTAACTGTATGAAAGCTCTATTGGGCCAACCTATGTCACTCAGATGGACCAGTTAAAGGGCCACAGAAGGTACCACGCAGGGCACATTCCAGCGCAAGACAGGTTCTGCACTGACCTGCAGATGCAGGAGACGGAGGGGGCGGTGGAGAGGAAGTGATGCCCTAAGTCAGTGAGAAAGTAGAATGAAGACTCCTTTCCCCGATCCCGTGAAATCTAACACCATCTTGTCAGCAGTGTGTTACGGTGCTTTCACACTTGCGTTTTTCTTTTCCGGTATTGAGTTCCGTCCTAGGGGCTCAATACCAGAAAAAAGCTGATCAGTTTTATCCTAATGCATTTTGAGTGGAGAGCGATCCATTCAGGATGCATCAGTTCAGTATGCACCTTACGTTTTTTGGCCGGAGAGAATACCGCAGCATGCCGCAGTTTTCTCACCGGCCAAAAATCCTGAACACTTGTCGGAATTGAAGTGTATTAGTGCCGGATCCGGCATTAAGTGTTCCGGCATGCGCAGACCTTTAAAAATGCAAAGAAAAATAAATACCGGATCCGTTTTTTTCGGGTGACACCGGAGAGACGGATCCGGTATTTCAATGCATTTGTCAGACGGATCCGCATCCGGATCAGTCTGACAAATGCTATCCATTTGCGTCAGGATTTCCGGATCCAGCAGGCAGTTCCGGCTACGAAACCGCCTGCTGCAATCCTCTGCCGCAAGTGTGAAAGTACCCTAAGTCGCTGAAAGGCTTCAGCGCAAGCGCATCACAAAAGAAGTGCAAACCGGCTGCCATTATTAGAAAGCATACAATGCCCATCATGGAAACCATCGCAGGAACCACCGACACAAGTGAATTACGAAGTATCAGTGGGAAGAGATGTTTATCTTTTGTTACAATGTAACAGGATCATCCTCATCACTTACCATTAATCGTGGGCTTTGGACTGGAATGTGAATCGGCTCCCAGAACCTTCTGTCCGAGTATCTTCATAGTATAAACAATCTGACATCTTCGTGTTGTGTAATAAGGAGCTTGTGCCAGGCAGAACCGGCAGAAGATAGGCTGAAGGAGTGCGGAGTGATCCCGCGCAGAACCGCGAGGAAACATTAAAAAGACTATATTACTTTGTGATGTGTACAACCCAACATAGAAACAGCTGCAACACAGTGCCCTTCAGCCCTCAGGGGCCCCATATTGCTCTAGGTGCAATGGCAACGCCCCCGTTGCTCCTAGAGGCTCATTTGCATATATTAAAACCTAATTTTTCTCAGCAGTGCGGGCACATATGAACATGGGACCAACACAGGTGTCTTCAGCTGCCAAGTGCACATGTAACAGGTCAGCCAGTGTCATAGGGACAGAACTGCTGACAGATGCCCTTTAAAGGCTACTAATCATTTCCCTGATATTAACGGCAATGAGAACCTTCCATATAACGGGAGCAGCCCGCTGGGTGGCGTTTAGAGGCAATGAACCTGGACACAGCCGGTCCTGCTATCCGCTGCGAGCTGAAAAGCCGGGACTCCAGACTGATACATTGTTGCAAAGTTGCTAACAGAACACTGTCTGGACTGATACAGTTGTATCCACTTCTGAGCTGGGAGCAGGACCCGCTCTGTACAGGTTTACTGTCTCTGAATGTAAAGAGTGTTCTCTTTCACTGACAGCAAGCAGAGATCTTAAAAATGGCGACAAACCGAAACCTAATTTCTATTAGAATGTTATACTGTAGAAGGTTTGATAATCCATTTCATAAATGATATTGAGGTGGAGTGGTACCTTCTTAGGTGACATGCATGTCACTGAGGGTCGGGATGGGACCATAGGGACTGTGGCCCATTGTCTGCGTCCATGCCACGAGGTGCTGGTAACTTTGGATCTGCACTCTCTTTCCTGTTATGAAATGCCACCATCTTGTTCCAGAGCCTGAGTTTCTCACATGAAAGTCGCCTGGTCAGGCGGTGGGGCGGGCAGACGGGGCTGGGGGGCTTCCTGCCCTCGTCTTATCACACCGGCCTTCGGCTGCTGACAGGGAATTCAAGCATTCTTATTATTTGTGCTAATTAGACACAATAGGCGCACGCTCCGCTATCCACACAAACAACTGGAAAGTTTTGGAGTCTTCAGATTTACTGGGAAGATGGAGGAGCTGGCACCGAAAATGTTGCCATTAGGAGAGAAGATCATAAATAAACTGGTACATTGTTGTCGAGATGGAGAATAGAATCAAAGGCTTCAGCCTCTTCCTGGCCTTAAGTAAAGACACAATAGATAAAAGAACACCAAGTGATGGAGGCCGCGTACACTGACGGCGCGCTGTACCGTGTGCTACCAGCAGTGGCAGTCTGGACCACCAAGCAGCTGCATGGGGCAGACCTGTCAGGCCTTTGAGGCAGTATAATGGTGCCCTGCTGCGTCTTAGGTGGCACAATGACATTGTCATATACTCCTGCATCCCAGCACAGGTGGACGTGACATCATTGCGCCATCTGCGCCAGGACACAGGCAATTCAGGCCAGCAGGGTAGGCCGCATGGAGAGCGAGTGAGGTGAGCACTTTATTTTTACATTTTATGGCACTGAGGGCAATATAAATACAGGGGGCACTACTGCGGTAGTACAGAGGGGCACATTATAATACAGGAGGTGCTACTGGGGTAGTACAGAGGGGGCATTATAAATACAGGGGGCACTACTGGGGTAGTACAGAGGGGGCATTATAAATACAGGGGGCACTACTGGGGTAGTACAGAGGGGGCATTATAAATACAGGGGGCACTAATGGGGTAGTACAGAGGGGCACATTATAATACATGGGGCACTACTTGGGTAGTACAGAGGGGGGCATTATAAATACATGGGGCACTACTGGGGTAGTACAGAGGGGGCATTATAAATACATGGGGCACTACTGGGGTAGTACAGAGGGGGCATTATAAATACAGGGGGCACTAATGGGGTAGTACAGAGGGGCACATTATAATACATGGGGCACTACTTGGGTAGTACAGAGGGGGGCATTATAAATACATGGCGCACTACTGGGGTAGTACAGAGGGGGGCATTATAAATAAATGGGGCACTACTGTCACGCCTTGCCCTGTGAATGCGCGGAGATCTGTCAGACTGGCTGCACATGTCTGACTTCTCTGTTTGTTTTGATTTGGGTTTGCGCTGGATCCACCTTCCCTCAGGTGTACTAGGTTTCATTGTTAGTGAGGCTATTTATACCTCCTTCCCCCAGTGGCCTGTGCGGGTTATAGTCCTTCCCTGGGAGCTCTTGATTTGTGGTGGATCGTCTGCTCCAGCTCTGCTCAAGATAAGTCCTCTCCTTCATTTCCCTTTGTGTGTTTTATCTAGGCCTCTAGGGAGACGCTTGATTCCTCCTGGTTTGAAGAAGCAGGTTGCCTCTTCCCTTTTCTCTTCCCTTTTCCCTGCTGCTTAGGGTTTGTCCAGGGTGTTTAGGTTTAGGCACGAGGGCATGTGCATATCCACCCTAAGGGTATGCACATGGGCACAGCAGTTTAGGGAAAGCTTTTAGGTATCGCTAGGAGGTGACCCTTTTTCTCCCTAGCTTTTGGGCCTAGTCGTTTGTTCTGTTTGTTTTCCCATGTTAGGTTATTTCCCCGCTTACCTACCTATCATGACAACTACTGGGGTAGTATAGAGGGGGCATTATAAATACATGGGGCACTACTGGTGTAGTACAGAGGGGGACATTATAATACAGGATGCACTACTGGGTTAGTACAGAGGGGGGCATTATAAATACAGGGGGCACTACTGGAGTAGTACAGAGGGGGCATTATAATACAGGAGGCACTACTGGGGTTGTACAGAGGGAGACATTATAAATATATGGGGCACTACTGGGATAGTACAGAGGGGGCATTATAAATACATGGGGCACTACTGGGGTAGTACAGAGGGGGGCATTATAAATAAATGGGGCACTACTGTCACGCCTTACCCTGTGAATGCGCGGAGATCTGTCAGACTGGCTGCACATGTCTGACTTCTCTGTTTGTTTTGATTTGGAGTTTGCGCTGGATCCACCTTCCCTCAGGTGTACTGGGTTTCATTGTTAGTGAGGCTATTTACAAAGGGGGGCCATTGTAAACTACAGGATGCACTACTGGGTTAGTACAGAGGGGGGCATTATAAATACATGGGGCACTACTGGGGTAGTACAGAGGGGGACATTATAATGCAGGAGGCACTACTGGGGTAGTACAGATGGGGCCATTGTAAATACAGGGGGCACTACTGGGGTAATACAGAGGAGGGCATTATAAATAAATTTGTCTGACTTCTCTGTTTGTTTTGATTTGGGTTTGCGCTGGATCCACCTTCCCTCAGGTGTACTGGGTTTCATTGTTAGTGAGGCTATTTATACCTCCTTCCCCCAGTGGCCTGTGCGGGTTATAGTCCTTCCCTGGGAACTCTTGATTTGTGGTGGATCGTCTGCTCCAGCTCTGCTCAAGATAAGTCCTCTCCTTCATTTCCCTTTGTGTGTTTTTTCTAGGCCTCTAGGGAGACGCTTGCTTCCTCCTGGTTTGAAGAAGCAGGTTGCCTCTTCCCTTTTCCCTGCTGCTTAGGGTTTACCCAGGGTGTTTAGGTTTAGGCACGAGGGCATGTGCATATCCACCCTAAGGGTATGCACATGGGCGCAGCAGTTTAGGGAAAGCTTTTAGGTATCGCTAGGAGGTGACCCTTTTCTCCCTAGCTTTTGGGCCTAGTCGTTTGTTCTGTTTGTTTTCCCATGTTAGGTTATTTTCCCGCTTACCTACCTATCGTGACAACTACTGGGGTAGTATAGAGGCGGCATTATAAATACATGGGGCACTACTGGAGTAGTACAGAGGGGGCATTATAATACAGGATGCACTACGGGGTTAGTACAGAGGGGGGCATTATAAATACAGGGGGCACTACTGGAGTAGTACAGAGGGGGCATTATAATACAGGAGGCACTACTGGGGTTGTACAGAGGGAGACATTATAAATATATGGGGCACTACAGGGATAGTACAGAGGGGGGCATTATAAATACATAGGGCACTACTGGGGTAGTACAGAGGGGGACATTATAATGCAGGAGGCACTACTGGGGTAGTACAGAGGGGGCCATTGTAAATACAGGGGGCACTACTGGGGTAGTACAGAGGGGGGCATTATAAATACATGGGGCACTACTTGTCACCGCCAGATCTCTGAGAAGTTCTGATAGACGTTCTTCAGTACCTCCTGTATGATGTTCTTTTGTTTTGCTTTCGCTTTGACATCTCTCCTCCCTCTCCCAGCTGTCATCTATTAGCAGTGATTGCCTCCCTATATATCTCCTCCCATACTGCCTCACTTTGCGGTTTATACTACTTCCTGGATTGGGTTCTCAGCTTGGAGTTGCTACAGCTGCTTCTTCAGATAAGTCTATGTCTGTATTTGTTGTTTTCCTGTTGGCTTGATTCTAGGTGACCCTGACTCCTCCATATTAAGTGCAGGGAGCCGGTGGTCGTGTCCCCTCACTATTATAGGGTTTGCAGGTGTCACTCAGTCTAGGTACGTGGACATGCAACTTTCTATCACAGAGATCTTTGCATGGGGTGAGAAGACAGGGAGAGCTTCAGGGCTTTAATAGGGCTTACCTGTCACGGACGGTGTACAGGAAACAAGGCAAAGCAACATGTATAAACGACTCGCTGGATCCAAAAACTAAGGAACCAAGGGAGACCCCTGCAGAAGACCTGGCACTTTCCCTGGCTGCTCAGCCTATGCAAAGATCCGAATGGTGGAGGTTTGCATATCCACGAACCTAGACTATAAAGCCCTGAGCACCCTACAATAGTGAGGGGACACGACCACCGGCTCCCTACACAAGATACGGAGACTCCCTGGGTCACCTGGGATCCAGCAAACAGATAATAACAGATAAAGGTACAACACTTAGCTTTGACGCAAACAGGAGGACAGAGTCAGCGTGCACACACACTCCAGGAAGTAGTATAAGCCGCCCAGAAAAGCCTTCTGGGGAAGAATTTAAAGGGAAGCAATTAGTCCAACACATGACAGCTGAGAGAGGCTGACGAGAGGAGGAGCTGAATACCACAACACAGAAACTCAAGGAGGAGGTTCTGAAAGGCCTCTGTCAGAGCTTCTCAGCTGTCTGGTTGTGACAGTACCCCTCCCTCTACGAGTGGACTCCGGACACTCAGAACCCACCTTCTCAGGATGGGACCTATGGAAAGCCCTGATGAGACGAGAGGCCTTAATGTCCGTCACTGGGACCCACATCCTCTCCTCAGGACCATACCCCTCCCACTGAACAAGGTACTGAAGAGAACCGCGGACAAGACGAGAATCCACAATCCTAGAGACCTGAAATTCAAGATTCCCATCAACCATAATCGGAGGAGGAGGCAAAGGCGAGGGTACAATGGGTTGAACATAAGGTTTCAATAAGGACTTATGAAAAACATTATGGATCTTCCAAGTCTGAGGAAGATCAAGACGGTATGCAACAGGATTGATGACAGACAGGATTTTGTAATGCCCAATAAACTTAGGACCCAACTTCAAGGAGGGAACCTTAAATTTGATATTCTTGGTAGACAACCACACCAGATCACCAACATTCAGGTCCGGACCAAGCACACGTCTCTTATCAGCCACACGCTTATATCTCTCACTCATGCTCTTTAGATTATCTTGAATCTTTTGCCAAATAGATGACAAAGACGAGGAGAATCTGTCCTCATCAGGTAAACCAGAAGACCCCTCTCCCGAGAAAGTCCCAAACTGTGGATGAAACCCATATGCACCAAAAAATGGTGACTTATCAGAGGACTCCTGACGACGGTTATTTAAAGCAAACTCAGCAAGGGACAAAAAAGAACACCAATCCTCTTGATTCTCCGCCACAAAACAACGCAGATATGTCTCCAGATTCTGATTGACGCGCTCTGTCTGGCCATTCGACTGCGGGTGGAAAGCAGAAGAGAATGACAACCGAACCCCCAAGCGAGAACAGAAAGCCTTCCAGAATCTGGAAACAAACTGCGTGCCCCTATCAGAGACTATGTCTGAAGGAATACCGTGCAATTTGACAATGTGATCAACAAATGCCTGCGCCAGCGTCTTAGCATTGGGCAAACCAGGAAAAGGGATGAAATGCACCATTTTGCTAAAACGGTCCACCACCACCAGAATCACAGTCTTCCCCGAGGAACGAGGCAGGTCCGTTATGAAGTCCATGGACAGATGTGTCCAAGGACGGGAAGGAATGGGTAAGGGAAGGAGAGGACCTGATGGCCGTGAATGAGGGACTTTGGCACGAGCGCAAGTCTCGCAGGCTGCCACAAAACCCTCAACCGACTTACGAAGCGCAGGTCACCAGAATCTCCGAGCGATGAGATCCAGTGTGGCTCTTACCCCCGGGTGCCCAGCAAGGACCGTATCGTGGTGTTCTTTAAAAATCTTGTGTCTTAAAGCGAGAGGCACAAACAACCTCCCAGGAGGACAAAGATCAGGAGCCTCTGACTGGGCTGCCTGCACCTCTGCCTCCAATTCAGGAAAAAGAGCAGAGACCACCACACCTTCAGCCAAAATGGGACCCGGGTCTTCAAAATTCCCGCCTCCCGGAAAACAACGTGACAGGGCATCTGCCTTCACATTCTTAACTCCAGGGCGGAACGTGACAACAAAATTAAACCTAGAAAAGAACAACGACCATCTGGCCTGTCTCGGGTTCAGACGCTTGGCTGACTCCAAGTAGGCCAGATTTTTATGGTCAGTAAATACGGTAATAGGGTGTCTGGCTCCCTCTAGCCAATGGCGCCATTCCTCAAAAGCCAACTTGATGGCCAACAATTCCCTATCTCCCACATCGTAATTTCTCTCTGCGGAGGAAGAGTTTTCTTGAGAAAAAGGCACACGGTCGCCATTTGGCAGGAGAGGAACCCTGAGACAAGACCGCCCCCACACCCACCTCAGAAGCATCAACCTCAACTATGAAGGGTAAAGAAACATCAGGTTGCACCAAGATGGGAGCGGAAGCAAAACTCTCCTTGATATCAGAAAAAGCCTTACGCGCCTCTACTGACCAAGAAGAAAAATCTACCCCCTTTCTGGTCATATCAGTGAGTGGTTTAACAATAGAAGAATAATTCAAAATGAACTTCCTGTAATAATTGGCAAAGCCCAAAAAACGCATCAGCGCCTTCTGATTCTCAGGAAGCTCCCACTCAAGCACAGCGCGGACCTTCTCGGGGTCCATGCGAAAACCAGAAGCGGAGAGAAGAAACCCCAGAAATTGAATTTCTGGAACCGCAAACACACATTTTTCCAGTTTCGCATATAATTTATTCTCCCGCAGGATGAGCAAGACCTGACGTAAGTGTTCCTTATGAGTTTTGAAATCGGGAGAAAAAATCAAAATGTCATCCAAATACACCAATACAAATTTTCCCATCAAATGATAAAAAATGTTGTTCACGAAATGCTGAAAAACGGCTGGGGCATTCATCAAACCAAAAGGCATAACCAAATTTTCAAAATGGCCCTCAGGAGTATTGAAGGCCGTCTTCCATTCGTCCCCTTCTCTGACCCTGACCAGGTTGTATGCCCCTCTTAAATCTAATTTGGAAAAGACTTTAGCCCCAACAACCTGGTTAAATAGGTCCGGGATCAGAGGAAGCGGATAAGGGTCACGAATTGTGATATTGTTCAGCTCCCTGAAATCCAGACAAGGTCTTAAAGAACCATCTTTTTTCTTAACAAAGAAAAAACCAGCGGCAACAGGTGACTTCGAGGGTCGTATGTGTCCTTTTCTCAGACTCTCAGAGATATAAGCACGCATAGCGATCCTCTCAGGTTGGGAAAGATTGTATAAACGAGATTTAGGCAGCTTGGCGTCTGGGATGAGATTAATAGGGCAATCGTACTCCCTGTGCGGGGGCAAATCCTGAACTCCACTCTCAGAGAAGACATCCGAAAATTCAGAGAGAAAAGATGGTACAGTCTTAGTAGCAACCTCAGAAACAGATGTCATGAGGCAATTCTCTCTGCAAAAGTCACTCCAACCATTTATTTGCCTCGCTTGCCAATCAATGGTGGGGTTATGCTTAGTGAGCCAGGGCAGCCCCAACACCAGAGGGGTGGGTAAACCACTAAGGACGAAACATGACACATCCTCAACATAAGCATCACTCACAATTAAACGGATATTGTGAACTATGCCCTTTAATGATTTTTGAGAAAGTGGAGCGGAATCGATAGCAAAAACAGGAATATCCTTTCCCAAGGTGCGCACCTGGAAACCATGAGTTATCGCAAATTGATTATCAATGAGATTAACCGCTGCTCCACTATCCACAAAAATCTCACAAAAAATGTTCTTGCTCTCTAGCGCCACCCTAGCCGGCAGGACAAAACGGGAACTACAAGCAAATGGAAAACCTTCAATTTCTGCCTCAACCCTGCCAATAGTAACAGACGGAACATTTTTAAAAGATTTTTTCCTATTTGTTTCTTTATTACTCCCAGAAAACTGCCTGAATCTCCTAGAGGGACAAATATTTGCCAAATGATTTATACCTCCACAACAAAAACAAACCCTCCCATGCGAGCTGAATCTTCTATTGTCAGAAGCAATCAACCCCAGCTGCATGGGCTCCTGCTCAGAAGGGGCTGACGGCGACTGAGACCCCTGCGCACAGAGCGGGACCGCTGCACTGTCCCGGGACTGCGTATGACAGGAAGGAGACATCTCTCCTCTCTCTCTAAGACGCCTGTCAATACGAACGGCCTGAGACATAGCAGAGTCCAAAGAAATAGGCCTCTCATGAAAGGCAAATGCATCTTTCAATCCCTCTGAAAGACCATGGCAAAATTGACTTCGGAGCGCAGCATCATTCCAACCAGTATCAACTGCCCATCTTCGAAATTCTGAGCAGTATATTTCTGCGGATTGTTTACCCTGGCATAATAGACGTAGTTTAGACTCAGCCAGAGCAATACGATCCGGATCATCATATATCTGACCCAGGGCTAAAAAGAATTCATCCACTGAACGGAGAGGCCGTGCCCCCTCCGGCAGCGAAAAGGCCCAGGACTGAGCGTTACCTCTGAGCAGCGATATAATGATCCCCACCCTCCGTTCCTCATCACCAGAGGAGTGGGGAAGAAGGCGAAAATGGAGTTTGCAAGCCTCTCTAAAACGCACAAAATTCTCACTACCCCCGGAGAACGTATCCGGGAGCGAGATCTTAGGCTCAGAACAAACTCCATGAACGCAAGCTGAACCGGTCACTTGAAGCTGAGAAAAAGTCTTACGGAGATCAGCTACCTCCAATGAAAGACCCTGGAAGCGTTCAGCCAAAAGTGAAACCGGATCCATGCTTGAGACGGTTATGGCGGCTTATAATGTCACGGACGGTGTACAGGAAACAAGGCAGAGCAACATGTATAAACGACTCGCTGGATCCAAAAACTAAGGAACCAAGGGAGACCCCTGCAGAAGACCTGGCACTTTCCCTGGCTGCTCAGCCTATGCAAAGATCCGAATGGTGGAGGTTTGCATATCCACGAACCTAGACTATAAAGCCCTGAGCACCCTACAATAGTGAGGGGACACGACCACCGGCTCCCTACACAAGATACGGAGGGAGTCAGGGTCACCTGGGATCCAGCAAACAGAAAATAACAGATAAATGTACAACACTTAGCTTTGACGCAAACAGGAGGACAGAGTCAGCGTGCACACACACTCCAGGAAGTAGTATAAGCCGCCCAGAAAAGCCTTCTGGGGAAGAATTTAAAGGGAAGCAATTAGTCCAACACATGACAGCTGAGAGAGGCTGACGAGAGGAGGAGCTGAATACCACAACACAGAAACTCAAGGAGGAGGTTCTGAAAGGCCTCTGTCAGAGCTTCTCAGCTGTCTGGTTGTGACATTACCCTTTTGTTCCTTAGTTTTGGATCAAGCCAGTCGGATCCCTATTTGTAACTTCTTGTTTTCTGCTACACCATCCGTGACATAAACCGCCAATACCGTCTTAAGCATGAATCTGGTTTCAGCCTTGATTGACCACATGCAGGGTCTTTCACTGGAGGTAGCAGATCTCCGTAAAACTGTATCTCAGTTTCAGGTGACCGGTTCAGCTTGCGTTCATGGAATTTGTTCTGAGCCTAAAATCTCGCTTCCGGATACGTTCTCCGGGGGTAGTAAGAATTTTGTTTGTTTTAGAGAGGCTTGCAAACTCCATTTTCGCCTACTTCCCGATTCCTCTGGTGATGAGGAGTGGAGGGTAGGGATCATCATCTCGCTGCTCAGGGATAACGCTCAGTCCTGGGCCTTTTCGCTGCCGGTGGGGGCACGGCCCCTCTGTTCAGTGGATGATTTTTTTTTTAGCCCTGGGTCAGATATATGATGATCCGGATCGTACTGCTCTGGCTGAGTCTAGACTACGTCTTTTATGCCAGGGTAAACAGTCCGCAGAGATATACTGTTCAGAATTTCGGAGATGGGCAACTGATACTGGTTGGAATGATGCTGCACTCCGAAGTCAATTTTGCCATGGTCTTTCAGAGGGATTGAAAGATGCATTTGCCTTTCATGAGAGACCTGCCTCCTTGGAATATGCCATGTCTCGGGCTGTTCTTATTGACAGGCGTCTTAGAGAGAGGAGAGATCACTCCTTCCTGTCATACTCAGTCCAAGGACAGTGCAGCGGTCTCATTCAGTGCGCAGGAGCCTCAGTCTCTCTCAATACCCTCTGAGCAGGAGCCCATGCAGCTGGGTTTGCTTGCCTCTGACAACAGAGGATTCAGCTCTCAGAGGAGAGTTTGTTTCTGTTGTGGAGGTATAAATCATTTGGCAAATGTTTGTCCCTCTAGGAGATTCAGGCAGTTTTTTGAGAGTAATAAAGAAACAAAAAGAAAAAAGTCCTCTAAAAACGTTCCATCTGTTACTATTGGCAAGGTTGATGCGGAAATTGAAGGTTTTCTGTTTGCTTGTAGTTCCCGTTTTGTCCTACCTGCCAGGGTGGCGCTAGAGAGCAAGAACATTCTTTGTCAGATTTTTGTAGATAGTGGAGCAGCTGTCAATCTCATTGATAATCAATTTGCTATAACACATGGTTTCCAGGTATGCATTTTGGGAAAGGATATTCCTGTTTTTGCTATTGATTCTGTTCCACTTTTTCAAAAATCATTAAAGGGCATAGTTCACAATATCCGTTTGATTGTGAGTGATGCTCATGTTGAGGATGTGTCATGTTTCGTCCTAAGCGGGTTACCTACTCCTCTAGTGTTGGGGCTACCCTGGCTCACTAAACATAACCCCACCATTGATTGGCAAGCGAGGCAAATAAATGGTTGGAGTGACTTTTGCAGAGAGATTTGCCTCTCGACGTCTCTTTTCAGAGGTTTCTACTAAGACTGTACCATCCTTTCTCTCTGAATTTTCGGATGTGTTTTCTGAGAGTGGTGTTCAGGAATTGCCCCATCACAGGGAGTATGATTGCCCTATTAATCTCATCCCAGGCGCCAAGCTGCCTAAATCTCGTTTATACAATCTCTCTCAACCTGAAAGAGTCGCTATGCTTGCCTATATCGCTGAGAGCCTGAGAAAGGGACACATACATATGTTGCCGCTGGTTTTTTCTTTGTTAAGAAAAAAGATGGTTCTTTAAGACCTTGTCTGGATTTCAGGGAGCTGAACAGTATCACAATTCGTGACCCTTATCCGCTTCCTCTGATCCCGGACCTGTTTAACCAGATTGTTGGGGATAAAGTTTTTTCCAAGTTGGATTTAAGAGGGGCATATAACCTGGTCAGGGTCAGAGAAGGAGACGAATGGAAGACGGCCTTCAATACTCCTGAGGGCCATTTTGAGAATTTGGTTATGCCCTTTGGTTTGATGAATGCTCCAGCCGTCTTTCAGCATTTTGTGAACAGCATTTTTTATCATGTAATGGGGAAATTTGTACTGGTGTATCTGGATGACATTTTTATTTTTTCTCCTGATTTCAAAACTCATAGGGACCACCTACGTCAGGTCTTGCTCATTCTGCAGTAGAATAAATTGTACGCTAAACTGGAAAAATGTGTGTTTGCGGTTCCAGAAATTCAATTTCTGGGTTTTCTTCTCTTTGCTTCTTGTTTTCGCATGGACCCTGAGAAGATCCACGCGGTGCTTGATTGGGAGCTTCCTGAGAATCAGAAGCCGCTGATTCGCTTTTTGGGTTTTGCCAATTATTACAGGAAGTTCATTTTGAATTATTTCTCTGTTGTTAAACCACTCACTGATATGACTAGAAAGGGGGTAGATTTTTCCTCCTGGTCGGTAGAGGCGCGTAAGGCCTTTTCTAGTATCAAGGAGAGTTTTGCTTCCACTTCTATCTTGGTACAACCTGATATCTCTCTGCCCTTTATAGTTGAGGTGGACACTTCTGAGGTGGGTGTGGGTTCGGTCTTGTCGCAGAGTCCCTCTCCTGCCAAACCGTGTGCCTTTTTCTAGAAGAAACTCTCCTCCGCAGAGAGAAATTACAATGTGGGAGATAGGGAGTTGTTGGCCATCAAGTTAACTTTTGAGGAATGGCGCCATTGGCTAGAGGGAGCCAGACACCCTATTACCGTGTTTACCGACCATAAGAATCTGGCCTACTTGGAGTCAGCCAAGCGTCTGAACCCGAGACAGGCCAGATGGTCTTTGTTCGTTTCAAGGTTTAATTTTGTTGTCACGTTCCGCCCTGGGGTTAAGAATGTGAAGGCGGATGCCCTGTTACGTTGTTTTCCGGGAGGGGGGAACTTTGAAGACCCGGGTCCCATTTTGGCTGAAGGGGTGGTTGTGTCTGCTCTTTATCCTGAATTGGAGGCAGAGGTTCAGGCAGCCCAGGCAGAGGCTCCTGATCTTTGTCCTGCTGGGAGGTTGTTTGTGCCTCTCGCTTTACGACACAAGGTTTTTAAGGCGCACCACGATACTGTCCTTGCTGGGCATCGGGGGGGTAGAGCCACAGTGGATCTCATTGCTCGGAGATTCTGGTGGCCGGCTCTTCGTAAGTCGGTTGAGGGTTTTGTGGCAGCCTGCGAGACCTGCGCTCGTGCCAAAGTCCCTCATTCACGGCCATCGAGTCCTCTCGTTCCGTTACCCATTCCTTCCCGTCCATGGATTTCATTACGGACCTGCCTCGTTCCTCGGGGAAGACTGTGGTCCTGGTGGTGGTGGACCGTTTTAGCAAAATGGCGCATTTTGTTCCTTTTCCTGGCTTGCCCACTGCTAAAACGCTGGCGCAGGCATTTATTGATCACATTGTCAAACTGCATGGTCTCCCTTCAGACATAGTCTC
Source organism: Bufo gargarizans (assembly GCF_014858855.1). Lineage (NCBI taxonomy): Eukaryota > Metazoa > Chordata > Amphibia > Anura > Bufonidae > Bufo > Bufo gargarizans. The sequence goes on along the minus strand of NC_058084.1, from coordinate 470,495,770 downwards.
TTATAGGGGCATGCAGTTTGTTTCCAGATTCTGGAAGGCCTTCTGTTCTCGCTTGGGGCTTCGGTTGTCATTCTCTTCTGCTTTCCACCCGCAGTCGAATAGCCAGACAGAGCGCGTCAATCAGAATCTGGAGACATATCTGCGCTGTTTTGTGGCGGAGAATCAGGGGGATTGGTGTTCTTTTCTCTCCCTTGCTGAGTTTGCTTTAAATAACCGTCGTCAGGAGTCCTCTGATAAGTCACCATTTTTTGGTGCATATGGATTTCATCCGCAGTTTGGGACATTCTCTGGAGAGGGGTCTTCTAGTTTACCTGATGAGGAGAGATTATCCTCGTCTTTGTCATCTATTTGGCAAAAGATTCAGGATAATCTAAAGATATGAATGAGAGATATAAGCGTGTGGCGGATAAGAGACGTGTGCCTGGTCCGGACCTGAATGTTGGTGATCTGGTGTGGTTGTCTACTAAGAATATCAAATTGAAGGTTCCCTCCTGGAAGTTGGGTCCTAAGTTTATTGGGCCTTAAAAAATCTTGTCTGTCATCAATCCCGTTGCCTACCGTCTTGATCTTCCTCAGACTTGGAAGATCCATAATGTTTTTCACAAGTCCCTATTAAAACCTTATGTCCAACCCATTGTACCCTTCTCTTTGCCTCCTCCTCCGATTGTGGTTGATGGTAATCTTGAATTTCAGGTCTCTAGGATTGTGGACTCTCGTGTTGTCCGTGGTTCTCTTTAGTACCTTGTTCATTGGGAGGGTTATGGTCCTGAGGAGAGGATGTGGGTTCCCGTGGCGGACATTAGGGCCACTCGTCTTCTCAGGGCATTCCTTAGGTCCCATCCTGAGAAGGTGGGCTCTGAGTGTCCGGAGTCCACTCGTAGAGGGAGGGGTACTGTCACCGCCAGATCTCTGAGAAGTTCTGATAGACGTTCTTCAGTACCTCCTGTATGATGTTCTTTTGTTTTGCTTTCGCTTTGACATCTCTCCTCCCTCTCCCAGCTGTCATCTATTAGCAGTGATTGCCTCCCTAAATATCTCCTCCCATACTGCCTCACTTTGCGGTTTATACTACTTCCTGGATTGGGTTCTCAGCTTGGAGTTGCTACAGCTGCTTATTCTTCACAGCTGCTTATTCTTCAGATAAGTCTTTGTCTGTATTTGTTGTTTTCCTGTTGGCTTGATTCTAGGTGACCCTGACTCCTCTGTATTAAGTGCAGGGAGCCGGTGGTCGTGTCCCCTCACTATTATAGGGTTTGCAGGTGTCACTCAGTCTAAGTACGTGGACATGCAACTTTCTATCACAGAGATCTTTGCCTAGGCTGAGAAGACAGGGAGAGCTTCAGGGCTTTAATAGGGCTTACCCTTTTGTTCCTTAGTTTTGGATCAAGCCAGTCGGATCCTTATTTGTAACTTCTTATTTTCTGCTACACCATCCGTGACACTACTGGGGTAGTACAGAGGGGGACATTATAATACAGGAGGCACTACTGGCGTAGTACAAAGGGGGGCCATTGTAAATACAGGAGGCACTACTGGGGTAGTACAGAGAGGGGCATTATACATATATGGGGCACTACTGGGGTAGTACAGAGGGGAGAATTATACATATATGGGACACTACTGGGGTAGTACAGAGGGGAGAATTATACATATATGGGGCACTACTGGGGTAGTACAGAGGGGGCATTATAAATACAGGAGACACTGCTGGGGTGGCAGAAGGATAGGGACACCAAAAGGGTGAGAATGATGGAAAAGTGCGGAAACTAAGATGTCTGTATGGCAAACTGTACAGAGACAAGATTAATGTGTCATAGTGGTCTGGTCCGATTGGAGAAGATGAGGAAATAGAACATCTACATCAGAGAAGACTTTACTGCATGCAAGAGGTATGTAGTGGTGTATATACTTTCCATCCAAATATGCCTTTAGTAGTAGGGCTGGGTGGGAAGGGTTGTATTGAGAATTTGGCATGGGGGTAGGGGGTGCCATTTAAATTTTCACCTCAGGCAGCAGAAAAGCTATAATCGGCCCCAGCCACAACTTTCTAAGGATGCAGATACTATCATGGACAGACAGAGCTGCTATCGGGAATACGATTTCTGGCTGGCTGCCCTGATTAGGGTCTAATAAATGGCAAGTCAATCAATGGCACATGACACTGAGAGGAAGTGGGGGGGGCTTGTCCTGATTGGCTCATCCAGACTGTCTGTCAGCTTGTGAGCCAATCAGAGCAGCAGCGTGAAAGTGAAGCATGACCAAGGGTAGAAATGAGTAGAATAGATAGATAGATTAATATAAGGTTGAGCAAATTGACTCGTAACAAACCGGGTTCGTTACAAATTCCAAAAAAAATTGTCTGCCAAAGAAAATTAAAGAACTTTCAGGATCTCGTTGAACGCATTCAGTAAAAAGGGTGCACAGCGCCATTTTACTGCACATGTTGGTGGGAAAAACCACGAAGGGAGGAAGAAGGATGCTCACATGACCCTTAGAGGAAGTGGGGGGGGGGGGCGGGAGACTTGTCCTGATTGGCTCACAGGCTGACAGCTAGTGAGCCAATCAGAGCTGCAGCAGGCAGGGAGGTGCCCTAGCAGAACGTCATTCTGTGTTGGGATGTGAATGAGGGTGGATGGGTCCATGCAGTGTCTGACAGGAAACGACCTTAGGGACAGTGTACAGTCCCAGTCCCAAGCTTCTACTCTAGACTAACAGGCAAAGTGTAGGGAAAGAATAGAAAGAAATGATTGTGTAGAATACTAGGGACTTTGATCAGGGAAAGCTTAAGGGAGTGAGGGGCAGGGCGGGACACAGTCAGTGCTTAATTACATAGCTGCTGCCGAACCTCATTCTAGCAGTTCTGCATTACAAAACCACATGCAAGGAAAAAACTTTTTTTTCATTTGAACAGAGAAACAGCTGGGTATTTTTGTTTGTTTTATTTTCAAAGCCTCAAGCTTCTACATAGGCTTTTCGGCACAGCACACCCCAATAGCATTCTACTGCCGAGCAATTGTACTTTTTTTTAAATACATTTTTTTTAAATGCTTGCATGCATTACAGAGAAAGTATTTTATGAAAATAACTCTATTTTTCTACCAGTGAAATTAAACGCATATTACACCATGGACAGAAATATTACTGCCTTTCCTGCATCATTATATTGGTGGGGTGGAGGGGGGAAATAATCAAAATATAAGTTTGCAACGTGCCTTAATAGTAAGGAAGGATCTTTTTTTAATCAGCATTTTTTTATGCAAATAATACAGTAGGCAAAAATCTTACTGGCGCCAATACTGCAATATTCCCAGTGTGTTTGTAGAAGGGGGAGGACTTGTGCCTCTGTCTTAAAATTACAGAAAACACACTTGCAATTTTGCTATAACCATTTTATAATTGATGTGACTGTGTACCAAGTGGAATGAGTTTTCATTTAGGAAAATAGTGAGTTTTCATTAGCCCTCATACTAATATGTCTGGAATGCGGAAAAGTTACAAATTAAAGACCCAGGCCTTATCCAGAGCCAGAATATGGGTAGTAGCCGCACCAGCTATCCAGCCAGAAGTAGTTGCAGTAGTAGTGGTAGTAGGCCACATTTATCCTTGGCTTCAGAAAGGCACCACATTATTATTGAGGGATGAGATTGTGGACTGGATGGTTCACTCCTCTCAGTCACAGCAGGATCACGTGGAGGTGACTTCTGTGACTTACACTGTGCCTTGGAGCCAGACTCACAGCATTCCTCCTGCTCCTCCTTTGCAACCCCAGAGAAGCCTTTCAGTGCCCTCTCTATCTTCACTGCTCCCTCCTAGTGGGGCGCCTTCTTTTTTCCTCAGACGACAAAACCCCACCACGCTCTACGGAAGATAGTCAAGAAAGTCTAGCTGTTGATGAGTTGTGTGAGTGCAGTTAGCGTTTGGACTGCCCTGAGGAGGAGGAGGTTCAGGGGGACCCCATGCATAGCTGTGGTGGCGGTGGGAGTAGTGGCACCTGTAGCCATGGTGGTGGCAGGGGGTGCAGTGGTAGCAACCAAGGCACTCTGGGCAAATACAGAACAGGGAATTGAGAGGGGGCCAAGGAGGTCACCAAGACATATCAAGGTCTTATAAAAGTGGCGGAGAGGGTGAGAACTGATAATGACTGTGTGTTGGACAGGCCCTGGGAACTGGATCAGGGTGCTGAGGAGAAGGTAACATCAGAGGAGGAGGGTGATGGCCACAGTGACAATAAAGAGTGGAGGCAATGTACAACCAAAACCTCCAAGAGAAATGCCGGAGTCAGATCTGCTTCTATTGTGGTCAGTTTGGGAGATGGTGATGCCGCTGGTACTATGATCGCAGGGTCAAAATGTGCCAGACCTAGGAGAAGCACAGCTGCCGCTAGCTCTGTGAGAGCAACTCCTGTATGGCGGTTTTCCTCCACAAGGCCAGCATACAGAAGGAGAGCAGTGCGCAAGATCTGCAGGATTAAGATAAACCCTGGAGGTTCACAAACAATCATAGGTTACAGAGCTCTATTGCAGCACATGAGGCAGCATCACCCCATCCTGTGGGAAAATAGAATTGGCCAGCATTCCCAATCAGAACAAGTCCGTCCTCCTTCTCCGGGTCCTCTTTGTGGCAGCCAACCTGCATCCCCAAGCAAGACAATGTCCTTGTCATCATCATCAGCTGCTTCTTCTCCTGCCCAGACTCCTTCTCCTCCGTGTCCTCCACTCCATTGTGAAACATCCGTAACAGAATGTGTGGCCCTGAGAAAACTATTCTTGACCAGCAATTCGTTTCTGTGCAAGATGAACCCCCACCTGGATAAGTTGCTGGCCAAATGTAATTTTTATGGACTCTGGTCCGAGTGGTGTGGCGGAACTCCCGGTGTGTGCGTGTCATAGGGGCAGGCATTCTGACCTTGTCACTGCATCATTTTTGGACGCTTTCATTTCCCCATAACACTGTGGAAAAAAAGGCCCTGATACTAATTACTTTTCATTATAAGCATCACTACACATATCTAGGGGGCATATTAGGGGGCAAGTGATCCCAATACCACCATAGGAGTTCAGTAAATTAGACTAATGTTGAACTCAATATTAAGGCCATTAGGCGTTAAATCCATTCAAATTCTCTCAAAATTTTGCTGTTCTATCCCCACCTCTTCTAAGCAGGGCCGATTGTAGCCTTTCTGCTGTTGAGGTGAAAATTTAATTAAATGGTGCCCCCTCCCCTGACGCCACTTCCACACTTTGGCCGGGGGCTCGGCGAAGCTGATGTTGTGTTTTATCCTAATGAGAAAGATTTCAGAATAAGGATTTGGAGAAGGGGCAGAGGGGTCACAGAGCAGGGAGAGGCTGGTGCTGCTACTAGGGGGTCATACCATGGGGGAGTAATAAAGCCCACCATAATGCCCCCCAGTAGAAAAAATTCTCCTTATAATGTGACAAAAAATACCCCCTTGTAATACCCCCAGTTTGTCACCGCCAGATATCTGAGAAGTTCTGACAGACGTTCTTCAGTACCTCCTGCATGATGTTCTTTTGTTTTGGTTTCGTTTTGACATCTCTTCTCCCTCTCCCAGCTGTCATCTATTAGCAGTGATTGCCTCCCTTTATATCCCTCCCACTACTGCTCACTGCTGGAAGTTTGCTACTGCTTGTTTCTCAGATAAGTCTATCCCTTTATTTGTGTTTTCCTGTTGGTTTGATTCTAGGTGACCCTGACTCCCTCCGTATTAAGTGCAGGGAGCCGGTGGTCGTGTCCCCTCACTATTATAAGGTTTTCAGGTGTCACTCAGTCTAGGTACGTGGACATGCAACTTTCTATTACAGAGATCTTTGCATGGGCTGAGCAGTTAGGGAGAGCTCTAGGGCTTTTATAGGGCTCACCCTTTTGTTCCTTAGTTTGGAATCAAGTTAGTCGGATCTTTATTTGTTACTTCTTGTTTTCTGCAACACCATCCGTGACATTATAAACCGCCAAAACCGTCATAAGCATGGATCCGCTTTCAGCCTTGACGGACCGCATGCGGGCTCTTTCACTGGAGGTCGCAGAGCTCCGTAAAACTGTGTCTCAGTTTCAGGTGAACGGTTCTGCTTGCGTTCATGGAGTTTGTTCTGAGCCTAAGATCTCGCTTCCGGATACCTTCTCTGGGGGTAGTGAGAATTTTGTGCGTTTTAGAGAGGCTTGCAAACTCCATTTTCGCCTACTTCCCCATTCCTCTGGTGATGAGGAGCAGAGGGTGGGGATCATCATATCACTGCTCAGGGATAACGCTCAGTCTTGGGCCTTTTCGCTGCCGGTGGGGGCATGGCCCCTCCGATCAGTGGATGATTTTTTTGTAGCTCTGGGTCAGAATCTGGCTGAATCTAAACTGCGTCTTTTATGCCAGGGTAAACAGTCCGCTGAGATATACTGCTCAGAATTTCGGAGATGGGCAGCTGATACTGGTTGGAATGATGCTGCACTCCGAATGTCAATTTTGCCATTGTCTTTCAGAGTGATTGAAAGATGCATTTGCCTTTCATGAGAGACCTACCTCCTTGGAGTCTGCCATGTCTCAGGCCGTTCGTATTGACAGGCGTCTTAGAGAGAGAGGAGAGATCACTCCTTCCTGTCATACTCAGTCCAAAGACAGTGGGACAGTCTCATTCAGTGCGCAGGGGTCTCAGTCTCTCTCAATCCCCTCTGAGCAGGAACCCATGCAGCTGGGTTTGCTTGCCTCTAACAACAGAGGATTCAGCTCTCAGAGGAGGGTTTGTTTTTGTTGTGGAGGTATAAATCATTTGGCAAATGCTGGTCCCCCTAGGAGATTCAGGGACTTTTTTGAGAGTAATAAAGTCCTCTAAAAACGTTCCATCTGTTACCATTAGCAAGGTTGATGCGGAAATTGAAGCTTTTCCGTTTGCTTGTAGTTCCCGTTTTGTCCTACCTGCCAGGGTGGCGCTAGAGAGCAAGAACATTTTTTGTGAGATTTTTGTAGATAGTGGAGCAGCTGTCAATCTCATTGATAATCAATTTGCTATAACACGGTTTCAAGGTATGCACTTTGGGAAAAGATATACCTGTTTTTGCTATCGATTCCGCTCCACTTTCTCAAAAATCGTTAAAGGGCATAGTTCACAATATCCGTTTGACTGTGGGTGATGCTCATGTTTAGGATGTCTCATGTTTCGTTTTAAGCGGATTACCTACGCCTCTAGTGTTGGGGCTACCCTGGCTCACTAAACATAATCCCACCATTGATTGGCAAGCAAGGCAAATAAATGATTGGAGTGACTTTTGCAGAGAGAATTGCCTCTCGGCATCTCTTTTAGAGGTTTCTACCAAGACTCTACCATCTTTTCTCTCAGAATTTTCGGATGTGTTTTCAGAGAGTGGTGTCCAGGAGCTGCCCCCTCACTGGGAGTACGATTGCCCTATTAATCTCATCCCAGGCGCCAAGCTGCCTAAATCTCGTTTATACAATCTCTCCCAACCTGAAAGGGTCGCTATGCGTGCTTATATCTCTGAGAGTCTGAGAAAGGGACACATACGACCCTCGAAGTCACCTGTTGCCGCCTTTTTTTTTTTTTCTCTTAAGAAAAAAGATGGCTCTTTAAGACCTTGTCTGGATTTCAGGGAGCTGAACACTATCACAATTAGTGACCCTTATCCGCTTCCTCTCATCCTGGACCTGTTTAACCAGATTGTTGGGGCTAAAGTTTTTTCTAAGTAGATTTGAGAGGGGCATACAACCTGGTCAGGGTCAGGGAAGGGGGTGAATGGAAGACGGCCTTCAATACTCCTGAGGGCCATTTTGAGAATTTGGTTATGCCCTTTGGTTTGATGAATGCTCCAGCCGTCTTTCAGCATTTTGTGAACAGCATTTTTTATCATGTAATGGGGAAATTTGTACTGGTTTATCTAGATGACATTTTTATTTTTTCTCCTGATTTCAAAACTCATAGGGACCACCTACGTCAGGTCTTGCTCATCCTGCGGGAGAATAAATTGTACGCTAAACTGGAAAAATGTGTGTTTGCAGGTTCCAGAAATTCAATTGCTGGGTTTTCTTCTCTTTGCTTCTTGTTTTCGCATGGACCCTGAGAAGATCCACGCGGTGCTTGATTGGGAGCTTCCTGAGAATCAGAAGGCGCTGATTTGCTTTTTGGGTTTTGCCAATTATCACAGGAAGTTCATTTTGAATTATTCCTCTGTTGTTAAACCACTCACTGATATGACTAGAAAGGGGGTAGATTTTTCCTCCTGGTCGGTAGATGCGCGTAAGGCCTTTTCTAGTATCAAGGAGAGTTTTGCTTCCGCTCCCATCTTAGGTACAACCTGATGTCTCTTTACCTTTCATTGTTGAGGTGGACGCTTCTGAGGCTGGGTGTGGGTGCGGTCTTGTCTCAGAGTCCCTCTCCTGCCAAATGTGCCTTTTTCTCGAAGAAACTCTCCTCCGCAGAGAGAAATTACGATGTGGGAGATAGGAAGTTGGCCATCAAACTAGCTTTTGAGGAATGGTGCCATTGGCTAGAGGGAGCCAGACACCCTATTACCGTGTTTACCGACCATAAGAATCTGGCCTACTTGGAGTCAGCCAAGCGTCTGAACCCAAGACAGGCCAGATGGTCTTTATTCTTTTCCAGGTTTAATTTTGTTGTCACGTTCCACCCAGGGGTTAAAAATGTTAAGGCCGATGCCCTGTCACGTTGTTTTCCGGGAGGGGGGAACTTTGAAGACCCGAGTCCCATTTTGGCTGAAGGGGTGGTCGTCTCTGCTCTTTACCCTGATTTGGAGGCAGAGGTTCAGGCAGCCCAGGCAGAGGCTCCTGATCTTTGTCCTCCTGGGAGGTTGTTTGTGCCTCTCGCTTTACGATACAAGGTTTTTAAGGAGCATCACGATACTGTCCTTGCTGGGCACCCGGGGAGCAGAGCCACTGTGGATCTGATTGCTCTGAGATTCTGGTGGCCGGCACTTTCGTAAGACGGTTGAGGGTTTTGTGGCAGCCTGCGAGACCTGCACTCGTGCCAAGGTCCCTCATTCACAGCCATCGGGTCCTCTCCTCCCGTTACCCATTCCTTCCCGTCCTTGGACACATCTGTCCATGGACTTCATTACGGACCTGCCTCGTTCCTCAGGGAAGACTGTAATTTTGGTAGTGGTAGACCGTTTTAGCAAAATGGCGCATTTTATTCCATTTCCTGGGTTACCCAATGCTAAAACGCTGGCGCAGGCATTTGTTGATCACATTGTCAAACTGCATGGCATTCCTTAAGACATAGTCTCGGATAGGGGTACGCAGTTTGTTTCCAGATTCTGGAAGGCCTTCTGTTCTCGCTTGGGGGTTCGGTTGTCGTTCTCTTCTGCTTTTCACCCGCAGTCGAATGGCCAGACAGAGCGCGTCAATCAGAATCTGGAGACATATCTTCGCTGTTTTGTGACTGAGAATCAGGAGGATTGGTGTTCTTTTTTGTCCCTTGCGGAGTTTGCTTTGAATAACCGTCGCCAGGAGTCCTCGGATATGTCACCATTTTTTTGGTGCATATGGGTTTCATCCGCAGTTTGGGACATTCTCTGGAGAGGGGTCTTCTGGTTTACCTGATGAGGAGAGATTTTCCTCGTCTTTGTCATTTATTTGGCAAAAGATTCAGGGTAATCTGAAGAGGATGAGTGAGAGATGTAAGCGTGTGGCAGATAAGAGACGTGTGCCTGGTCCAGGACCTGAATGTGGGTGATCTGGTGTGGTTGTCTACTAAGAATATCAAATTGAAGGTTCCCTCCTGGAAGTTGGGTCCTAAGTTTATTGGGCCTTACAAGATTCGGTCCGTCATCAATCCCGTTGCCTTTCGTCTTGATCTTCCTCAGACTTTGAAGATCTATAATGTTTTTCACAAGTCCCTGTTAAAACCTTATGTCCAACCCACTGTACCCTCCTCTTTGCCTCCTCCTCCGATTGTGGTTGATGGTAATCTTGAATTTCAGGTCTCTAGGATTGTGGATTCTCGCATTATCCGCGGTTCTCTCCAGTGCCTCGTTCATTGGGAGGGTTATGGTCCTGAGGAGAGGATGTGGGTCCCAGTGGCGGACATTAAGGCCACTCGTTCCATCAGGGCTTACCATAGGTCCCATCCTGAGAAGGTGGGCTCTGAGTGTCCGGAGTCCACTCGTAGAAGGAGGGGTACTGTCACCGCCAGATCTCTGAGAAACTCTGACAGATGTTCTTCAGTACCTCTTGCTTGAGGTTCTTTTGTTTTGGTTTCGTTTTGTCATCTCGTTTCCCTCTCTCAGCTGTCATCTAGTTGCACTGATTGCATCCCTTTATATCCCTTCCCATACTGCATCACTTTGCGGTTTATACAACTTCCTGGATTGTTCTCACTGCTAGATGCGGCAACTGCTGGTTCCTCAGCTAAGTCGATTCCTTTATTTGTGTTTTCCTGTTGGCTTGATCCTAGGTGACCCTGACTCCCTCCGTATTAAGTGTAGGGAGCCAGTGGTCGTGTCCCCTCACTATTATAGGGTTTTCAGGTGTCACACAGTCTAGGTACGAGGGCATGCAATTATCTATCATAAAGATCTTTGCATGGGCTGAGCAGTCAGGGAGAGCTCTAGGGCTTTTATAGGGCTCACCCTTATGTTCCTTAGTTTGGGATCAAGTCAGTCGGATCTTTATTTGTATCTTCTAGTTTTCTGCAACACCATCCGCGACACCTATATAGTGCCCCCAGTAAATGCCCCCATAGTGCTCTTCTCCCCCTCCCTCCTAGTGCCCCCCATAATGTACCAGTATAAAATGCCTCATATATAGTGCTCCAGTAGATGCCTCAGTGTCCTCCGTAGATGATTCCATAGTACTCCTCTCCCCCCTTCCCCATAGTACCCACCATAATGTGTCCCAGTATAAAATGCCCCTATACAGAGCACCCATATAAAATAACCGATCTTTGTGTCCTCAGGAGATGCCCCTATAGTGCCCACCAATAATGTGCCAGTAATAAGTGCCCCCAATGTGCCAGTAATAAGTGCCCCCTATAGATGTCCCCCAATAATGTGCCAGTAAAATGTGCCCTCATAGATGCCCCCCAATCATGTGCCAGTAATAAGAGCCCCCCCACCATCATGTGTCAGTAACAAGAGCCCCCCATATCATGTGCCTGTAGCCAGAGCCCCCCTATATCATGTGCCAGTAGGCCAGAGCCTCCCTATATCATGTGCCAGTAGCCAGAGCCCCCCCCCCCAATCATGTGCCAGTAGCCTAAGCCCCCCCATCATGTGCCAGTAGCCATAGGCTCCGCTATCATGTGCCAGTAGCCTGAGCCCCCCCATTAACATGTGCCAGTAGCCATAGGCCCTCCCTTTCATGTGCCAGTAGCCATAGGGCCCCCCTATAATGTCCCAGTAGCCATAGGCCCCCCTGATCATGTGCCAGTAGCCTGAGCCCCCCCCCATCAACATGTGCCAGTAGCCAGAGCCCCCCATCATGTGCCAGTAGCCACCAGTATTGACAAAAAAAAACAAAAAACACTTATACTTACCTCCTTGGCAGCGATGTGTCCTGTGCTGTGCGGCTCAGGGGTCAGGTGGCGCGATCGCGCCACCTGCGCCGGCCTCTGGTAGGCTGCCGGTCTAGTGCCTGCAGCCTATCAGAGGAAGGGGAAGGGACACACCTCTCCCACCCCTGCCTCAGCACAGTCATCTGTATTGCTGTCCTGAGGATGGCGATACAGATGACTGGAGATGAGCGCTTCCACAATGGAGGCGCTCATCTCCGTGTGACAGGTGTCCTGCCTATAGTTAGTTGTGGGTCGGTGCTGGGGGGGCCCCTAAGGACTCCGGAGCCCGGGGGAAATTGCCCCCTTGCCTCTATGGAAGCGCCGGCCCTGACTATGCCCCCCTGTAGTGCTAGTATATATAATGCTCTCACCATCTGTATTATAATGCCCCTGAGCAGTGCTGGCATGTATATGTTCTTTCCCCCCCCCCCCCCCCATATTATAATGCAGCCCTGTAATGGTGATATATACAGTATAATGCTCTTCCCCATAGTATAATGCCCTCATATGTATAATGCTCTCTCCCTCTGTAGTATAATACCCCTGTATATATAATGCTCTCCCTTCCTGTAGTACAGTCCTGATCAAAAGTTTAAGACCACTTGAAAAATGGCAAAAAATCACATTTAGCATGGCTGGATCTTAACAAGGTTCCAAGTAGAGCTTCAACATGCAACAAGAAGAAATGGGAGTGAGACAAAACATTTTTTGAGCATTCAATTTAATGAAAACAACGAATAAACTGAAACAGGCTGTTTTTCAGCTGATCAAAAGTTTAGGACCACACCTCCCAAAAAAACGTAAACCCCCCAAAAATAGAAATCCAACTTCCAAACATGAACTCAGTAATGAGTAGCTCCGCCGTTATTGTTTATCACTTCCAAAATTTGTTTCGGCATGCTTGATGCAAGCGTTTCCATGAGGTGAGTGGGAACATTTCTCCAAGTGGTGAAGACGGCCGCACGAAGGCCATCTACTGTCTGGAACTGTTGTCCATTTTTGTAAACTTCCCTTGCCATCCATCCCCAAAGGTTCTCAATTGGATTTAGATCAGGGGAACACGCAGGATGGGCCAAAAGAGTGATGTTATTCTCCTGGAAGAAGTCCCTTGTCCTGCGGGCATTGTGTACTGTAGCGTTGTCCTGTTGAAAAACCCAGTCGTTACCACACAGACGAGGGCCCTCAGTCATGAGGAATGCTCTCTGCAACATCTGGACATAGCCAGCGGCCGTTTGACGCCCCTGCACTTCCTGAAGCTCCATTGTTCCACTGAAGGAAAAAGCACCCCAGACCATTATGGCGCCCCCTCCACTGTGGCGCGTAGAAAACATCTCAGGTGGGATCTGCTTGTCATGCCAGTAACGTTGGAAACCATCAGGACCATCAAGGTTAAATTTTTTCTCATCAGAGAATAAAACTTTCTTCCACCTTTGAATGTCCCATGTTTGGTGCTCTCTTGCAAAGTCCAAACGAGCAGTTCTGTGGCGTTCAAGGAGACGAGGTCTTTGAAGACGTTTTTTGTTTTTGAAGCCCTTCAGTCTCAGATGCCGTCTGATGGTTATGGGGCTGCAGTCAGCACCAGTAAGGGTCTTAATTTGGGTCGAGGATCGTCCAGTGTCTTGACGGACAGCCAATTGGATCCTCCGGCTCAGTGCTGATGACATTTTTTGGGTCTTCCACTTGACCTTTTTGTTCCATAACCCTCAGGATCATTTAAGAAATTCCAAATGACTGTCTTACTGCGTCCGACCTCAGCAGCGATGGCGCGCTGTGAGAGACCCTGCTTATGCAGTTCAACAACCCGACCACAGTTCAAAAAGGGAGAGTCTTTTTGCCTTTGCCATCACAACGTGTGACTACCTGACAGAGAATGACAATGAATCCACATCTTTGCACAGATTTAGCCTTTTAAAGGCATGTGGTCCTAAAATTTTGATCAGCTGAAAAACAGCCTGTTTCAGTTTATTCGTTGTTTTCATTAAATTGAATGCTCAAAATTTTTTGGGTCTCACTCCCATTTCTTCTTGTTGCATGTTGAAGCTCTACTTGGAACCTTGTTAAGATCCAGCCATGCTAAATATTATTTTTTGCCATTTTTCAAGTGGTCTTAAACTTTTGATCAGGACTGTATAATACCCCTGTATATATAATGCTCTCCCCGTCTGGAATCTAATACCACTATATATAATGCTCTCCCCCTCTGTAATATAATACCCCTATATATAATGCTCTCCCCCTCTGTAGTATAATACCCCTGTATATATAATGCTCTCCCTCTCTGTAGTATAATCCGCCTGTATATATAATGCTCTCTCTCTCTGTAGTATAATAAGCCTGTATATATAATGCTCTCCCCCTCTGTAGTATAATGCCCCAGTATATATAATGGTCTCCCCCTCTGTAGTATAATACCCCTTGTAGGAAGGCGCAAGGTACCGTCTCTGATGGAAGGTATGTGTCACCGAGGTTTCTGGCCTCGGTGGAGTAAGAGCCAGTTTTCATGTCAGCAGCAGTTGCTGTTTGACAACTTGCTAATTAGTATAGCTGTAATAGATGATCCGGGACGGCTCTTACTGGGAGTAGTCAAAGTTCTGGGTGGGTGACTACTCCCCTCGTTCCAGGCTGGGTTTTGAGAGGCCTATAAAAAACAGCCAGCAGTGTCAGGGATGATCTCTCTCTGACATTGGAGCTCTGGCAATCTCTGTGGGATCTGAGCCTTGAGCAAGGCTAGAGGCCTGAATCCGGGAGGACTGCTCTGTCCTGTGCTATGCCGACCGGCTGTGGATTAACACCCAGGATAAAAGGTGACTGTATTTGCTGTATGAACTGTCTAGGTGTGAATGAACACCAAAACTGCAAATGGACTGTCGTACTGTTTTGTTGCCATAGGTGTGAATAAAACACTGACGTTTTTGAGTTACAAACTGGTCTTTGCCTCTATACTGCGTCCGCTTGTCCTGTCTACCAGAGCGAATGCCCACATTTGTTGGAGGATGCGTGCACGAGCAGTGAGGCTGGCGTGAATGCCGATATTTTTTGTTTCTGCATTTTTTCAGGCACGGTTGTATGTCATACATTAAACCAGCTGTATTACAACCTGTGCCCCACGACAAAATGGAGGCTGCTGTGAAGGCCCTCATGGAGGCTAAACTGCAGCAGCAGGAGACAATCGCACCAACATGAGGCTGATAAGCAGCAGCAAGAGACCAACCAGTTTCTGCTGCAACATGTAATGGTGGGAGACGTGGAGGACTTGCTGCCGGGGCCTGAGCTGGCAGACCTCGATGTCTCCGAGGATAATTTTAGTACTGCACAACACTGGGACCCCACCCTATCCCGAGCCTGGGAAAATGTATTAATAGTAGATGGTGAACCACAACAAGCTGGGGCAGAGTCGGTGTTCCCCTATTTTGTGGTTCATCAGGATATGTTGTATCGGGTAAACCAGCTGCGAGGTGAATCCATTGAACAGTTGGTGGTGCCCCAGGCTTATCGCAAACTCGTGTTAGAGTTAGCCCACCAACATGTTCTTGGGGGTCATCTGTGAAATGCAGAAAACACAGGACCAGATACTACAACGGTTTTACCGGCCCAGTGTGTTTAGGGAGGTGGACGAATTCTGTAAGTCTTGCCCGACCTGCCAGGCAACTAGCCCCCAGAACCTTTTCCACAGTCCCTTGGTACTTCTCCTGATCATAGTACCGTTTGAGCGAATCGCTATGGACCTCGTAGGCCTAGTACCGACCTCCGCTAGAGGACACCAACACATTTTGGTCATCCTGGACTACGCCACTCAGTACCCGAAGGCGGTGCCACTGCGACATACAGTACAGACCAAAAGTTTGGACACACCTTCTTATTCAAAGAGTTTTCTTTATTTTCATAACTATGAAAATTGTAGATTCACACTGAAGGCATCAAAACTATCAATTAACACATGTGGAATTTTATACATAACAAAAAAGTGTGAAACAACTGAAAATATGTCATATTCTAGGTTCTTCAAAGTAGCCACCTTTTGCTTTGATTACTGCTTTGCACACTCTTGGCATTCTCTTGATGAGCTTCAAGAGGTAGTCACCTGAAATGGTCTTCCAACAGTCTTGAAGGAGTTCCCAGCGATGCTTAGCACTTGTTGGCCCTTTTGCCTTCACTCTGCGGTCCAGCTCACCCCAAACCATCTCGATTGGGTTCAGGTCCGGTGACTGTGGAGGCCAGGTCATCTGGCGCAGCACCCCATCACTCTCCTTCATGGTCAAATAGCTCTTACACAGCCTGGAGGTGTGTTTGGGGTCATTGTCCTGTTGAAAAATAAATGATGGTCTAACTAAGCGCAAACCGGATGGAATAGCATGCCGCTGCAAGATGCTGTGGTAGCCATGCTGGTTCAGTATGCCTTCAATTTTGAATAAATCCCCAACAGTGTCACCAGCAAAGCACCCCCACCATCACACCTCCTCCTCCATGCTTCACGGTGGGAACCAGGCATGTAGAGTCCATCCGTTCACCTTTTCTGCGTCGCACAAAGACACGGTGGTTGGAACCAAAGATCTCAAATTTGGACTCATCAGACCTAAGCACAGATTTCCACTGGTCTAATGTTCATTCCTTGTGTTCTTTAGCCCAAACAAGTCTCTTCTGCTGGTTGCCTGTCCTTAGCAGTGGTTTCCTAGCAGATATTCTACTATGAAGACCTGATTCACACAGTCTCCTCTTAACAGTTGTTCTAGAGATGTGTCTGCTGCTAGAACTCTGGGTGGCATTGACCTGGTCTCTAATCTGAGCTGCTGTTAACCTGCGATTTCTGAGGCTGGTGACTCGGATGAACTTATCCTCCGCAGCAGAGGTGACTCTTGGTCTTCCTTTCCTGGGGCGGTCCGCATGTGAGCCAGTTTCTTTGTAGCGCTTGATGGTTTTTGTGACTGCACTTGGGGACACTTTCATAGTTTTCCCAATTTTTCGGACTGACTGACCTTCATTTCTTAAAGTAATGATGGCCACTCGTTTTTCTTTACTTAGCTGCTTTTTTCTTGCCATAATACAAATTCTAACAGTCTATTCAGTAGGACTATCAGCTGTGTATCCACCTGACTTCTCCACAACGCAACTGATGGTCCCAACCCCATTTATAAGGCAAGAAATCCCACTTATTAAACCTGACAGGGCACACCTGTGAAGTGAAGACCATTTCAGGTGACTACCTCTTGAAGCTCATCAAGAGAATGCCAAGAGTGTGCAAAGCAGTAATCAAAGCAAAAGGTGGCTACTTTGAAGAACCTAGAATATGACATATTTTCAGTTGTTTCACACTTTTTTGTTATGTATATAATTCCACATGTGTTAATTCATAGTTTTGATGCCTTCAGTGTGAATCTACAATTTTCATAGTCATGAAAATAAAGAAAACTCTTTGAATGAGAAGGTGTGTCCAAACTTTTGGTCTGTACTGTACATCGGCTAAACCTATAGCTAAGGAGCTAATGGAGATGTTCTCCTAAGTGGGGATACCTAAAGAGGTTCTGACTGACTAGGGGACCCCTTTTATATCCAAGGTCATGAGGGAACTAAGTTGCTGCATATCAAACAGTTATGGACGTCCGTGTACCATCCTCAAATGGACGGTCTGGTTGAAAGGTTTAACAAAACACTAAAAACCATGTTAAAAAGGGTGGTGTCTAAAGATGGGAAGGACTGGGACCTTCGTCTGCCCTATCTCATGTTCGCTGTGCGAGAAGTTCTCGCCCATCGAATTGCTATATGGCAGACATCCTCGTGGTTTGTTGGACGTAGCCAAAGAGGCATGGGAACAGCAACCCACTCCGCATAAAAGTGTCCTTGAGTATGTTACCAAGATGCAACAGCGGATAGAGACAGTTTTGTCTCTTGTCATGGAGCATATGGAGGCCGCTCAGCTGATCCCAGAGTCAGATCTATAATCGTCAGGCTCGGGTCTGGATCTTTAACCCAGGTGATCGGGTTTTGGTTCTGGTGCCGACCAGTGGACAGTAAGTTCCTGGCTAGTCTGGCAGGAGCCCTACGAGGTAATTTACAAGGTACACCAGCCAGGGTGGTGAAAGCTGGAGCAGGTGTACCATGTAAATCCACTTAAACTGTAAAAAGATAGGGAAACCTGTACTGAAGACAGCCCGTGGCCGGGCTTTCTAGGGGAAGCGGTTTCGGCCCCTCTGTCTCAAGCAAGGGAAACGCCTGCCACAGTAAGAATTGCTGACAGCCTTTCCTCTAAGCAGGCTCAGGAGGCCAGAAAGTTTATTAGCCAGAACACGGATGTGTTCTTGGACCTCCCTGGAAGCACTTCCACAATTCGGCATGACATTGTCACTGAGCCTCAGGCGAAAGTCCAGGCTAAAACCATACCGGGTACCCGAGGCTCGGCGACAAGACATCTCAGAGGAAGTGCATATGATGCTGAGGCTAGACGTCATTGAGGAGTCAAAAAGTGAGTGGGCCAGTCCTATAGTGCTAATACCCAAGCCGGACGGGACACTCTGGTTTTGTAACGACTTCCAAAAATTAAACGAGATCTCTAAGTTTGATGCATATCCTAGGCCCTGGGTAAATAAGCTTATCAAGAGGTTAGGCCAAGCCCGGTATTTTTCTGTTTTGGATATCACCAAAGGGTACTGGCAGGTACCCTTGATGGAGGCTGCCAAAGAGAAAACTGCCTTCATCACACTAGAGGGGCTATACCAACATAAGGTGTTACCCTTTGGTCTGCATGGCGCCCCCGCCACTTTTCAACGGCTCATGGACATTGTGCTGCATCCACATCGTCGGTACGCTTCGGCTTACCTGGACGATATTCATCCACAGTACTGAATGGGAAAGTCACCTGCCCATAGTGCAGGCTGTAGTGGACTCCCTTAGGAAGGCTGGACTGACCGCTAACCCAAAGAAATGCGCGATAGGGTAAGAAGAGACTAAGTACCTGGGGTATGTCATTGGGCGCGGAGTCATCAAACCCCAAGTGAATAAATAGAGGCGATTCGGAATTGTCCCCAACCACGAGGCAAGTAAATTCGTTCCTGGGAATGGTGGGCTATTATATGAGGTTCGTTCCCCATTTTGCCACTTTAGCGGCTTTGTTGACAGGGCTCTTGAAGGGACGGAAGTCCATGATGGTCCGCTGGAAGGACCAGGCAGAAGAGGCTTTTTCCGCTTTGAAGTCGGTCTTGTGCGGGTCACCGGTTTTAGTGACGCTCGACTTCAAGAGGGAGTTTGTGGTACAGACCGATGCCTCTGAAGTTGGCCTCTGAGCTGTACTCTCTCAGAATATCAATGGGGAGGAACATCCCGTTGTTTTCCTAAACCGCCAACTCACCCCAGCCAGGTACAGTATGGTAGAGAGAGAGTGTCTAGCCATCAAAGGAGCACTCGAGTCTCTCCGCTATTATCTGTTGGGGAGAAAGTTCCGTCTGGTGACCGACCACTCCCCTCTCAAGTGGATGAGCCAAGCCAAAGAGACGAATGCTCGGGTCACCAGATGGTTCTTGTCATTACAGAACTTCAAGTTCTCAGACGTGGGGATAGAAGAGCAAAATTAGGAGAGAATTAGAATAGATTTACCACCCAATGATCTTAAAGGGGTTTTCTGACTCCAGGAGATGACATTTATCATGTAGACAGAGTTACTACAAGGCACTTCCTAATGTATTGTGATTCTCCATATTGCCTCCTTTGCTGCCTGGGTTAAATTTTCCATCACATTATACACTGCTCATTTCCATGGTTATGACCACCGCAGCAGGGCAGATACAGTCTAAACCAGAGAGGCCGGCGCTTTTTCCTATAGTGTGCAAGCACGACCACTACTACAGGGTGGTCGTAACCATGGAAACAAGCAGTGAATAATGTGATGGAAAAACTAATCCAGGCAGCAAAGGAAGAGGTACGGAAGAGGTACAGAAAATTCTTAGCCTAGGAGTTATCAAGGAATCCAAGAGCGAGTGGGCCAGTCCCATTGTGTTGATTCCAAAGCCGGATGAATTTTGTAACTATTTCCGGATATTGAATGAAGTGTCAAAGTTCGACCTTTATCCATTGCCCAGGCCCAGTACTTCACTACGCTGGATTTAACCAAGGGTTACTGGCAGGTACCTCTGACAGAGTCAGCAAAGGAAAAGACCGCTTTTGTCACACCGGAGGGACTTTATCACTATCTCGTTTTGTCTTTTGGGTTTCATGGGGCCCCCGCCACGTTCCAGAGGACTGATGGACATAGTCTTAAAGCCTCATCAGAAGTACGCATCCGCCTACTTAGATGATATCATCATTCATAGTGGCGACTGGCAGTCTCATTTGTCCCATGTGCAGACAGTCGTGGAATCACTCCGAGATGCAGGCTTGACTGCCAATACTCCAAAGTGTACCGTAGGGCTAGAGGAGGCTCGTTATTTGGGGTACGTGATTGGCCGTGGGATCATCAAGCCTCAAATAAACAAAGTCGAGGCCATTCAAAATTGGCCCCAACCTCTCATGACGAAGCAAGTCAAAAAGTTTCTCGGCATCTTTGAGTTTTATAGGCGGTTTATACCCAATTTCCCCAGGAGGGCTGCACCCCTGACCGATCTGCTGAAAGGAAGGAAGTTCGTCAGGATTTGGTGGAATCCTCAGGCAGAATAAGCATCTCATGCCCTGAAATTAGCCCTATGTGAACAGCTCATCCTGTCCAACCCCAACTTTAAAGACGAATTCGTCATACAAACGGACGTGTCTAAAGTAGGGCTAGGAGCCGTTCTGTCTCAAAAAGTGAACGGAGAAGAACATCCAATCACTTATTTGAGTAGAAAGCTTACCCCAGCAAAAAAGAACTACAGAGTAGTGGAGAAGGAGTGCCTAGGCTTCAAGTGGGCCTTGGAGTCCTTACGGTACTACCTGCTGGGGCAACGTTATCGCCTGGTAATGAACCATTCACCATTGGTCTGGATGAGGAATTCCAAGGAGAGAAATGCTTGGGTCACCAGGTGGTTTCTCTCCTTATAGAATTTTAATTTCTGGGTGGAACATCAAGCGGGAAAGCTGCAGATAATGCGAATGCCCTGTCACGACTATCATGTTTTGGTGCAGGTGTTCACCCCCCACAGGTTTGAACAGAGGTGGGGGGCTATGTGAGGCAGTGACAGGCCTCATATATGAAGGACGGTATGTATCTCCCAGAACGGTGCAGGAAACCTATTAAGGAGATGCATATGGAGGTTTTCTGTGGTGCACCTGCGACATGCCACCAAGGTACCCGGCCTTGGTGGAGTGGAAGCCACTAGCTAGAGTGTCCACTAATATAGATAGATAAGCAAAGAGCTGGGTGGCTGCTTATTCCCCGCGATCCACTCCGGGTTTTATACGTGGCCCGTGTCCACGGTTGTGTTTAAAAAGTCAGCAGCATGAAGCAGGGTGTGTCTGTATAAGTGTGAGGCTGCAGATCACAGACTGAAAGGCACGTGTGGAGCAACACTGGCCTGAGGGCAGATCTAGAGGAGCCCCGAGCCTGCATTACTTTATTTCAGATGTCATGGACTGATTACCTGACCCGGCTGTACTGAACTGTAAGTTGGCTGGAACTATCAATAAACCGTATTGAAAAGACTTTGTTGTGTCCCTGCCTCTCTTCAACACTGGTTGTAGGAGCCCACGGCATTACGATAAATATGAGATAGCTAGATAATAGCTAGGTACAGTTCTTGATGTAGATGCTATGTCTCTCACAATGTGGCACAGCAGATGTTGCTCTTTACAGATACTGAACCAGTAGGGAATGATAAAGATACAACTAGAGCACCAGAAGCTTCATGTATCATACAGAGTGTCCACTGCACGCTGCCTCACCTCTGTATACAGGTTATTATCTTCTTCATCCGCTTCACCGTGGTATTTACCATAATTGGATGTTACATCTTATGTCTTTATTGTTATTCACTCGATTATCCCGTCTGGATTGTTATTGAAGGAATGTTCCTATAACTGAGGAATGTTTCCCCCCGAGGTGGTTTTGTACCATTTCCTCCTCCTCCGTGTACCACCTTGTGTATTGTGTGCTCTGGTTTATGGGAAGCTGCATTGTGTTGATGGTTTATGTTGTGCTTTCTAATTTCCAGGAGTATAGATCCTCCCGCCCTGCGGTCAGTGCACACACATCTTCTATTCATAGCACTTATCATTGCTGGTCCCTATGGGATCCTATGTTGGCACTTCGAGGTTACATGCTATAGTGAGACATTCAGGACGACTTCTGGTTACATTCAGCAACAG
Source organism: Bufo gargarizans (assembly GCF_014858855.1). Classification (NCBI taxonomy): domain Eukaryota; kingdom Metazoa; phylum Chordata; class Amphibia; order Anura; family Bufonidae; genus Bufo; species Bufo gargarizans. Next base: position 470,473,979 of record NC_058084.1, on the reverse strand, counting down.
AACAGAAAGATATCACATTGTATCACCATATCATAAAGAAAGACGGAAGACGGACAGAGGAGATAGCCGGGTTCCATCAAATCTGCCCTTATATTACTTATCTCGGGCAGGTTTTACATTCCCTTACTGACAATTTCCCAACCACATCTGATGGGAGTTTGTCCCAGGCCTGAGCCGCTCTTTCTGTGTAATAATATTTGCTGACATTGGTTCTGATCCCCCCCAAACAGATTTCACATTGTGCCTCCTTGTCCTTGTGTTAACCCTGAACCCTATTTATGCCTTTAACATATTTAAAGGTTTTGATCATGTCCTTCCCCTTATATCATCAAGGCTTTACTATTATAGGGGTCATTTATTATGACCAGAGTTTTCGAAACCGGTCTTAATAAACCTCTGCACTGGCGGTGGATCCGCCAAAGTTATGTAGAGGCGCCAGGGTTGTTAATGGGGTGCAGGTTACAAGTGCTGGACCTCAAGGATCTGTCCTGGGTCCTATTCTTCTTCAGATTTTTGTAAGTGATAGTAAAAGACCCCATAAGTTCTTTAAAGGGGTTGTCCGTGTTTAGAGCTGAACCCGGACATACCCATAATTTCACCCCCGCAGCACCCCTAATGTGAGCATCAGAGCAGTTCATGCTCCGATGCTCTCCTTTGCCCTGTGCTAAATCGCGCTCTTTTGTTTCACAATCACACACTGCCGGGCAGAAGCTTCCGCCCGGCAGTGTGTTCGGTGACGTCACCGGCTCTGATGGGCGGGCTTTAGCGCTGCCCTAGACATTTTACTGGCTAGAGCAGTGCTAAAGCCTGCCCATCAGAGCCGGTGACATCACCGGGCTTCCTGGCAGCCCCATGGAGAGTCCGGTACGTCACCGGATCTCCAAAACATGCCTTTGCCCTGCGCGATTTAGTGCAGGGCAAAGGAGAGCATCGGAGCATGAACTGCTCCGATGCTCAAGTCAGGGGGGCTGCCGGGGTGAAAATGGAGGAATGTCCGGGTTCAGCTTTGAACCCGGACAACCCCTTTAAGTATCTCCTGATATGTTTTCTGCTTCAGACCCGCCACCATTTTTGGAGCCCATCTCTGCACCCGCTCCATTGTATCGATATCTTTTTGTAGGTGGGGGTCTCCAGAACTCCAGTATTCCAGATGTGGTCTCACCAGTGCTCTGTACAGTGGGATCACTATTTCTCTCTTCCTACTTCTTATACCTCTAGCTATCCAGCATCCTACCTGCTTTCCCTGCCTCCTGCCCGCACTGTGCACTCATTTTGAAGCTGTCTATTGGGACTCCTAGATCCTTCTCTTCTGAAGTTCGCTGTGATTCTCAGAGAGAGGGTTCCTTCTCCCCCATGGCATTATTTTACCTCGGGACACTGAACTGCAGTTTCCATTGTTTGGACCATTCATCCAGTGAAGCTCCATGTTATTAATCCCTCCAGGAATATCCACCCTGTTACACTCTGTGTCATCAGTAAATGTCAGACCTTACCTACCAAACCTCCTCCTTTGTCACCTAACCTCCTCCTATGTCACCTACAAAAATCTGAAAAAGAATAGGACCCATGAAAGATCCTTGAGGTCCAGCACTTGTAACCTGTCTCTCCTCAGAATGCACCCCATTAACAACCCTCTGGTGCCCGTTCATCAGCCGACAACGAATCCATTGAACTATCCTGGGATTAAAGAGCATCTGTCAGCAGTTTATACCTATGACATTGGCTGACCTGTTACATGTGTCTTGGCAGCTGAAGGCATCTGTGTTGAAGGCATCCCATGTTCATATGTGTCCGAATTGCTGAGAAAATGATGTTGTAATATACACAAATACGGGTCTGCTGACAGATGCTCTTTAAGTCCAGTCCTCAAAAATTTATCTATCAGCTCTTTATGTAGAGCTGTATCACAGGTTTGGCTAAAGTCCAGGTAGGCAATATCCATGGCACCACCTTCATCCAACACTTGATAGTTTGACATGTTCTGCCCCCAGTGAAGCTACGCTCTTTTGGATCCAACAAGTTGCTGGTTTCTAGGTGGTCCACTATCTTCTCTTTCAGGAGGGTTTCCATTATTTTTACTATTACTGAGGTCAGGCTAACTGGTCTGTAGTCACCAGCGTCTTCTCTTCCTCCTTTCTTGTGGATAGGTGCAATGTTGGCCAAGAGGAAGCGAGGCAAAACGCGTGTCGGGGTGGTTTCTCCCTCCAGGTCCTGGTCAGTATTTGATTTCCTTCTACATCCATTGAGACTTATGTATTGCCTTTGTGTGTTTTGGGCTAACCATGTGGAGGTTTCAAACTTGGACATCCTGTAAAGTGAATATATTTATGTAGAAGTATACTGTGGATTTACCTTTATTGCCAAGTCTGGCTTGTGTCAGTGACATATTGTTTGTATAATCATATCCACAGTCGAGTTATGATATCTGGCCAGTTTACCTGGATGGGAGTTTTTTCCTGTCATGGCACTTTATGTATTTGCTGCTATATTTTAATGATGTTTAATTTGTGTTGTGCGTATTTCTACCAATAAAATGTTGTTATATCATATGTGTGTTTTTGTTCTGTTGGTGATTTCTTGTATAGTACCACACATATTTAATAATTTGCCATTTTTTTTGTATCGGATGTTACAATGTTGGCCATTCTCTAATCTTCAGGAAGATTTCCTGTCAGAAGGGACTGGTTAAACAGTGAGAGGAGCAGCAAACACAGAGAAGAGTCCTGTAAGGACTCTGGGGCGGATGCCATTTGGACCCATTGTGTTTTTTAGTTTTTTTTTACTCGTTCTCTTTTTTTTCATACATTACTTAATTTTTACAGTCAATTTGTTCGTATAATACAAAAGAGAAGTAATTATTCATAATGTACATTAACAAAAGATTTAAACCCGAGTCCCCCCCCCCCCCCATTTGCTCGTTGTTGCCCTATTGTTACCCCAGTGTCGCCAGGAGCGCCGCACGGACAAAAAAAAAAAAATGCTTCTTCCACGCCTTCCCCGGGTTCCATTAATCATAGAGCCCATCACCAATCTTCCCAGATTCGAGTATCTTTTGGGATCCTTCAAATAATATCTTTTCATAACTCTTGATCCTATTCATTAATCCTTTCCAGGTTTCATATTCCGGGTGTTTTTCAGAGACCCAGACCATAGCAATAATAACCCGGGCTATCATTAGTCCTTTCAACCACAGTAATTTACGGTGTTTATTTATCATGGTGCCTGGTGTCCCAACAGTGCCAGCGATAGTTCCATAGGTGGCGGACCCATTGTCTTGTTAGACTTTCAATGTGCCAATTCACCTGTAACATCAGCCTCCGACAAAACTGGGACGGGGCCCTTACAGGTAGCAGTAATATCATGACCATACCAGTTACGATTTTGAAAGCTGCCCTCTGAAAAATCAGTAATAATAGTAAAATGGTGTAGATGTGGACACAGCGCTCCCAGTGGACATATTAAAGAAAAGCACCAGCTGAGTAGAAAAAGTCCCCGTTAGAGAATGCAGTAAATAAATAAATAAATAAAAAAGTTCCGTCATCCTCTTCCTCATATAACTACATGCAGGGAAGTCACAATATCTCAGCACAATTGTTACCAACTCAACATAGATACATATTGTGACTGCTCTTACAGTAGAGACCTCCATAGTGTGACTGCTCTTACAGTAGAGACCTCAATAGTGTGACTGCTCTTACAGTAGAGACCTCCATAGTGTGACTGCTCTTACAGTAGAGACCTCCTTGGTGTGACTGCTCTTACAGTAGAGACCTCCATAGTGTGACTGCTCTTACAGTAGAGACCTCCTTAGTGTGACTGCTCTTACAGTAGAGACCTCCATAGTGTGACCGCTCTTACAGTAGAGACCTCCATAGTGTGACTGCTCTTCCAGTAGAGACCTCCATAGTGTGACTGCTCTTACAGTAGAGACCTTCGTAGTGTGACTGCTCTTACAGTAGAGACCTCTATAGTGTGACTGCTCTTACAGTAGAGACCTCTATAGTGTGACTGCTCTTACAGTAGAGACCTCCATAGTGTGACTGCTCTTACAGTAGACACCTCCATAGTGTGACTGCTCTTACAGTAGAGACCTCTATAGTGTGACTGCTCTTACAGTAGAGACCTCTTTAGTGTGACCGCTCTTACAGTAGAGACCTCCATAGTGTGACTGCTCTTCCAGTAGAGACCTCCATAGAGTGACTGCTCTTACAGTAGAGACCTTCGTAGTGTGACTGCTCTTACAGTAGAGACCTCATTAGTGTGACTGCTCTTACAGTAGAGACCTCTATAGTGTGACTGCTCTTAGAGTAGAGAGCTTCATAGTGTGACTGCTCTTACAGTAGAGACCTCCATAGTGTGACTGCTCTTCCAGTAGAGACCTCCATAGTGTAACTGCTCTTACAGTAGAGACCTTCGTAGTGTGACTGCTCTTACAGTAGAGACCTCCTTAGTGTGACTGCTCTTACAGTAGAGACCTCCATAGTGTGACTGCTCTTCCAGTAGAGACCTCCATAGTGTGACTGCTCTTACAGTAGAGACCTTCGTAGTGTGACTGCTCTTACAGTAGAGACCTCCTTAGTGTGACTGCTCTTACAGTAGAGACCTCTATAGTGTGACTACTCTTACAGTAGAGACCTCCATAGTGTGACTGCTCTTACAGTAGAGACCTCCTTAGTGTGACCGCTCTTACAGTAGAGACCTCCATAGTGTGACTGCTCTTCCAGTAGAGACCTCCATAGTGTGACTGCTCTTACAGTAGAGACCTCCATAGTGTGACTGCTCTTACAGTAGAGACCTCCTTAGTGTGACTGCTCTTACAGTAGAGACCTCCATAGTGTGACTGCTCTTACAGTAGAGACCTCCTTAGTGTGACTGCTCTTACAGTAGAGACCTCCATAGTGTGACCGCTCTTACAGTAGAGACCTCCATAGTGTGACTGCTCTTCCAGTAGAGACCTCCATAGTGTGACTGCTCTTACAGTAGAGACCTTCGTAGTGTGACTGCTCTTACAGTAGAGACCTCTATAGTGTGACTGCTCTTACAGTAGAGACCTCTATAGTGTGACTGCTCTTACAGTAGAGACCTCTATAGTGTGACTGCTCTTACAGTAGACACCTCCATAGTGTGACTGCTCTTACAGTAGAGACCTCTATAGTGTGACTGCTCTTACAGTAGAGACCTCCTTAGTGTGACCGCTCTTACAGTAGAGACCTCCATAGTGTGACTGCTCTTCCAGTAGAGACCTCCATAGTGTGACTGCTCTTACAGTAGAGACCTTCGTAGTGTGACTGCTCTTACAGTAGAGACCTCCTTAGTGTGACTGCTCTTCCAGTAGAGACCTCTATAGTGTGACTGCTCTTAGAGTAGAGAGCTCCATAGTGTGACTGCTCTTACAGTAGAGACCTCCATAGTGTGACTGCTCTTACAGTAGAGACCTCCATAGTGTGACTGCTCTTCCAGTAGAGACCTCCATAGTGTAACTGCTCTTACAGTAGAGACCTTCGTAGTGTGACTGCTCTTACAGTAGAGACCTCCTTAGTGTGACTGCTCTTACAGTAGAGACCTCCATAGTGTGACTGCTTTTCCAGTAGAGACCTCCATAGTGTGACTGCTCTTACAGTAGAGACCTTCGTAGTGTGACTGCTCTTACAGTAGAGACCTCCTTAGTGTGACTGCTCTTACAGTAGAGACCTCTATAGTGTGACTACTCTTACAGTAGAGACCTCCATAGTGTGACTGCTCTTACAGTAGAGACCTCCATAGTGTGACTGCTCTTCCAGTAGAGACCTCCATAGTGTGACTGCTCTTATAGTAGAGACCTTCGTAGTGTGACTGCTCTTACAGTAGAGACCTCCTTAGTGTGACTACTCTTACAGTAGAGACCTCCATAGTGTGACTGCTCTTACAGTAGAGACCTCCATAGTGTGACTGCTCTTCCAGTAGAGACCTCCATAGTGTGACTGCTCTTACAGTAGAGACCTTCGTAGTGTGACTGCTCTTACAGTAGAGACCTCCTTAGTGTGACTGCTCTTACAGTAGAGACCTCTATAGTGTGACTGCTCTTACAGTAGACACCTCCATAGTGTGACTGCTCTTACAGTAGACACCTCCATAGTGTGACTGCTCTTACAGTAGAGACCTCCATAGTGTGACTGCTCTTACAGTAGAGACCTCCTTAGTGTGACCGCTCTTACAGTAGACACCTCCATAGTGTGACTGCTCTTACAGTAGAGACCTCCATAGTGTGACTGCTCTTACAGTAGACACCTCCACAGTGTGACTGCTCTTACAGTAGACACCTTCATAGTGTGACTGCTCTTACAGTAAAGACCTACATACTGTGACTGCTCTTCCAGTAGAGACCTCCATAGTGTGACTGCTTACAGTAGAGAGCTCCATAGTGTGACTGCTCTTACAGTAGAGACCTTCGTAGTGTGACTGCTCTTACAGTAGAGACCTCCTTAGTGTGACTGCTCTTACAGTAGAGACCTCTATAGTGTGACTGCTCTTACAGTAGAGACCTCCATAGTGTGACTGCTCTTACAGTAGAGACCTCCTTAGTGTGACTGCTCTTACAGTAGAGACCTCCATAGTGTGACTGCTCTTCCAGTAGAGACCTCCATAGTGTGACTGCTCTTCCAGTAGAGACCTCCATAGTGTGACTGCTCTTATAGTAGAGACCTTCGTAGTGTGACTGCTCTTACAGTAGAGACCTCCTTAGTGTGACCGCTCTTACAGTAGAGACCTCCATAGTGTGACTGCTCTTCCAGTAGAGACCTCCATAGTGTGACTGCTCTTACAGTAGAGACCTTCGTAGTGTGACTGCTCTTACAGTAGAGACCTCCTTAGTGTGACTGCTCTTACAGTAGAGACCTCTATAGTGTGACTGCTCTTACAGTAGAGACCTCCATAGTGTGACTGCTCTTACAGTAGACACCTCCATAGTGTGACTGCTCTTACAGTAGAGACCTCTATAGTGTGACTGCTCTTACAGTAGAGACCTCCATAGTGTGACTGCTCTTACAGTAGAGACCTCTATAGTGTGACTGCTCTTACAGTAGAGACCTCCTTAGTGTGACCGCTCTTACAGTAGAGACCTCCATAGTGTGACTGCTCTTCCAGTAGAGACCTCCATAGTGTGACTGCTCTTACAGTAGAGACCTTCGTAGTGTGACTGCTCTTACAGTAGAGACCTCCTTAGTGTGACTGCTCTTACAGTAGAGACCTCTATAGTGTGACTGCTCTTACAGTAGAGACCTCTATAGTGTGACTGCTCTTACAGTAGAGACCTCCATAGTGTGACTGCTCTTACAGTAGAGACCTTCGTAGTGTGACTGCTCTTACAGTAGAGACCTCCTTAGTGTGACCGCTCTTACAGTAGAGACCTCCTTAGTGTGACCGCTCTTACAGTAGAGACCTCCATAGTGTGACTGCTCTTCCAGTAGAGACCTCCATAGTGTGACTCCTCTTACAGTAGAGACCTTCGTAGTGTGACTGCTCTTACAGTAGAGACCTCCTTAGTATGACTGCTCTTACAGTAGAGACCTCCATAGTGTGACTGCTCTTACAGTAGATACCTCCATAGTGTGACTGCTCTTACAGTAGAGACCTCTATAGTGTGACTGCTCTTACAGTAGAGACCTCCATAGTGTGACTGCTCTTACAGTAGACACCTCCATAGTGTGACTGCTCTTACAGTAGACACCTCCATAGTGTGACTGCTCTTACAGTAGAGACCTCCATAGTGTGACTGCTCTTACAGTAGAGACCTCCTGTCATGGAACCATGAACCAGACGTACAACAAGAGATAAGTGGAAAATAAGAAGGTTTTATTGAAGAGCAAGCCGTAAGCAAAGTCCTGCGGAGACAGAGGTCAGGAACCAGAAGGGTAGTCAGACGAAGCCAGGAACAGGAACCAACGGGGTAGTCAGACGAAGCCGGAATCAGGAACCAACGGGGTAGTCAGACGAAGCCGGAATCAGGAACCAACGGGGTAGTCAGACGAGGCCAGGATCAGGAACCAGAAGCAGCAGCAGTCTTGGAGGCATGTGAACACAGGAGGACCAAGCAAGGAACTGAAGCCACAGACCTCCTATATATATGAGCTGGGCATCCAGCTCCTCCCAGTGGGAAGGAGGAGCCGCAGGGTGGGAGGCTACAAGAAAACCCAGAAACCAAGATGGCCGCCAGCACATGTCAAACGAAGGGAACAGCAAGGAGGTAAGACCATGACAGTACCTCCCCCTCAAGGGCCCCTCCTCCGCGGAGTAAGGAACGGTTTCTGAGGGAAGCGTGCGTGGAAGGCTCGGAGCAAAGCAGGAGCATGGACATCTGCGGAGGGAACCCAGGAACGCTCCTCTGGACCATAACCACGCCAATGGACCAAAAACTGCACCCGGCCGCGGACCAGGCGTGAGTCCAGGATATTGCTCACCTCATACTCCTCACGATTGCCCACTTGGACCGGACGAGGCCGAGGAATCGAGGAAGTGAAACGATTACACACCAGTGGCTTCAACAGGGAGACATGAAACACGTTGGAGATCCGCATGCCAGGAGGAAGCGCAAGGGCATAGGCTACCGGGTTTACCCTGCGAAGCACTCGGAAGGGACCAACAAAGCGAGGCGCCAGCTTGGGAGTGGGCACTCGAAGGTTGAGGTTGCGGGTGGACAACCATACGCGGTCTCCGACCTGGTAGGAAGGAGCGGGCGCTCGTCTGCGATCAGCCTGGAGTTTCTGGCGCTGCGCAGAGACCTCAAGGGACCTCTGGATCTGTACCCAAGAAGCACGTAGGACGGAAAGGTGATCCTCCACAGCCGGAATATCCTGGGGAGAGAATACTTCCGGTAACACGGCAGGTTGGAACCCATAATTGGCCATGAAGGGAGACGTCCCAGAGGAAGAGTTCACCGCCGTGTTCCTGGCAAACTCAGCCCAAGGCAGGAGGTCAACCCAATTGTCTTGGTGATCGGAGACATAGCAACGAAGGAATTGCTCCAAGGCCTGATTGGATCGTTCTGTGGCCCCATTGGACTGAGGGTGGTAGGCCGAGGAGAAAGAGAGATGAATCCCCAACTGGGAGCAAAAGGCGCGCCAGAACCTGGACACAAACTGACTCCCCCGATCCGACACAATCTCCTTGGGCAAACCGTGCAACCGGAAGACCTCCCTGGCAAAAATCGAGGCCAACTCTTGTGCAGAGGGTAACTTCTTGAGAGGAACACAGTGGCACATTTTGGAAAACCGATCCACAATCATGAGAATGACCGTATGGCCTCGGGATGCAGGGAGGTCCACAATGAAATCCATCCCCAGGTGTGACCATGGACGCTCCCCGGTGGCTATGGGTTGCAAAAGGCCCAACGGAAGGTGCCGAGGGGACTTACTCTGGGCACAAACGGAGCATGCCGCTACATATGCGGCGATGTCGGAACGTAGAGAAGGCCACCAGAACAGACGTGAAACCGCCCAGGACAGCTGATTCTTTCCAGGGTGCCCCGCGGCCTTGGAGTTATGGTAGGTTCGCAACAACCGAGTGCGCAACTCCACAGGCACAAAACATCTGCCGTTGGGTCTCCCAGAGGGAGCACCAGATTGAGCCGCCAAAATCTGCTCACCCAGAGGAGAAGTCAGGCTGGTGCGAATAGCGGCCAGGATCTGATTCGGGGGTATGACCGTAGTCGGAATCGACTCCTCCCCGGACAGCTCGGAGTACTGCCGTGATAAGGCATCCGCTCTGATGTTCTTGGAGCCGGGTAGGTAGGAGACCACGTAATTAAAACGTGACAAGAACAGAGCCCATCTGGCCTGACGTGGTGTCAATCTCTTGGCCTCAGAGAGGTAGGTCAGATTCTTGTGGTCCGTCAGGATGAGAACCGGAACCACCGAGCCCTCGAGCAAGTGCCTCCATTCTTTAAGGGCCTGCACGATGGCCAATAACTCCCTGTCACCAATCTGATAGTTGCACTCCGCGGAAGACAGTTTCCGGGAGTAAAACCCACAAGGAAGCAGAGGACCCTCTGGTGTTCTACGCTGAGACAGGAGGGCGCCTACTCCCGTCTCAGACGCGTCCACCTCGAGGACAAAAGGCAACCCAGGGTTGGGATGCGACAGAATCGGAGCCGACACAAAGGCGGACTTTAGAGCCTCAAAAGCTCGGATGGCCTCGAGCGGCCAGACCTGAGGATTACTGCCCTTCCTGGTCAGATCCGTGAGAGGCTTGGCTAGCATGGAAAAGTCCCTGATGAACTTCCGATAATAATTGGCGAAGCCCAAAAAGCGCTGCAGGGCACGAAGCCCACTGGGCTGGGGCCACTGTAAGACAGCCGAAACCTTCTCAGGATCCATGGAGAACCCCTCAGCGGAAATGATGTAACCTAAGAAGGTTACCTGGGATCGGTGAAATTCGCATTTCTCAAGCTTACCGAACAGCTTGTTCTCTCGTAAGCGTTGCAACACTCGTCTGACATCCAGAATGTGGGCCTCCATGGATGCAGAATATACCAAGATGTCATCCAAATAGACCACCACACACTGCTGCAACAGGTCACGGAAAACATCGTTGATGAATTCCTGGAAGACTGCGGGCGCATTGCACAACCCAAAGGGCATAACCAAGGATTCATAATGACCGGTCCTGGTGTTAAACGCGGTCTTCCACTCATCGCCCGCCTTGATCCTTACCAGGTTATATGCCGCCCTCAGGTCGAGTTTGGTAAAGACCGTGGCCCCTTTGAGGCGATCGAACAGCTCGGAAATCAAGGGTATCGGGTAAGCGTTCTTGATCGTGATGCGATTGAGACCCCTGTAATCGATGCAAGGCCTCAACTCGCCGCCCTTCTTTTTCACAAAGAAAAATCCAGCCCCTGCCGGGGACGAGGATTTGCGAATGTGTCCGCGTGAAAGCGCCTCCCTCACGTACTCCTCCATGGCCTCATTCTCCGCTACCGACAGTGGATAGACTTTGCCACGAGGAGGAACGGCACCGGATTGTAACTCTATGGCACAATCGTATGGGCGGTGCGGAGGTAGGGCAACCGCGCGCACCTTATCGAATACATCCCGGTACTCTTCGTATTCAGGAGGCCACAGAGAGTCCGAGGAAGTACACAGCAACTTGACAGGCCCATGGATGCAACTAGCCCCACACTGCGGTGACCACGAGAGGATCTCGACCGATCTCCAATCGAAAGTCGGATTATGCTTCTGGAGCCAGGGGTACCCCAAGACCACTGAGTAGTGTGGAGACGAAATAACCTGGAGACAGACCGACTCTCTGTGAACGGCACCAATGGCTATCCCCACTGGAAGGGTCTCATGAGTCACGTGTGGCGGCAGAAGGGGTCTGCCGTCTATCGCCTCAAGAGCCAGTGGGGAACCTCGAGGCTGCAGAGGAATGGAATTGGCGGCAACGAACACTCTATCAATGAACAAACCACCAGCACCAGAGTCCACCAACGCCTGGGTCGTCACCGAGCCCCCGACCCAGGAGAGGACAACCTTGATCAGTGGTTTGTCAACACGGGAAACCGGGGACGAGGAGACTCCACCCAAGATCTGCCCCCGACAGGACCTCAGGTGCGAGCGTTCTCCCGGACGGTTCGGACATGCCAACCGAAAATGCCCACCGAGACCACAGTACATGCATCGGCCCTCGCGTCTCCGGAGTACCCTCTCCCCCTCAGACAGGCGAGCAAACCCCCGCTGCATGGGTTCACCCCCAGACAAGTCATCCCCAGGAGGCGTGGGAGGAGAGGGAGGCACGGGTGGGACAGCAAACGTAGGCGCCAATCTGTTAGGAGACCTCCGCAGGCTCTCCTTAAAGGAAGGTCTCTCCCTGAGTCTGGTGTCAATCAAAATCAGGAAAGAAATAAGAGACTCGAGCTCCACTGGTAGGTCCTTAGCTGCAACCTCATCCTTCAAGGCATCCGAGAGACCATGAGAGAAAGCAGCGACCAGAGCCTCATTATTCCAGCCCACCTCTGCTGCCAGGGTACGAAACTCAATGGCGTATTCAGCTACGGATCGTGAACCCTGTCTGATGGACATAAGGAGCTTCGCAGCAGAGGCAGCACGAGCCGGCACATCGAATACCTTCCGAAGAGAAGCAACAAAACCGGAAAACTCGGCAACCACCGGATTGTTGTTCTCCCATAAAGGGCTGGCCCAGGCCAAGGCCTTGTCCGAGAGCAGCGAGATCAAGAAGCCCACCCTTGATCTCTCAGTAGGAAAGGCATGTGGCAGCAACTCGAAGTAAATGCCCACCTGGTTAAGGAAACCTCGGCACTGAGTTGGCTCTCCCCCAAAGCGCTGTGGAAGGGGGGCAGAACCGGTCATACCCTGAAACACCACAGGCGCAGCAACAGGTGTCAGGGTAGACTCTGGCGCAACAACCGGAGCGGCAGTAGGAGCGGGCCCAGGAGCGACAACCGACCCATCGGCAACGGAAGCTAAATGAGCCGTGCGTTCAAGCAGGGTTTGCAACGCCACAGCGAACCGACCCAACAGGTGATCCTGCTGATCAAGTCTGGCAACCAGCGTAGGTAGCGAGGGTGGCCCTGTACCGTCAGAATTCATGGCTTGGTCCTAATGTCATGGAACCATGAACCAGACGTACAACAAGAGATAAGTGGAAAATAAGAAGGTTTTATTGAAGAGCAAGCCGTAAGCAAAGTCCTGCGGAGACAGAGGTCAGGAACCAGAAGGGTAGTCAGACGAAGCCAGGAACAGGAACCAACGGGGTAGTCAGACGAAGCCGGAATCAGGAACCAACGGGGTAGTCAGACGAAGCCGGAATCAGGAACCAACGGGGTAGTCAGACGAGGCCAGGATCAGGAACCAGAAGCAGCAGCAGTCTTGGAGGCATGTGAACACAGGAGGACCAAGCAAGGAACTGAAGCCACAGACCTCCTATATATATGAGCTGGGCATCCAGCTCCTCCCAGTGGGAAGGAGGAGCCGCAGGGTGGGAGGCTACAAGAAAACCCAGAAACCAAGATGGCCGCCAGCACATGTCAAACGAAGGGAACAGCAAGGAGGTAAGACCATGACACCTCCTTAGTGTGACCGCTCTTACAGTAGACACCTCCATAGTGTGACTGCTCTTACAGTAGAGACCTCCATAGTGTGACTGCTCTTACAGTAGACACCTCCATAGTGTGACTGCTCTTACAGTAGACACCTTCATAGTGTGACTGCTCTTACAGTAAAGACCTCCATAGTGTGACTGCTCTTCCAGTAGAGACCTCCATAGTGTGACTGCTTACAGTAGAGAGCTCCATAGTGTGACTGCTCTTACAGTAGAGAGCTCCATAGTGTGACTGCTCTTACAGTAGAGACCTCCATAATGTGACTGCTCTTACAGTAGAGACCTCAATAGTGTGACTGCTCTTACAGTAGAGAGTTCCATAGTGTGACTGCTCTTACAGTAGAGACCTCCATAGTGTGACTTCTCTTACAGTAGAGACCTCTAAAGTGTGACTGCTCTTACAGTAGAGAGTTTCATAATGTGACTGCTCTTACAGTAGACACCTCCATAGTGTGACTGCTCTTACAGCAGAGACTTCCATAGTGTGACCGCTCTTACAGCAGAGACCTCCATAGTGTGACTGCTCTTACAGTAGAGACCTCTAAAGTGTGACTGCTCTTACAGTAGACACCTATATCGTGTGACTGCTCTTACATTAGAGACCTCCATAGTGTGACTGCTCTGAGAGTAGACACCTCCATAGTGTGACTGCTCTTACAGTAGACACCTCCATAAGTGTGACTGCTTTTACAGTATTGAGCTCCATAATGTGACTGCTCTTACAGTAGACACCTCCATAGTGTCCACACATCAACCATGTGACCAGTGCAGGAAGCCAAGCAATAGCAGAGTAGAAGAAGTCTGAAGGACCTTTGGTGATGTCATCATCATGTGACCAGTGCAGAGGACTGGTGAAAGACCTGTGGGATGTCGCTGTGAGGGGGCAGAGCTTCTGTGTGGTGCCTGGAATAGAGGCTGTGGGTCATCCTGGGATAACTTACAACACATCCTAGGAAAGCTAGGAATTGTAGTTCTGTCCTCTTATATCCTTCTCCATGTAATTTCAATGTATGCCCTAGTACAGTCTGGTAATGCTGGGAGTTGTAGTTCTCTCCTCTTATACCCCCTCTCTGTAATGTATACTGATGCCCCATAATGTTTCAGCAGCAAGCTCTGTAGTTCTCAGGAAAAATGGAAATGGTGGTCTGGGCTGGATCGAGAAGAAAAGGAAATACAATTTCTGCATTGGAGAAGACATCACCTGTGGATTCATAGGGGATTTATAGAGGAGCTTTCACTACTCCTGACATGGAGCCACAGTTGCAGTACACAGCCATTACAGTACACAGTGAGTTACATACAGTTTTGACTACAGAAGTAACAATAACAACCCCAGCACATTACATAGAATGATCTGGCTTCATGAACACTTTACACAGCTGAGATCTCCTCAGGCAGAAGCGAGAACACACTATTACCCCCCAGGGCTGGAGGCTCCATGATGATGAGGATAATGATGATGATGATGATGATGACCATCCCCTGCAGTGCGGCAGGATGAAACGTACGTTTTATTGTGGTTTTTAGAAAAAATTTGTGCCCGAAAGTGTAAGATTGTGAGAGTCGTTCTTGGAGAGAAATTGAGGAAACTTCAGGCTAAATGAAGGGAAGGATCTTTACATCGGGGAAGTGGCTTCTGTGGGATTTACTGGTAGGGAAGTTATCCTGAGGTCAATTATAGTAATGGGTGGTGAACCTTACATTTTACTGCAGGTCTGTACTGGGACCATCAACAAACAGAAATTTCGGCTTAACACAAATTAAAAGGAGATGATCAAACTGATTCTAAATTAATAGGATTTGGGCGATTCAATTCAGATAAATCGTACAAATCGTCACCTGCCATTTTACAAAAGCAGTACACTAGTGAAGGAAACAGGGCAGGGAGGAAGATGCAAACAAAGAACAGAAGGCCTTGTAGTCAGCCTGACAACCAATCAGAAAGGGAGAATATTGGCTGGTCTGTCATGCATTATGTTAGCTCCCAAGAAGGCACGCCATTCTGAGCTCAGCAACTGATATAATAGGACATGTGTCATGGTCTGACAGATGTCAGAAGATCGAAGAGACTGGCTACACGTGAAGGGATCTAACAGCCTCTCTTGCTTCAGTGTTGTTGTTGTTGTTCATGACCACACCCCTTGTTTCAGGTGTAGCTTAGTGGTCATTACACCTCCCCTATATAGTCTGACCTCACCCTTCTGGCTATGCGGTTGATTTAATTTGGTTTTGGAAGAGTTGGTGTGTTGTCCTCTCTGGAGTTCCTGCTCGTCCATCTCTCTACAGAAGTTAAGTGTCTCGTTCCTTTGTGTGCTGTTGTCCCTCCCCGTGTCTGTTGTTACTAGGCCTCAGGGAGACGCTGGTTAATTCATCTGGGAAGGAACGGGTCGTCTCAAGCCCTGCCAATACCCATAGGGCTCTTTAGGGTCTCCAGGTCCTCCAGGTTACGGTGTATGGGCATTCCTACCTTCAAGGTGTGCCCATACGGATAGGGGTCAGGGCAAGGAGTAGGGTTCTATAGGAGGTGACCCTTTTCCCTTTCCCTAGCATTGAGGCCTAGTGGCTTTTACCCTCCCTCCTGTTGTCAGTGTGATGTTCCCTCCCATACCTCGTCCGTGACAACATGTCTGTCACAGACTTAGTAATTATACACAGAAGACAGTCAGTCTACGTTCTTACTAGGACAGTGTTAGGCCTCTTTCACATCTACAGTACATGAAGCTATTCCTTATCAACAGCTGGAGATGTGTGGAAATCTTCATGGATCCATATCCCTGATTCATTTTGGCAAAAGTTATGGTTTTGGGCACATATGTAGGAAACTTTTGCCTGCTTGGGTGTGGAGATGTCTGCTGCTGTGCTGAAAACCCTCTGGAGGCTGGACAAGACACTACAGTCGTGGCCAAAAGTTTTGAGAATTACATAAATATTGGAAATTGGAAAAGTTGCTGCTTAAGTTTTTATAATAGCAATTTGCATATACTCCAGAATGTTATGAAGAGTGATCAGATGAATTGCATAGTCCTTCTTTGCTATGAAAATTAGCTTAATCCCCAAAAACACCTTTCCACTGCATTTCATTGCTGTCAATACAGGACCTGCTGAGATCATTTCAGTAATCATCTTGTTAACTCAGGTGAGAATGTTGACGAGCACAAGGCTGGAGATCATTATGTCAGGCTGATTGGGTTAAAATGGCAGACTTGACCTGTTAAAAGGAGGGTGATGCTTGAAATCATTGTTCTTCCATTGTTAACCATGGTGACCTGCAAAGAAACGCGTGCAGCCATCATTGCATTGCATAAAAATGGCTTCGCAGGCAAGGATATTGTGGCTACTAAGATTGCACCTCAATCAACAATTTATAGGATCATCAAGAACTTCAAGGAAAGAGGTTCAATTCTTGTTGAGAAGGCTTCAGGGCGTCCAAGAAAGTCCAGCAAGCGCCAGGATCGTCTCCTAAAGAGGATTCAGCTGCGGGATCGGAGTGCCACCAGTGCAGAGCTTGCTCAGGAATGGCACCAGGCAGGTGTGAGCGCATCTGCACGCACAGTGAGGCGAAAACTTTTGGAAGATGGCCTGGCGTCAAGAAGGGTAGCAAAGAAGCCACTTCTCTCCCCAAAAAAACATTAGGGACAGATTGATCTTCTGCAGAAAATATGGTGAATGGACTGCTGAGGACTGGGGCAAAGTCATATTGTCCGATGAATCCTCTTTCCGATTGTTTGGGGCATGAGGAAAAAGGCTTGTCCGGAGAAGAAAAGGTGAGCGCTACCATCAGTCCTGTGTCATGCCAACAGTAAAGCATCCTGAGACCATTCATGTGTGGGGTTGCTTCTCATCCAAGGGAGTGGGCTCACTCACAATTTTGCCCCAAAAAACAGCCATGAATAAAGAATGGTACCAAAACACCCTCCAATAGCAACTTCTTCCAACAATCCAACAACAGTTTGGTGAAGAACAATGCATTTTCCAGCACGATGGAGCACCGTGCCATAAGGCAAAAGTGATAACTAAGTGGCTCGGGGACCAAAACGTTGATATTTTGTGTCCATGGCCTGGAAACTCCCCAGATCTTAATCCCATTGAGAACTTGTGGTCAATCCTCAAGAGGCGGGTGGACAAACAAAAAACGACTAATTCTGACAAACTCCAAGAAGTGATTATGAAAGAATGGGTTGCTATCAGTCAGGAATTGCCCCAGAAGTTGATTGAGAGCATGCCCAGTTGAATTGCAGAGGTCCTGAAAAAGAAGGGCCAACACTGCAAATACTGACTCTTTGCATAAATGTCATGTAATTGTCAATAAATGCCTTTGAAACGTATGAAGTGCGTGTAATTATATTTCACTACATCACAGAAACACTGAAACAAAGATCTAAAAGCAGTTTAGCAGCAAACTTTGTGAAAACTAATATTTGTGTCATTCTCAAAACTTTTGGCCACGACTGTACAGCAGTAGCAAACTGGGCCATTGTTCCAATCTGCTTCTCTAGAAGTCCATGGGGTCAGGGAACAAGGTATGTGCCAGTGCACAACCACTTAGAAAATGAGATATTTTCAATAAAAAAATTAAATAAAAATAGGCAGCTGGCGAGAAGAACAAATATAGAGCCATATAGATTATGGTGAGGTGTAGAAGTGCACAACTTTTCAAAAAAGAGAGAATTTTTGATGACAGCTGGACAGAAGTACTATTGCCATGGAGCAAAATTATATTTGGGTGAAGGAGCGGAACTGCGAAACAGTTCCCACAAGTAAGTGGTACGGCAGCGACTGTACTGCCAGCAACTTGGCCAGGTACATAAGCTAATTGCTAGTCAAAAATAGTTTTTTTAAAGCCACACATTCTGTTATGGATGCTGAGTAGAGATGAGTAAATTTCTTAAAATTTCGATTCAGCTGATTTGACGAATTTCACAAAAAAATTGTGGGTGCAATGACAGGGAGCTTCGATAGCGCCGCCCGCGTCATTGTGCCTCTCAGATGCCACGTTCATACATGATCGCGGCATCTGAGTGTAAAATTAACAATAAAAAAAAAGTTTTTTTTATCAAACTCACTGCCTCCATTTGCTTGCGACAGGCCAGCCGCTGCCAACTTGCTTGAAGATCTCAGCCAAAATCCTGTGCGGCGCAAGATTACGTCATCACATCAGCTGGCATAGTGACGTATGATATGATGACGCAGGTCGGTGTGATGAGGTAATCTCGAGCCGCACGTGATTTTTGACAATATGTTCAAGCAAGATGTAGGCTGGCGGCCCGTCTTGAGGAAATGGAGGAGGTAAGGTTGCATTTTTTTGTTTTTTTAATACTATTTCAGATTAAAACGATTCGCTAACACGAAGCACGAGGAAAATCAACTTCTAGGCAAATCGAATTTATCCTGAAATTCGGATCGAACTCAACTTCATGGGATTCGATTCACTGATCTCTAGAGCTGAGGACGAGGAGTAGGAGGAGTCTAGAGCAGGAGAAGAAGCAGCCGATGATGATGAGAAGGACACTGTACTGATTGGGAATGCTGGTTAGCTGCCACAAAGAAGGAGAAGGAGGGTAGGCTTGTTCTAATTGAGAATGCTGCCCAGTTGTATTTTCCCACAGGATTGGGTGATACCGCCTGATGTGCTGCAATAGAGCTCTAATACCTATGATCGTATTTGTGTTGTGAGCTTGCCCTAGGTTTTGCACATTTTGAGCCTGTGCGGCGACCCGGTCACATGCGCACTACTAGGGTTTTCTTAAAGTACATATTTGTTGTGACGCCAGTTGCAGTGAAGCAACAAGGGCACAGGGCCCCTTTTAGAGATACTGTGGTAGTTGATGGTACCCAGGTGTAAGAATGCCAGTGTGGTGTAGGGTGGCCTAAATGTCCCTTAATAATGTTGCACATGTCACTGTGCTCCTACCTGGACACTGGAACCCCAGGCGTGGCTGTCCGGAAACGCAAAAAAGGGGGTAGATGACGAAGGGGATGAAGAATAAATTTGAGTCCAGACCTTGTATATAGTTGAACTGCAGCTTTACTTGAAAAAACTTTTCTGAAAACATTCTCAGGCTTTGTCTTGGTTTCCAGAAGGCTTTGGCTTTAACGGTGGCAGGCAAACTCCTCTCTGCTATGTCTGTTGCTCTCTGGCTCTGCTGTGCTAGCTATGGAACTCAGTTTCTTCTTTATGCTGTACTTCACTTTCTGTGGTCTGGTCTGTCTCTAGATTAATACCAGGGAATCTATACCTCCTGGCTTCAGAGGCTCTTTGCTTTGGCCTCCATATCCAGGCCCAGGCAGGGCTCGTCTAGCAGGGACGAGCTCCTGCTTTCTTCCCCAAGCAGGGGGTAAACTAGACTCCCTCCAAACTAAACTCCTCCTTAGAGGGAGAGAAGAGAATGGAAAGAAGGTTCCATCCTATGTCCCTGTAGCTCTGCTATTTATGCTGCCACCTGCTGGTAAACCAGGCACATTACATGAAAACATAAACAGTGTCAGTAAATAGATCTGCACAGTGTTATGGTCCTGCAGTAAATACACATGATGACATTAGGTTAACCATAGGAGACAGTAGCAAGGCACAGAGGTGGTAACGGCAATCTGGGGCGTTACACCTGCACCCACAGTATCAGTGGAATTACCAGTTACAACAATAGAAGCAGATCTGGCCCTGGCAGTTTTTTGGGAGGTTTTGGCTGTACATATGTTGCCTCTGCTCTTTATTTGGGCCGTGGACACCACCCTTCTTCTCTGATGTCACCTTCTCCTCAGCACCCTGATCCAGCTCCCAGATCCTGTCCAATATCATCATAGTCCTCACCACTTTTATCAAACTGTGATATGTCATCATGGGCTTTTTGGCCCCTTCCGATTCCCTCCTATGTATTTTTCCCAAGTGCCACTGTCACAACTAGTACTCCCTCTACCACCACCACTGTGTCACGGATGGTGTAGCAGAAAACAAGAAGTTACAAATAAGGATCCGACTGGCTTGATCCAAAACTAAGGAACAAAGGGGTAAGCCCTATTAAAGCCCTGAAGCTCTCCCTGTCTTCTCAGCCCATGCAAAGATCTCTGTAATAGAAAGTTGCATGTCCACGTACCTAGACTGAGTGACACCTGCAAACCCTATAATAGTGAGGGGACACGACCACCAGCTCCCTGCACTTAATACGGAGGGAGTCAGGGTCACCTAGAATCAAGCCAACAGTAAAACAATAAATACAGACATAGACTCATCTGAATAAGCAGCTGTAGCAACTCCAAGCTGAGAACACAATCCAGGAAGTAGTATAAACCGCAAAGTGAGGCAGTATGGGAGGAGATATATAGGGAGGCAATCACTGCTAATAGATGACAGCTGGGAGAGGGAGGAGAGATGTCAAAGCGAAAGCAAAAAAAAAGAACATTATACAGGAGGTACTGAAGAACGTCTATCAGAACTTCTCAGAGATCTTGCGGTGACACACTGCTACAAGTACCACTACTAACACCACTACCAATACAGCTATGCATGGGGTCCCCCACCTCCCCCTCAACCTCCTCCTTATGGCAGTCAAAATACTGACTGTTCTCACTTAGGTCATGAATAGGAAGACTATCTTGAGCATATTCCATAGCACATGTGTTGTTGCTGACTCTTCTTAAGAAGGCGCCTCACTGGCAGCGGGCAGTGAAGAGCGAGAGGATGCAAGTGAAAGGTTTCTCAAGAGGAAAGATGTAAACTCTGGCTCCAAGGCATGATGTCAGTCTCAGAGGTGACCCCCACACCATCCTGCTGTGACTGAGAGGAGAAGTGAGCCATCCAGCATACAATATCATCCTCTTTGACCTTAATAATAATCTTGCATCTATCAGAAGAGAAGGACAACTGTGGCCTTCTACTAGTACTACAGGCAGGATGTGTGGTGTCGCATGTGCTGCTACTGCTGTTAGCACTACTACAGGCACCCACCTTCTGGACTATAAATGAAAATTCACAGGTTTGGTATACTCTGATTATTAAACAGTAGTAAAGTTGCAAGTGTTTTTTTTTTTTCAATAATTAACAGAGGCGCAATTAACTGTCCCCTTCTAGGAACACACTGCACACTGGTATTGACAATGTACAATGATATATTGACACAGTAAAATGCGCTAAATTAGATTAGTATATTTCCTGCAGAAAATGAACACACAGAATACTGCCCCTCTCCTATGCTCTCTGATTCATTTTCTCTTGCTCTCAAAATTCATGAATCTCTTGTCTGAATAGATTTTAGGGACTGTAAGAATTTTGGGATCTAGCCTGAGGTGTGTGTTTATTTAGGGGATTTGGTCGAGGGTCTGTATTTAGGACTATGTATTTATTTAAGGGTCTGGTCCAGGGTCTAAATTTGTGTAAATTTGTCTGGACAGGAATTTAAATCCATTTTTGGGTCTGATTGTATTTTGTAGCAGGCACCTCAGAACCTTACAACCCTTCCCCCCAACCAAATTCACAAATATTCTTACAACTCCAAAAATACTCTAGAATGTCATTGTATTGCAATGGAGATGGACAGTGATGAGGCCTTTTTAGACCCACCTCATAATAATGATGCCCCTTAGTGCCCCTTCACAAAAATGATGCTCCCCCCAAACACAGTAAGGCTGCTCCTTAGTGACGCCTTTTTGTGCTCCTGAGACAGTTATGGTGCCCTCACACAGTGTCCCTGCATAGTAAAGACATCCCCAAGTTCTCTTCATAATAGTGATGCCTCCCACTCACCTAGCCCTATTCACAAGTTGAATGGAGAGGATCGCTCCGTGCAGTGCAGCCACCTGCCTGTGTCAAGCTGATGGCAGGGGTCACAGGTAGATGGTGGAGCAGGGTGCTGGCGTCACCACCATTGTAATGCACTATATCTGTGTCCTGACGATGCAGATACAGTTGAAATCTGGCTATACATATGGCAGAATTCCCTGGACCGTGCCTGAAATCTGGGACTGTGCTGCTGGATCTGGGATGTTTAGGAGGCACGTATGCAGTTTTGTCCTGATGAAGCAGAGCTAAAAGTCCTCTGACACAGAGGAAAATAACAAGCAGGTAAGTATCACCCGTGGGGCAGCCGTTCTGAGACAGTTTTTGACATTTTATTACCCAGTGTTTTTACGTCCACAAGCCCTGTATAACAATTCTGCAGCTTAGCGGCCTAAATAAACACGGCAGATTAGCGCAGGCTGCGCCCTGATAAGCGCGTTCGCAGATCCGTCCACCATGAGCTCATGTGTTTTTCTAAAGTCACATTCACATCAGTTATTTTTCACAGACGTTTGTTTCCAAAAACTTTTTTCATGCAGCGCCTTATAGGAAATCCACATGATTGACAAAGACCTTCCTGCCACCAGAAGTGGTGCCTATCATCAGCGTGATAACTCTTTCACGACAAAGCCTCTTGGCCCAAAAAGAATGTTCTTTTTTAATTCTCGGCATACCAGTGACCCTACATTTTTTTAAATTTAGGTTGATGTAGTTGTATGACGCCTTGTTTTTGCATTTTTTTTGTCCTTTTCTTTTGGTGGTATTTTAGGATATGTGCATAAGTCATTGACTTGCCTCGTTTATTTTCTGATAAAAATGCAGGAAAAAGGTGATGTGTTCGGCAATGTTCCCGTATTTTTTTTATTCTTCAAGTCATTCGTCTGTGAAAAGGTGAAAATAAAATACTCCAGGTACGTGCTTTGCACCACATTTATTGTTTGCTTTAGATGCATTTTAAGCCTTGCTTGACAAGAGGGCGTGACATAGAAGGAGCGGGGCATGGTGGGCGCAAACATAATCATACTGGACTCTCAGCTCTTTACTGACACAATATGTCAAGCAATCAGTCTGAGCCCTTCTCGCCCCAATCAGGTGAAGAGTAATTTTGGAATAAGTCTGTATCCTCGGAGGGAGATAATAGTGTGCATAGTGGTTATCATAGAGGGCACAGTGGTTATCATAGAGGGCACAGTGGTTATCATAGGGGGCACAGTGGTTATCATAGGGGGCACAGTGGTTATCATAGAGGGCACAGTGGTTATCATAGAGGGCACAGTGGTTATCATAGAGGGCACAGTGGTTATCACAGAGGGCACAGTGGTTATCACAGAGGGCACGGTGGTTATCATAGAGGGCACAGTGGGTATCATAGGGAAGATAGTGGTTATCATAGGGGGCACAGTGGTTATCATAGGGAAGATAGTGGTTATCATAGAGGGCACAGTGGTTATCATAGAGGGCACAGTGGTTATCATAGGGGGCACAGTGGTTATCATAGGGGGCACAGTGGTTATCATAGGGAAGATAGTGGTTATCATAGAGGGCACAGTGGTTATCATAGGGGGCACAGTGGTTATCATAGGGAAGATAGTGGTTATCATAGGGGGCACAGTGGTTATCATAGGGAAGATAGTGGTTATCATAGGAGGTACACTGGTTATCATAGACAGGACAGTAGTTATCATAGGGAAGATAATGGTTATCACAGGGGGCACAGTGGTTATCATAGAGGGCACAGTGGTTATCATAGAGGGCACAGTGGTTATCATAGAGGGCACAGTGGTTATCATAGAGGGCACAGTGGTCATCATAGGGGGCACAGTGGTTATCATAGGGGGCACAGTGGTTATCATAGGGGGCACAGTGGTTATCATAGGGGCACAGTGGTTATCATAGGGGGCACAGTGGTTATCATAGAGGGCACAGTGGTTACCATAGAGGGCACAGTGGTTATCATAGAGGGCACAGTGGTTATCATAGGGGGCACAGTGGTTATCATAGGGGGCACAGTGGTTATCATAGAGGGCACGGTGGTTATCATAGAGAGCACGGTGGTTATCATAGAGGGCACAGTGGTTATCATAGAGAGCACAGTAGTTATCATAGGGGGGGCACAGTGTTAATCATAGTGGGCACAGTGGTTATCATAGGTGGCACAATGGTTATCATAGGAGATACAGTGGCTATTATAGAGAGCACAGTGGTTATCATAGTGGGCACAGTGGTTATAATAGGTGGCATTGTGATTATCATAGGGGGCACAGTGGTTATCATAGGGAGCATTATGGTTATCATAGGGGGCACAGTGGTTATAATAGAGGGCATTGTGGTTATCATAGGAGGTACAGTGGTTATCATTGAGGGCACAGTGGTTATCATAGCGGGCACAGTGGTTATCATAGAGGGCACAGTGGTTATCATAGGAGGTACAGTGGTTATCATTGAGGGCACAGTGGTTATCATAGCGGGCACAGTGGTTATCATAGAGGGCACAGTGGTTATCATAGAGGGCACAGTGGTTATCATTGAGGGCACAGTGGTTATCATTGAGGGCACAGTGGTTATCATAGAGGGCACAGTGGTTATCATAGAGGGCACAGTGGTTATCATAGGGGGCACAGTGGTTATCATAGGTGGCACAGTGGTTATCATAGGGGGCACAGTGGTTATCATAGGGGCACAGTGGTTATCATAGGTGGCATTATGGATGTCATGGCAGCATTCTAGCTTTTAAAGGGGCAATTTTGGCTTTCAGACAGGGAATTGTAACTGTGGCTCCCACATGGGCATAGTGGTTGGCATGGGGGTATTGTGTGGGTCATTCGGGTAAATGCACCTGTTATAACTTGCATTGTGGTTGTCATAGGGGAGATTATGTTTGCCATTGTATCATTGGGGCTGTCATAGGAGGCACTATGGCTGTCACTGGGGTACGTTTAGCTGTCATAGGTGGCTATAACAGGAAACATTATGACTTTCATAGGGCATTGTGGCTGCCATATTGGTCATCCTGGGTATCATTAGGTGTCATGGTGGATGCTATAGGGGACACTGTGGTTGTAATAATGGTCAGTCTGTGACTTGCATCAGAGTAATTTGGAGCAAACATCAAGAGCCAAGGATATCTCGAATATAAACTCTGCAGAGACAAGAAGTGACCAAGAGAAGCCTTCATATCAATGCAGGCCAGATGATAAGGAAAGTCAATGACTGCAATCAGATAAGATGTCACCTGTGAGATACTTGCAGACAGTACGCAGTATACCCTTCCTTTTATTATGAGACCAATGTCTTCAGGAGATGGCACTTTGTGTATTCCTGATGACTGGACAGGGATTGGGGCATCGCCCTTTTGGGTGGCCGGCGCTCTACTGGAAGGACTGGTTCCCCAGTGCATATATTACCAGGATGACAGCAACTTTCTCAAGAACCCCTAAAGAATAATCTGAAGGGAACAAAGGACATGGTGAGGTAAATTACGCACAGACGGGAAGATGTGGCTTTACTGACGAGTGTTAGGCTTCCTTTTTCCCTTCCTAAGGCTGCGGCTCATGTCAAGTGATAGGAAATGTCACTAACCAAACACTCAATAAACTAAGGAGACTAAATATAGGATGGGCTTCCTATAGACCGATGCACGCTGCCCGGGAAAGTCACATATAGATGGGTTCTGGGATTGTCACTGGGACTTCCCCTTTATGAACCAGAGCAAAGTGACATTAATTTGGGAGCGTTTATAAGGTGAGACTGGAAAAGATTAGCTTATTGCAAAGCCAGCCTTAATTCAATGATAAGCCCTCACCAGGGTTAGAATAAACCTGGAGCTGTCCCTTATCCCACCTCTGGGACTTCCACCCAACTTGAACCCATATTGTAGGCACATATAGGAGAGGTGGCTGTGTAAGTACGTGACCCTCTCAAACAAAGATGCCCCCTAAAACAAAGAGAAAACTCATGCCCGGTCACCCTAAAATCCATCAGTGGACTTTCTATCCTAATCACTGGAGGTCCAAGAAATGAGCAGCATATACACTACCATATAAAAAGTTAAGGTCAGGGGCATAATTAGAAGATGCTGGGTTTGAACAAGGGGGGTACTGAGGGCACTTAGATCTAATTATTGTTGGTTTTCTAACTGCTCGGATTCTTAGAGTTGGGCTGTGTTGGAGTGGTCGGTAGCTCCACTGTTTAGATGATCTGCCAACTTTGGTCTCTCTGTCCTCCAGTAGAAGTTCCATAGTTTGATTTCTAAACAATTATAAGGGCGTATCATAGTAATAAACCATCAGTTACAATACGGAATGCCCCTTTAAGTAACGGAATGCCCCTTCAAATGCCATCCATCACAAATTCACAATCAATTTTTTGAAATTCAAAAACATCCTGTAAACAATCTGCCATATTTTTGTAAAAACTGTTTAGGGATAATTCCCATGTAAAAGGAAAGCACGTGATCTCAAAGGGGTTGCCCAAACTGGAGCCCAACAGGCTGTTTGACAGATCTGGTAAAATACCGAATCTGTCTCATCCGTTATCATCCAGTTTCAAATGGAATAACGGATCCGGTATTTAAATTTTTCAAAGATCAAAAGAACCAATTTCAGATGCAAATTGTATAGTGGCTATAAAAGACTACCGGAGGTCACGTACCCCTCAGATGCTGCCTAAGAAGATAGCAAACATGATGCCGGACCATATTCAATTTGGATTTCAGGCCTAATACTTGTTTCCCACTGGAGGAGACGTCTTCGAGCCACACGTCGCCTTTGCTATTGGGTTCATCTGATCACTTCTGCCCGAATGAGAAGGGGTGCATTTGAAGTTATTTTTCCCGAACTGTGGCATTATCCTGACAAGTTTCTTAACTACCAACGGATGAGCCTCTTTAGTTTTGACGATCTGCTACAAAGGGTCTCTCATCGCATTGAAAGACAGGACACCATTTTCCGTCAAAGTATTTCACCTGCAGAACGGTTAATGCTTACCATAAGATTATTATAAATAAAAATAAAAAAAATATATTTAGCTAGTAACTGTTATTTTTGTATACTTTTTTAACGCAGCACTTCTGGGTTCAAAACTGAACCCAGACATATTTTCCTACCCCATGGTACGAAAATTTTCTGTATTTGATACTGTACTCTACCTAGCACAGCTCTTGATTGCGCAGGCCAAGGCCTTTAGAGGTCCTGCTTTAGTATTGTTCGCTGTGACTTCACCGGCTCCTATGGTCAGGCTTTACCCCTATCTCAACCATTAGAGACATTGACTTCACTGTGAGCAATGCTAGCCAAAAGCATAAGCCTATCGTTCTCCATAGAGAGCCCGTTCCATCACTGGATTTCCAAAAATTTCCAAAATGACCACAGAACAAAGGAAAGCATTTGAGCATTTAACGATGGTATGGTCAGTTTAAGGTCCCAAACAAGGCCAACCAAATTATATAGCTTGTATTGTTTTTGGGGCTTTTTTTACATATATGATCATTTTTATTTAAACTCTTTTTTTTTATTTTCTTCTGATAGATTTCTGACAACAGTAGAGAGTTTGACGTCCCTCCATTATCAGTTTTGGCGAGGAATATCCACAGCTTCCTTGATTGTTAAAGATACCTGCCGTGCTTTGTGTGAGCAGTTGCATGCAGAGTTTATACCTCACCCAAGTAGGCAACAGTGGATCGAAATTTCAGAAAATTTTTGGGAGGTGTGCCATTTTCCTAACTGTCTTGGGTCAGTGGGCGGGAAACATATACTTATTATCAAGCCCCAAGGCACTGGTTCTGAGTACTTTAATTACAAAAAATATTTTGTTCATTATATTAATGGCTATTACTGAAGCCCAGTAACCGATTTGTAGCAATCGATGTTGGGGCTTATGGCTGAACCAATGATTCAATGGTCTTCAAAAATTCTGACATGGGGGAGAAGAGTATACATTAGACAATTTGATTTTCCACCTCCTCAACCTCTACCAGGTACTGATGCTCCCCCTATGCCCTTCGTGTTGGTTGGTGACGAAGCATTTCAGATGTATGGCAATCTAATTAAACCTTATTGCAGCCGCGGATTAAACCGGAGCAAACGCATATTCAACTACCGCCTGACTAGGGCCAGAAGAATGGTGGAATGCGCATTCGCATTCTGGTGGCTAAATGGCAAATTTTCACCAAATCCATTCAACTAAAAATAGAAACTGTTGATGAGGTAGTAAAGGCATGCGTGGTGTTCACAACTACCTCCTCATAAAAGAACCGCTCCATGTCGAACAGATCCCTGAAGACATCGATTTGGCCAGTATTGAAAATTTGGGACCAAGGACCACTGTAGCAGGTTCCAGGATGAGAGACTCCTTTGCTGAATATTTCTGCTACGCTGCAGGAAGAGTGGACTGGCAGGACCAAATGATTTCAATTATTTGTGTTTTTTTCATGAAAAATTTATGTAATTTGAATATATTCTAAATGCAGTTTGGTTGCATGGTTATGTGGGTGGGTGGATACAGTAGTGTGTTTATTGATTTTCAAAACCTGTTAATGTTGATCCGCCAGCGTTGGGAGATTATGTCAGGCCTCTCTTCTCCATACTAGTCTTCTCTTTTTTTAACATACTCTCCCCATGCTGGAGGAGCGACAAATACTTGTGTCGCTCCGCCAGCGTAAGCAGAATGTGTGAGCACTACAGCCCTCCATCTCCCTACGCTGCTGGTAGAGCGACAAATACTTGTGTTGCTCCACCAGTGCAGGGAAAATTTAAGGGTTCAAAAATAACCCATTTTTGAGCCCCAACTTAAAAAAAAAAACATTTAAAACAAAAAACAAAGACAAATAGATTTTCAAAAACATATAACATTCCTTAAGAACATATACATTTTTTTTAGAAAAAAATAAATAAATAAAAAACAATATTTAAAGTTGCCTAAAAACAGGCCTGGGGGGGGGGACTAGAAGATTGGGAGTTAAGGGCATTGCGTGGGTTGGGACACCTCTGTCCTGTTGCTTTTCTGCCACTGTGGACAAAAAAGTGCGCGTTGGGGCAAGTGCAACAGCTCGGAGATGGAGTTTTCCGAGCTAGGGAAGAGGGAGTAGTGAAAGAGGTTGGAGGATAGTAACGAGGAGGAGAAGGAGAAAAGGGTGAAAAAATAGCTCCGGGGTTTGGGACTGGGATGGGAGTTGGCCGTGGGAATGGTGGTGGGACTGGGATGGGGCTGGGGAGGGAAATGGGTGAGCTGGGAAGGGGGATAGGTGTGGGATGAGGGATAGGGCTGGGGCGAGGGCTGGGGCAGGGGTAAGAATGTGGGGCGGTGTTGCACCTGCCACAAGGCGCAGTCCACTTGTCTTCTGGCCTCAAACAATTGGTCGGGCGTAAACTGTTCCATCACGGGGACTAACTAATTCAAATACAGTTGCACCGGACTCATTTGCGATGTCAGCACCACCCCCTCCTGAAGACGGCGCAAATTGTCCTCCAATCTGGCAACTCTATTTGAGAATCCCATCAAGGACTCGTAAACGAGCCTTGTGAGATCCTCGTAGCCCGCCTGATGGCTCCTACCTGCCCTCTGGTGATGCATGATGGCCTAAAATAATAGGGCTAATCGGGCCATCCATTGCGTCGCCAGGGGGCGGAGGTAGGGGAGCATCGGAGTCCTAACCAGTTTCTTGAGCAGGACGATAGGGGCCCAGGGTGGCCGGCTCATCAGGGACCGCCTCCTGAGGAACTTCAGGCACCTGAGTACTGCTTGATGTTCTGTAAAGCAAGGAAAAATAAAACACAATTAGCAATTGGATTTCAGTGGAGAACCTCTGGAATAGAGGTGAGCAAAGCGACTTCTGATGCTACATAGGAAGTTGCATTGCAAAAAAAATTCATACAAATACTGTACATAGAGTCCATACATTCTATTAGCGTACAGAGAAGTATCTATGTACAGTATGAATTTTTTTGGGGAAAGCAACTTCAGATGTATAATCTGAAGCATGCTTTGCTCATCTTTACTCTATACAATTCTGTGTGGATGTCCAAGACAGAGTGCCAAATGACAGTCTGCCTGGGCCATACACATAGATTGGATAACATAATTCAGAATCTCTATAAACATAATCTCTTACCTTCGCAGCTCTAGGGTTCTTCGTAGGCGGAATGATAGCGATATTCCCGCCTTGAGGTTGCTCCCGAACCACTCGAGGCCCAAAGTTCCTCGTTGTAATCTTTCTTATAGCGGTCCCTGATAGACCGCCACCGAACCATGATTTTATTCCAGGACACGGAGGCTCCTATTGCTGTCTCTCTCTTTACTGTGTTTCCATAGCAGCAAAGAAAAACACTTTAAACATGCTGTAACTATGGCAACAAGCCCCACCCTGTCACTCCCAGTGTCCATATAACCCCTAGTCACACTGGAGCAGTCCTCTTTCTTTGCTGCTCCAGTTAAGTATACACTTCCGTAGCAGTTGTTTTATGCCCTGAGGTGTTCCCAATGGGCATCCCTTAGGGCATTATATCGCTTTGTATCTCGTTTTTGTATATTGTGATATCTACTGTTTATTTCCTGAAGGTTTTTTCCTTACTGGTGTGCGTTTTTTCGATTACTTATCGATTCTATATATATATCCTTTTTCCTTCGGTTGCCTCTCCTCTCCCCGCCGTTTGCGGCGTTCCTGCTTCGGCTGGGGAGGAGCGGGCGCACCGTTCTGCCTTTCTATCGCTGTGGTATTACCCTCTTACCCCTCGTTATCCCCAGGCCTGCGCTGCTAGTCCGCGCTTCGGGAGGAGGCAGCGCCATTTCGCGCGCTTCTTCTCCTTCTTCTTTGTTCTCCTCCTAGATCTTGCGAGATCTCGGGTGCTAACTGCGGCCGAGGTCTCGCGGGATTTCG
Source organism: Bufo gargarizans (assembly GCF_014858855.1). Taxonomy (NCBI): domain Eukaryota; kingdom Metazoa; phylum Chordata; class Amphibia; order Anura; family Bufonidae; genus Bufo; species Bufo gargarizans. The sequence continues at coordinate 470,443,248 of NC_058084.1, read as the reverse complement.
TGCGGCGCGCTGTTCCTGAGCGGTTCTTCTGCCTCATTGGAGTCTCCTGCAGCGCCGGTCCTGGACTTGTGCGGTCTGGTTTTTTCTTTTCCAGCTGTTTTGCTTCCGTTCTCCTTCTGTCCCTACAGGGTGACTAACCCTCTTCATGTCGCGCCATTCACGCTCCAGCTTCCCTAATGTCGGCCCCTCTCAGGACCTGGAGTCCAGGGGCCACGTCTCTCCCTCAGTCAGGAGATCTAGTGTCCCTACCAGGGAACCTCCTATGATGGATGCCCAGAGCTTGGCCATTCAGCGCTCAATATCAAGCGCTATCATGTCTGCCATGGGGTCCATGTCCACTGCAATTTCACAATCTGTGACTCAAGCCCTAGCTGTTCAGCCCCCTCATGCCTCCAGAACAACAGAGAATGATGGCATTGTTCCATCCACTTACGACGCGCTAAGGTCGCGTAAAAGAGCCTGTCCGCGCCAGGCAGAACGTGCGCGAGGTTGGAAGTCGGCGCGGTCACAGCCCGAACATGTTTCTGACTCTGATAGACAGTCTGATGAGGAGGCACAGCGCTACTCCCTGCATGGCTCAGAGGAGGATTTGACTGGGGTCGCGGTTGACCCTATTGATGTAGATTTGCCGCCACCCCCTGCTGCGGCATTCCCGGATGCCCCGTCTGGGTCTGCGGATCCTCTTGTGGATCCTTTGGGGGATCCTATGTTTGACCCCAATGCTTTACACCACCCGCGGTCTTCTGAGTGGCTTCAGTCAATGGCCCGTAAGCCTCTCACAAAGGAGGCACGTACAAAACTGCAGGCTAAATGCCCTAGACCCCTGATCCCGCATAAAGTTTGTGAGACGCCGGTGGTGGACCCAAAGATGGTCCAGTTCTTGACTAAAACAGGGTTTAATCCCCGCAAAAGGCCTGGATTCCGCCCTTAGGGCATGCCAGGATAAAGTTTTGGACATCATGGGGCCACTGGCCAAAATTCTGGATGTGGCCGAGGCGGCCAGGGCGGCTGGTAATCAGGTCGACCCTGAAGAATTAACTGGATGGGCTCAGAGAGCGGTTTGCCTTACGGGCAACGCTAACACCTCGTTAGCTATAGAACGGCGCAAAACGCTTCTTATGAAAATTGAGCCGAAACTGGCTAATTTGGCTATTTCTGAGGCGGGCAAGGATGCCCAGGGGCTCCTCTTTGGAGAGCCTTTTATTAAAGAGCTTGGTAAATACGTTGGGGCTTTTACTGCCCTTGATAAGGCGCAAGCGTCTATGCGCAAGGTTTTCCCAAACCATTTTTCAGCCAGGGCCGGCAGTTTCAGGGGCCGTCTGCCCGGCCGCTCCTCCTCCTATGCCCATGGTTCGGGCAGAGGCTCCTTTGTCCACAGACCCTCGTTGCAGGACCAGCAACATCAGCCTTCCTTTTTTCCCACCCGGGGCGGCTACAACCGCGGCAGAGGATTCCGTGGCCACCCTAGCTCCAGGAAGCCATACGGTGAGTCAGCTATTCAATGTTCCTCCTATGTCCAATTGTCAGGTGGGGGGAAGACTCCAGTTTTTTTCCCATGCGTGGAGAAAAGTATCTTCCGACCCGTGGATTCTTTCTACGGTCAGGGGATTTGTGATCGAATTAGTGTCAAACCCTGTGGGCCTTGCTCCCCCTTGTACCCGCGTGCCGTCCGGGTCCGCTCGCGCCCTCATAGAGTCGGAGCTCTCGGCCCTTTGGGACAAAGGGGCGATAGAGTTGGCTCCCGGGGACTCCTTGGGGGTCTTGAGCAGCATCTTTCTGGTGCAGAAAAAAAAGGGGGTCAGCTGCGCCCCGTCATCAATCTGAAGGCACTGAACAGTTTCGTCAGGTACCGCCATTTCAAAATGGAAGGAATTCATCTTTTGAGGGACATGCTCCTCCCAGGAGATTGGATGGCGAAAGTAGATTTGAAAGACGCCTACCTCACGGTGCCGGTGGCACCGGAGTCAAGGGATTTGTTACGTTTTGCCTGGAGAGGTCAAGTGTGGCGCTTTACGTGCCTTCCCTTTGGCCTCTCCTCCGCCCCCTGCTGCTTCACCAAGCTATTACGCCCGGTAGTAGCCTGGTTGCGCAGTCGGGGGGTGCGTCTGATAGTATACCTGGACGACATTTTGTTCATGGCGTCCAGTCCGGCTTCCCTTCTGTCACACCTTCAGTTGGCCACCTCCCTCATCTCCGGTCTGGGGTTCGTCATCAATCAGGAGAAATCTTGTTTGATTCCGTCCACCACTATGGAATTTTTGGGTTTCCAGATCGACTCGGTCTCACAATCTCTCAGTCTGCCGCAGTCGAAGGTTCTGAGTATTCGGAAGGAGTTGAGGCACGCTCTGTCATTACCTCAGTTATCCCTGAGACATCTGGTCCGGATAATAGGGCTTTTGGCTTCCTCCATCCAGGCAATTTTTCCGGCGCCCCTCCATTACAGGGCGCTTCAGCGCCTCAAGATTGCTCACCTTCGGGAGGATGCATCTTATGCCGATACAATTGTGCTGGATACGGAGACCAGGCACGAGTTGAGCTGGTGGATCCACAACCTCTCTATGTGGAACGGCAGAGCAATTTTTGGGCCTCAGCCGGACCTTATCATCGAGTCGGACGCCAGTCTCCACGGGTGGGGCGCACATTGCAACGGCGTCTCCACCGGGGGTCCATGGTCCCGGAGCGAATCCCGGCTCCACATCAATTCCTTGGAGCTGCTGGCGGGATCTTTGGCTATCCGCAGCTTTGTCAACAACACGGTCAAGGTTTGTGTCAGATTCCACATGGACAACGTGTCGGCGGTCCGGTACATCAACTTTATGGGTGGAACGCGCTCGTCAGTGCTCACTCATTTGGCCATGGATTTTTGGGACCAATGTTTCTCCAGGGGGATCATGGTGGTCGCGGAATACCTTCCGGGTCTCCACAATGTGAGAGCAGACTGGAGTTCGCGGTATCTTTCGGATGCCAGCGACTGGAAATTGGATTCCGGGGTTTTCGATGCCGTGTCATCTCTATGGGGTCCATTCTCCATCGACCTGTTTGCATCACGCCTCAACGCGCAGCTAACCAGATTTTTCAGCTGGCGTCCGGATCCGGAGGCGGTGGACGCTTTCCTCCAAGAGTGGTCGACTCCAGGCCTGTACGCATTCCCTCCATTTGCTCTGATCCCGAGGGTTCTTCTCCAGATCCGTCGCCAGTCAGCGGAACTGGTTCTCATTTTGCCCCTTTGGAAGTCGCAGTCGTGGTTTCCCCACCTTCTGGATCTTCTCATCGCCGAGCCAGTTTTGCTCCCCGTTTTTCCCCACCTGCTCAGGGATCCGGCGGGTCGGTTTCATCCGCTACTCATCGACGGCACTCTACACCTCCTCGCGTGCAGAGTCTCGGGGGTCCCTGGGAGGTCTCAGGAGTTTCGGAAACGGCTTGTTTCTTGCTGGCGAGCGCTTGGGCACCCGGAACCAGACGAGCTTATCGCTCGGCTTGGGATTCCTGGGCTCGTTGGTGCCTCTCAGGGAATCTGGATCCCACTGAAGCTCCTGTAACGGCTATTTTATCATTCTTGTCTGCCTTGTTTGATGAGGGCAAGGCATATCGGACTATTAATCTTTATAGGTCCGCCATCTCGTCTAGGCACTTGGGGTTTGAAGGTCGTCCGGCGGGCCAGCATCCCCTGGTCTGTAGATTGCTGCGGGGTTCTCGCCTTTCTCGTCCTCCGAGGCCGCGTTTTTCCGCTACTTGGGATGTTTCCATCGTTTTGTCCTTCCTCCAGGCCTGGCCCTCTAATGACGTCCTGTCGTTGAGGCAACTATCGGCTAAGCTGGTCACCCTCTTGTGCTTGATCTCCTGCAAGAGGGTTTCTGACGTCCGGGCGTTGGATCATGACGCCCGATCCTTCTCGCCTGTGGGCGTGACGTTTAATATTTCCCGGCGTACGAAGACAAACATTCGCTCGGTGTCCTATCCGTATTTTCCCGAGTCTCCGCAACTTTGTCCTGGCATTTGTCTGCAGGAATATGAACGTTGCACCTGTTTGTTGCGTGTTCCTGAGTTTCCTCATCTCTTTATATCTTTTCGTAGACCTTTTCACCCGGTGACCAGTGTTACCCTTTCGCGTTGGGTCAAATGGGTTTTATCCCTGGCGGGTATTGATACCGATACCAGTATTGGATGAGTCCTGTCTAGTGGATCCAAACAACTGAATGGATCCAACCAGACGTGACCCAAAAAGAAAAAAGAAAACACTATAGAAGGCGCCACTCCCAAGAGTATGGAGGAGATAAATAGGGTAAGTAATCAATCACCCCTTTAGTCAGGTGACGATACAGAATAATCTCCTTAGCAGGAAGTTAGTAATTCTGAGGATTAGAGTACTCACTTCACAGGGGGGGTAGTCACAGGATGAAGCTCAAGACACCCGTGACCAACTAACTTCCTGCTAAGGGCCCTTTCACACCTGCGTTATAGTCTTCCGGCATAGAGTTCCGTCGTCGGGGCTCTATGCCGGAAGAATACTGATCAGGATTATCCTAATGCATTCTGAATGGACAGTCCGTCCTTCAGGATGCATCAGGATGTCTTCAGTTCCGGAACGGAACGTTTTTTGGCCGCAGCAAATAGCGCAGCATGCTGCGCTTTTTGCTCCGGCCAAAAATCCGGAACACTTGCCGCAAGGCCGGATCCGGAATGAATGCCCATTGAAAGGCATTGATCCGGATCCGGCCTTAAGCTAAACGTCGTTTCGGCGCATTGCCGGATGCGACGTTTAGCTTTTTCTCAATGGTTACCATGGCTGCCGGGACGCTAAAGTCCTGGCAGCCATGGTAAACTGTAGTGGGGAGCGGGGAGCAGCATACTTACCATCCGTGCGGCTCCCGGGGCGCTCCAGAGTGACGTCAGGGCGCCCCAGGCGCATGGATGACGTGATCGCATGGATCACATGATCCATGCGCATGGGGCGCTCTGACGTCATTCTGGAGCGCCCCGGGAGCCGCACGGATGGTAAGTATGCCGCTCCCCCGCTCCCCACTACTACTATGGCACCCAGGACTTTAATAGCGTCCTGGGTGCCATAGTAACACTGAAAGCATTTTGAAGACGGATCCGTCTTCAAATGCTTTCAGTACACTTGCGTTTTTCCGGATCCGGCGTGTAATTCCGGCAAGTGGAGTACACGCCGGATCCGGACAACGCAAGTGTGAAAGAGGCCTAAGGAGATTATTCTGTATCGTCACCTGACTAAAGGGGTGATTGATTACTTACCCTATTTATCTCCTCCATACTCTTGGGAGTGGCGCCTTCTATAGTGTTTTCTTTTTGGGTCACGTCTGGTTGGATCCATTCAGTTGTTTGGATCCACTAGACAGGACTCATCCAATACTGGTATCTGTTTGTTGGGATTGGAAATTTCTTTTCACTTCCCTCTAACACTTGTGCTGCCTTCCCACAATAGTTACCTAACGGCACTTAGACGGTGGTGCTATCTTATTTTTTCCTTATTTACACCAGCATCTTCTCCCTTCCTCTGGCGCCTGTTCCCCAGGGCTAACAACCTGTGGCGGAACCACTCAACCTCTTTTTTCTCTTCTCCTATTTGGGTATTGATACCTCCATTTTTACAGCTCATTCGGTTCGCAGTGCCTCTGCCACCTCTATGACGGTTTCTGGTGCCCGTTTGGAGAATGTTATGAGGTTAGCGGATTGGTCTAGGGCGTCTACCTTTCGTGAATTCTACTTTAGGCCACCATCTCATGCTTTCTCGTCTGTGGTGGCCCAGCTTTAAACTTGCAATAGGAGCCTCCGTGTCCTGGAATAAAATTTCATGATTTTACTATTCCATGACGTAAAGTCATGATTTTATAAAGGACACGGAGGCGAGTATTGCCCACCCGTTTTCCCTCCCTGGAATATCGATTGTTTTATCTGTCGTTTGGATAGCTTGATTTAGTTCATTTATATGAATCAGTTTATATGTGTCTTCCTATGTCTGAATTGTTTACTACCGTATGTATTTGCTTGGTTCTCCTAGGTTGATGTTCAAGCCAAGATGTCCGGAATGTTCGCAGTTTTGTTGATCGAGGTTCCAGTCAGGATGTCTGGAGTGTACACAGTCTCGTGGACAAGTCGGATCCGGACCTCCGTTCCAGTGGTCGGTTTCTAGTTCGGGAGACCTGACGTCTGTTCGTCATTCATGTTTGGACGTCTATCAGTTTGCAGTTTTGTGGACCACCAAAGAAAGAGGACTGCTCCAGTGTGACTAGGGGTTATATGGACACTGGGAGTGACAGGGTGGGGCTTGTTGCCATAGTTACTGCATGTTTAAAGTGTTTTTCTTTGCTGCTATGGAAACACAGTAAAGAGAGAGACAGCAATACTCGCCTCCGTGTCCTTTATAAAATCATGACTTTACGTCATGGAATAGTAAAATCATGAGTCGCCCCCCGGAAAACAATAAAAAAAAAAAGGTTAGTCTTTAAAATGCATAATTTTCTCACATCAAAAATGGTTTACTATTTAATTGATCTAGCCACAACTACAAAGAAAATACATGTGTTGTTAAACTATTGGTGGCAGTGACCCACATCAACTAGACAGTAAACCACTTCTGAGCAATAAAACATACGTGTATGCGATCTACAAATGAAATACTGTATACGTACGGCACTGCTCCCGTTGCCTGTCTCTGAGGTCCTCCCAATTCGGCACAATTGCCTCACCGATTTCGTGCCAGAGGAGCCGGGTTGCATTGTGGTCTGAGTGGCGGTGGTCCCACAACGCTGGATGCGCTTCCACCATCTGGATAAGGAGGTCATTATCTAAAAAAGCTGACCTCCTCATCCATTCTGGTGGAGAAAAAAATAAATAAATAATAACTTTTTGAATTTCAAAGACTTTGATTGCAAATACTCACATGACCCCGACCACCACGTGCTCCCAAATTTCTTCTGGCGGAGGCTGGAGGACCTCTCTGAGATGCAACAGGACGAGATGGCTGTAAAATAGAAAAGAAAATTATGATTTTAAACATACAATAACATGTATTTTTTGGGGAAAAAAATAGAAAAGTAATCACCTACCATTTGATGTCCTCCACCCCCAATTTCCCCCTCTGCAATTTCTTCTTGGCCAGGATGCAACTCCTCTACAGACGATGACTGCAAGACAAAGTAAAAAACATAATAAGAATAATGACAAAATATTACAGTGGGGTTTGCGATAATCCAACTTGACATACCGTATCATGTCGGCAACGTTGGAGAGGAGTAGAGCTCCCGGCCTCACTTAAAGAAGATATGTCTATTAAAAAACAAATATATATTTTAACTTTACACACAACACGCAGACCCACATAAATATTACTTACTTTTCATTTATTGAAAGTTCAGGGCTGGCAGGCGGGCAGGCTGGTTGGCAGGCGGGCTGGCAGACTTTTTTTTCCCTAAAAAATAAATTCGAGGAATGGTTATTCTTGTACCTAGGTACTACTACTCCTAGCATCCCCTATGTACTTATACTACCAGCAGTCCTCATGTACTATTGCATAGGGACTTCTGGTAGTATAAGTACATAGGGGATGCTAGGTGCAAGCTGCGGTATTTTGTCCTGTTAAATACCGTACAAGGGAAGGAACGGAAGACATCATGATGCATACTGAACGGATTGGTTTCAATTCAGAATGCATTAGGACAAAACGGATGCGTATTTTTGAAAGTAGCCGAAACGAAATGTAGTCAAGGAATAGGGTCAGGTATTTCCAGTGAGATGAAGGAATTACAGCAGGAAAAAAAATGTTATTGTGGAAAATAATACATTAAACGAGGAGCATCTTCATCATGGTTCATTTTAACAGATCAAAGACCAGAATCACAATCCCCGGACATTAGCATTTTATCATTTCCATGACTATTAGTTCTCTCAAATCTAATTCGGCAGACAGGACATATCACTCACCCTGGTCTGGAGGAGGATACATGGAAGAAGACTATCACTCCACACTACAAGAGGAGACATATCATCCACATGGTGAGGTGGAACCACAAGTCATCTCAGACCAGAAACAATCCATTTAGAACGATTTTTCTTTTACTGTATTTTACAGTATTATACTAGTTATATTCTTGTATATAGGGAACAGTATTATAGTAGTTATATTCTTGTATATAGGGAACAGTATTATAGTAGTTATATTCTTGTACATAGGAGCAGTATTATAGTAGTTATATTCTTGTACATAGGAGCAGTATTATAGTAGTTATATTCTTGTACATAGGAGCAGTATTATAGTAGTTATATTTTTGTACATAGGAGGCAGTATTATAGTAGTTATATTCTTGTACATAGGAGGCAGTATTATAGTAGTTATATTCCTGTACATAGGAGGCAGTATTATAGTAGTTATATTCTTGTACAGAGGGGGCAGTATTATAGTAGTTATATTCTTGCACAGAGGAGGCAGTATTATAGTAGTTATATTCTTGTACATAGGGGCAGTATTATAGTAGTTATATTCTTGTACATAGGGGCAGTATTATAGTAGTTATATTCTTGTACATAGGAGCAGTATTATAGTAGTTATATTCTTGTACATAGGAGCAGTATTATAGTAGTTATATTCTTGTACATAGGAGCAGTATTACAGTAGTTATATTCTTGTACATAGGAGGCAGTATTATAGTAGCTATATTCTTGTACATAGGAAGCAGTATTATAGTAGTTATATTCTTGTACATAGGAGGCAGTATTATAGTAGTGATATTCTTGTACATAGGAGCAGTATTATAGTAGGTATATTCTAGTACATAGGAGCAGTTATTATAGTAGTTACATTCTTGTACATAGGAGCAGTATTATAGTAGGTATATTCTAGTACATAGGAGCAGTATTATAGTAGTTATATTCTTGTACATAGGAGCAGTATTATAGTAGTTATATTCTTGTACATAGGAGCAGTATTATAGTAGTTATATTCTTGTACATAGGAGCAGTATTATAGTAGCTATATTCTTGTACCACCTGTCTCCATGTCTGATTCTACCTGGGACTCTGCAGCATAGGGTTTCCTTTTGGTCGGTGGATCCTCAGTGTCCCCTTCACATTCATCATCTATTTTCTTCAGTTCTTTCTCATAATCTCCCTCAGATTCTGACAGTACTTCATACCTGTTGGATATGGCCATAACCTCTGACCCCTTATGGACTTTCTTCCTGACACTCTCGGCCATGCTGTACTCACCCTCAGGCTTACGGGAGGACTTGTCTTTTTTCCTCCTCTTGTTGCTCTTACTTTCCTCAAATACTGCTGGTGATGAAGAAGAGGCTACCTCTGACTGTTGCTGGCCCCCAGGGACAACCTCCATACTCCCCTGTGCAGTATCTGGGACCTCATGTTCTGGAGCTGCAGTACCTGATCCCTGCTGGACTTCTTGTGTGGTTAGAATGGACCCTGACATTAAGGCCTCCTCCTCTACAGCATCTGCCTCTAACAATTCCTCATCAGAAAGCTCCTTACAGATATTGTGCTATGCGTCCGGACACTCTCTGTGAGGGTGACCCATCGCACCACATAGATTACATCTGATGTTCTGACAATTTGCACTTATGTGGCCAACCTCACCGCACAGATTGCACTTGACCACAGTGCACACACTCGCGACATGACCGGCTCTGCCACATTTAAAACACTTCCTGGGCTGACCTGGGTAGAAGCAGACGCCTTTCTCTCTCCCAATAAAGAAGGAGTTTGGTAGATGCCACGTAACATTATTATGCTGTCGCAGCTTCACCAAAACCTTCCACCCTCCAGTCCAGATACCATCATCATCTCGGTTCTTGGTGAGATCAGAGACCATGTCACAGTGCCTCCTGAGCCACACAACAATGTCCTGGGGAGGGACGGCTTCATTCCAGAAGATAATATTAACAGTGACGGTATCTGGCTTGGATATTGGAATAAAAATAAATTTACTCCAATCGTCAGTGTCTCTGAACCTGGGGAAATTAGCCCAAAATCTATCCAGATTAGACATTACCTTAAAGCTGATGTCATAGCCTTGTCTATCTGGTAGATTAATAACTGCCAAGATGTCCGCTGGCACAAACCCCATCTGGCGACACAGGAGTTCTCGGACCACAAGCCTCCGATCTGGGAGGTCTTCTTTGGCGCCTCGATGTTTAAACCTCACTACATTCCTCCTTTTAAAGGCCTGACCTGTATAGTGAGCCCTGGAGGACAAAGATGGAGCACCACGGCTCCAGGCATTACTGGGGGGGGCCTGGCGGGGTTCAGAGCCCTGACTTATTGGGGGGGTGTCTGCACTAGGGGGGTTACTCACACCTTCTGTGCTCGAGGGTAAAGGTGGAAAATCACCCTCATTACTCTGTGGAGATTCCTCCAGCTCGTCCACCTCTATGCCATCCTCAGATATCTCCCATACAGACTGTACATTCCCCCCAGACACTGACCCCTCAGGTACATGTCCACCATCACCCCCAGTCTCTGCCCCAGCAGTAGAGATCTGCTCTGCCACCCCATCACCTGGATGTACGGATGCATGTCCATTGTCCTGCTGCACTGTGCCTCCTGGGACTTGTAGTGCTGGTGTCTGAGGTCCATGTGTCTCCTCAGGGATAGCTGCAGATCCTTGTGGCCGCTGTTGCAAACGGTCCTGTTTATAAATCTCTCCTTTTTAAAAAGAAAACTTTGCGGCTTGCAGCACAGGTCTTGTCGCCCGCTGGGCCTCCTCAGGGGTAACACTGGAATCCAGTTCCGCATCAGAAAATCCAGATTCAAGGTTCAAGCCTTGGCTGGCAAAACGCCCCTGGTTACTATAGGACTCGGCAAGTGGTCCCATCCTGTCCAGGACAGTGTCCATCTGCTTCACCAGGTCACCAAGTTCTAAGCTGAGTGAGTGTAGCTTACGGTCATACACAGCTGCACAGTTTGGATTTGCAGTCTTTAGCTTGTATACACAGTCAATCTCCATTTGCAGCATTTGTTTGTGTCCCTTCAGCTCCTCCATGTTCCTCACCAGGGCAGGGATCTCCTCTGCTAGCTGCAGCTCAGGTGCACGGGTCTCTCTCGTTTGGGATCCAGTCTTGGGCAGCTTCTCAGGCTGTTTGAACTCAGCAGACCTGGAGCCTCCATCAGATTTCTCTGCAGACCTCTCTTGTGCCACAGCCACAGATCTTTCAGCATTTTTGCTGCTGCCACCTCCAGACTGAGACCTGGTGCGGCCTAAGCGTGCCATGGTCACCACCTCACACTGCTGCAGGTTCTGCTGTAATGTCAGCCTCTCCAGAGATGTCCTCCGCTGCCTGTGTGCTGGAGGGGTGAGCTGCACACCTGATGCATGTGCTGCGTCCTGTCTCACCTCCTGTACAGCCTGCAGGTTGGGATTTACACTCACAGAAGATACCTTTTGGGGGTCACTATGCTGTGCTGGATGCTGCATGCCTGGGCTGGAGGTCTGCTTCACATCTCTTAGCTGTACTCACTGCGGCTGAATCCTTCTTTCTTTCTGGAACCACAACTGTTGCTCCATCTTTCTTACTTGCACTTAATGCACTGGTGTTTCCTCCATTCTGGTCATTTCTTGTCACAGGATTCACTTTTGGACTTGTATCCATACTGGAAAGAGCCTGGGAGTTTCCTCCCAGTGGAGGCCTGGAAGCCTGGGCCTTGCTTGGGGAAGTTCCCCGCCCAGGGAGGCCCTTCCCTGGGCTTGCTCCAGACATGAGGAGAACCACCTACACACGTCCTCACAGCTAGGAGGCAGTATTGTAGTAGTTATATCCTTGTACATAGGAGCAGTATTATAGTAGTTATATTCTTGTACATAGGAGGCAGTATTATAGTAGTTATATTCTTGTACATAGGAGGTAGTATTATAGTAGTTATATTCTTGTACATAGGAGCAGTATTATAGTAGTTATATTCTTGTACATAGGAGCAGTATTATAGTAGTTATATTCTTGTACATAGGAGGTAGTATTATAGTAGTTATATTCTTGTACATAGGAGCAGTATTATAGTAGTTATATTCTTGTACATAGGAGCAGTATTATAGTAGTTATATTCTTGTACATAGGAGTAGTATTATACTAGTTATATTCTTGTACATAGGAGGCAGTATTATAGTAGTTATATTCTTGTACATAGGAGAAGTATTATAGTAGTTATATTCTTGTACATAGGAGCAGTATTATAGTAGTTATATTCTTGTACATAGGAGCAGTATTATAGTAGTTATATTCTTGTACATAGGAGCAGTATTATAGTAGTTATATTCTTGTACATAGGAGGCAGTATTATAGTAGTTATATTCTTGTACATAGGAGCAGTATTATAGTAGTTATATTCTTGTACATAGGAGCAGTATTATAGTAGTTATATTCTTGTACATAGGAGGCAGTATTATAGTAGTTATATTCTTGTACATAGGAGCAGTATTATAGTAGTTATATTCTTGTACATAGGAGCAGTATTATAGTAGTTATATTCTTGTACATAGGAGGCAGTATTATAGTAGTTATATTCTTGTACATAGGAGCAGTATTATAGTAGTTATATTCTTGTACATAGGAGGCAGTATTATAGTAGTTATATTCTTGTACATAGGAGCAGTATTATAGTAGTTATATTCTTGTACATAGGAGCAGTATTATAGTAGTTATATTCTTGTACATAGGGGCAGTATTATAGTAGTTATATTCTTGTACATAGGGGCAGTATTATAGTAGTTATTCTTGTACATAGGAGCAGTATTATAGTAGTTATATTCTTGTACATAGGAGCAGTATTATAGTAGTTATATTCTTGTACATAGGAGGCAGTATTATAGTAGTTATATTCTTGTACATAGGAGAAGTATTATAGTAGTTATATTCTTGTACATAGGAGCAGTATTATAGTAGTTATATTCTTGTACATAGGAGCAGTATTATAGTAGTTATATTCTTGTACATAGGAGCAGTATTATAGTAGTTATATTCTTGTACATAGGAGCAGTATTATAGTAGTTATATTCTTGTACATAGGAGCAGTATTATAGTAGTTATATTTCTTGTACATAGGAGCAGTATTATAGTAGTTATATTCTTGTACATAGGAGCAGTATTATAGTAGTTATATTCTTGTACATAGGAGCAGTATTATAGTAGTTATATTCTTGTACATAGGAGCAGTATTATAGTAGTTATATTCTTGTACATAGGAGGCAGTATTATAGTAGTTATATTCTTGTACATAGGAGCAGTATTATAGTAGTTATATTCTTGTACATAGGAGCAGTATTATAGTAGTTATATTCTTGTACATAGGAGGCAGTATTATAGTAGTTATATTCTTGTACATAGGAGCAGTATTATAGTAGTTATATTCTTGTACATAGGAGCAGTATTATAGTAGTTATATTCTTGTACATAGGAGGCAGTATTATAGTAGTTATATTCTTGTACATAGGAGCAGTATTATAGTAGTTATATTCTTGTACATAGGAGCAGTATTATAGTAGTTATATTCTTGTACATAGGAGGCAGTATTATAGTAGTTATATTCTTGTACATAGGAGGCAGTATTATAGTAGTTATATTCTTGTACATATGGGGCAGTATTATAGTAGTTATATTCTTGTACATAGGACAGTATTATAGTAGTTATATTCTTGTACATAGGATGCAGTATTATAGTAGTTAATATTCTTGTACATAGGAGCAGTATTATAGTAGTAATATTCTTGTACATAGGAGCAGTATTATAGTAGTTATATTCTTGTACATAGGAGCAGTATTATAGTAGTTATATTCTTGAACATAGGAGCAGTATTATAGTAGTTATATTCTTGTACATAGGAGCAGTATTATAGTAGTTATATTCTTGTACATAGGAGCAGTATTATAGCAGTTATATTCTTGTACATAGGAGGCAGTATTATAGCAGTTATAGTCTTGTACCTAGGAGCAGTATTATAGTAGTTATATTCTTGTACATAGGAGGCAGTATTATGGTAGTTATATTCTTGTACATAGGAGCAGTATTATAGTAGTTATAGTCTTGTACATAGGCGCAGTATTATAGTAGTTATATTCTTGTACATAGGAGCAGTATTATAGTAGTTATATTCTTGTACATAGGAGCAGTATAAGGGTCCATTCACACGTCAGTAATAATAGGTCCACATCAAACAGCAAATTGCGGAACGGGTGCGGACCCATTCATTCTCTATGGGGACGGAATGGATGCGGAAAGCACACTATGTTCTCTCCGCATCCGCATTTCCGGAGCGCTCTTACGATCTTCCGGTCCGCGGCTCCGGAAAAAAATAGAACATGTCCTATTCTTGTCCGCAATTGAGGACAAGAATATGAATTTCTATGGTGGTGCCGGCCGGGTGTATTGCGGATCCACAATGCACTAAGGACGTGTGAATAGAGCCTTATAGTGGTTATATTTTTGCACATATTAAGGCAATATTATAGTGGTTATATTCTTGTGGAACATATTAGGCAGTATAGTATTCCTGTGTACAGTAGATTCTATATGTGATGCTTACTGTAAGTGGCATTAACGGAACCCATAAGAAGGAGTTTTAAAATCTGGACATTAACCTTTCCCCCTCTATGTAGATGTGAGAGGATTACATGACTGATTATATTGTGTTTAGTAGCAGTTATATCTCTCCAGCACACTGAATCGGCACGCAATGAGCTAAGATGCCCGAAGGGACTGGTGGAAGGTTATATCAACCTGATCTCCTTGTTCCTGTACAATGGGTCATATAATGTAAAAACAACACAAATCTTTGTTTTCTTTTTACATATATTATATGATGGTCATTTTGGGCAAATAACACTGACACTTTAACTGCCATAAATGTCTAATCGGTGGTGATTGAAGTGCTGAAACTTTTACTATTCTCATAAATAGGGCTTACCAGTCCCTACGACCACACCTAGAATCTATTTATCTCCACCATCAGTTTGAATGGGTTTGCTCTATGTTTGGTCTCATAGGCTCTTTTGCAGCAGGATTGGAGAGAAGGATCGGGCATGTTGGAATTAACATGCCTGATCCTTTGTTCTCATGTGTATAAAAATCATGGTCCTCTTTTCTTCCTGAGTTACAACCCAGAGTATCCTTCAGGAGAGGACAAGGGGAAAGGGCCATCAAAGACCTGCATCATCCAGGCAACCATGGAGAAGACATGGGAATGAAAGAAAGTGGGATCTGATTCAGCCCTAACTTCCAGCGAAGGAAAAGGCTCATCAGCAAGGAAAGTTTGAAGAGACTTTGGGAGCAAAACGCAATAGAGACCCATGTATGGTTCGGTTCACTCCAAGTCCAAGTTCTTGTTAATTCTGTTGTATTTTACCCTTTATCACCCGAGGGCAGCAGTATATTTACTTAATCAGAGTAGTACTGGTGATACTGCTGTCAGGGGCCCCGGCAATCAGGCTCATTTAGGGGGGCCTGGAGTAGGTGTCGGATCCAGTAGCTATAGGGGTCACAGCAGTTGCGACCGGGCACCTAAGCCAGGCCCCTTGCCAGCCGTGCTGTATTTTTCCCTTTTTAAGACGCAATGCATATTAGAAAGGGAATACTAGTGAGCGCTTCCATTATGGATGCAGGAGGCGGGGGACTTACTTACTTCTCCCTGCTTGCTCTTCTCAGGGCCCGCGCTGCTGTGTCCTGGCTGCCTACAGTGTCAGGACGTACAGAGCGCACTCTGACCTGACACTAGACAGTCCGGTGACTGTGCAGCGCAGGCCCCGAAAAGACAAGATTGCCGGGGAGACCGCCGGACTTGGAGGTGGCGGCAGAGCAGGAGAGGTAAGTTACTTTATTCATTTGAAAGTCTTATCTGAGGTCTGATATTGGGGGGTCTGAGAGGTCTATTGTGTGTCTGTTCTGAGGTCTGATATGGGGGAGGGTGTCTGAGAAGTCTAATGGGGGTCTGGTTTGATATGGAGGGGCCTGACATACAGATCTAATGGAGGTCTAATCCTAGGTCTAATATTGGGAGGGTCTGACATGGAGGCCTATTGGAGGTCTGATTATTGAAGGAGTCTTACATGGAGGTCTAATGGGGGTCTGATCTGAGGTCTGATATTAGGGGGGTCTGAAATGGAGGTCTAATGGTGGTCTGATCTGAGATCTGATACATGGGGGGTCTAAGAGGTCTAATTGGGGCTGGTCTGAGGTCTGATATGAGGGTTTTTGACATGGAGGTTTAATGGGGGTTTGATCTGAGCTCTTGTGGCAGGCGCAGCACTATTATGTGCCTTTTGCGCTGTGGCATTAGAAGAATTTTGATATCTCTGACTTTTTAGTCTAACCAGACTGTCTATTACTCTGTAATTCCTCTAGCGACGTTCTATGGAAGCAGTAGGTTTAAAGAGCACACCAAATGCTTGAAATAACTTTTTATTAGCTTCAACTTTTCTTCATCTATAACACTGCCACCTCCGCAGCAGGTAGTCCATGTACAAAACACGTGTTGAATAAAGTGGCGGTATGCATAAGATGGTGGTTCAACTATTCAATCTTGTCATTGAACATAAAATGGTGGATATATTTCTCTCTTTAGTATCTGTACTCTCACTTTAAGTTATTTAAGCACTTTATGATCTCTCTAAGAGGTATATCTGAGGTTAACCAATAGTTCACTTGCTCTACTTGGTTTGCAGTTTGCTCCTATACAATTGCTTATGATCTGGTATCAGCAGTTCGCATTTGTATGCAATTTGTTTGGATTGTATGATTGTATGGCTCAGTAGTTCGTTTGTATGATGGAACTGTAAGTAAACACACATATAACCAGTATGCTAATTCTAGCAGCTCCTACTAGGGGGATTTCCTACACAGGCTGTGTGTGAGGCTGGCTGTGATTGGTCAAAACTCCTGCTGTGTGTGAGGTTGGCTGTGATTGGTCAAGACTCCTGCCCAGCAACAACAGTTTAACTCTATGCTTTCTGTTGTTTCTGCTGTGTCATTGAGCTTACCTTACATTATATAATTAATCTTAAAGGAATATTATCTTTTCTGCTTCTGTGAACACAATATATAACTGTTATATGACATCCAAACATGAAGTCACTGTAAATAACGCTTTTGTCTTTACCACACTAACATAGGAACTGTATTAAGGTTATTGGCAGGTCTAGCTGTATAGACATATAAGCTATGTTAGCAACCTAGGACAGGTCTTAGCTGGCCAGCTACACTCCCACCAAAATTACCTATAATTCTATGTTCTTAGTGGTAGAACTTGAACATGAATTTGAGAAATTTCCTCTCAAGTAAAACAACTAACTTCTGTATAGGACGTTCCAACTTGAGTGGAGCAGTGAGACGTTTTCCTTTTTTGTCAAGTTTTGAGTCTCCTATTTGTAACAACACTCTTCTTACTAGTTTGTCTTCATCCTTTTGAACTTCTAGAACTTTGGCCAATTTCCATTGACTTCTAGGTAAATCTTCTTCTTTTACTAACATTATGTCACCAACTTGGACATTTCTTCTGGGTGTTTGCCATTTACTTCTTAGCATAAGATTGTCTAAGTACTCTTTCCTCCATCTATTTCAAAACTGTTCTGATAGATATTGAACTTTTCGCCATCTCCTTTTAGCATATAAATCCTCTTTGGTGAACTTGCAAGGCGGCTGTATGTAATCAGACTTAAGGTGAAGTAGATGGTTGGGAGTTAAAGGGTCCAAACTTATTGAATCGTTGATGTTATCAACTGTAAGTGGACGATTGTTAACAATAGACAGACATTCCTTTTCAACACTGAACTTAACACATTTCTTACAGTTCTGATTTGTCTTTCCCAAACTCCTCCTGTATGGCTTGCATGTGGAGCATTCATATGAAAATCACACTGTTTCTCTAACAAATACTCAGTTACTCTTTCTTTATCGATCTCTTTTAGAGCTTTCTTCAATTCATTATTTGATTTGACAAAATTCGATTCTTGGTCAGATCTAAGCTCTCTGATCATACCTCTAATGGCTATGAAACATCTTAAGGCATTGATGAATGCGTCAGTTGACATATCTTCTAACATTTCCAGGTGAATGGTGGTGATGGGTTTACACGATCTGCCGGTAAATTCGCCATTCTTTGATCTTTGGTAGGTGTACGTGCCTTTCTGCAGACTACACGTTTACTTGCAGTTGCAAGAAAAAGTATGTGAACCCTTTGGAATGATATGGATTTCTGCACAAATTGGTCATAAAATGTGATCTGATCTTCATCTAAGTCACAACAATAGACAATCACAGTCTGCTTAAACTAATAACACACAAATAAGTAAATGTTACCATGTTTTTATTGAACACACCATGTAAACATTCACAGTGCAGGTGGAAAAAGTATGTGAACCCTTGGATTTAATAACTGGTTGAACCTCCTTTAGCAGCAATAACTTCAACCAAACGTTTCCTGTAGTTGCAGATCAGATGTGCACAATGGTCAGTAATTCTTGACCATTCCTCTTTACAGAACTGTTTCAGTTCAGCAATATTCTTGGGATGTCTGGTGTGAGTCGCTTTCTTGAGGTCATGCCACAGCATCTCCATCGGGTTGAGGTCAGGACTCTGACTGGGCCACTCCAGAAGCCGTATTTTCTTCTGTTTAAGCCATTCTGTTGTTGATTTACTTCTATGCTTTAGGTCGTTGTCCTGTTGCAACACCCATCTTCTGTTGAGCTTCAGCTGGTGGACAGATGGCCTTACGTTCTCCTACAAAATGTCTTGATAAACTTAGGAATTAATTTTTCCTTCGATGATAGCAATCCTTCCAGGCCCTGACACAGCAAAGCAGCCCCGAACCATGATGCCCCCACGACCATACTTCACAGTTGGGATAAGGTTTTGAGGTTGGTGTGCTGTGCCTCTTTTTCTTCACACATAGTGTTGTGTGTTTCTTCCAAACAACTCAACTTTGGTTTCATCTGTCCACAGAATATTTTGCCAGTACTGCTGTGGAGCATCCAGGTGCTCTTGTGCAAACTGTAAACGTGCAGCAATGTTTTTTTTGGACAGCAGTGGCTTCCTCTGTGGTATCCTCCCATGAAATCCATTCTTGTTTAGTGTTTTACATATTGTAGATTCGCTAACAGGGATGTTAGCATATGCCAGAGACTTTTGTAAGTCTTTAGCTGACACTCTAGGATTCTTCTTCACCTCATTAAGCAGTCTGCGCTGTGCTCTTGCAGTCATCTTTACAGGACGGCCTCCCCTAGGGAGAGTAGCAGCAGTGCTGAACTTTCTCCATTTATAGACAATTTGTCTTAGCGTGGCCTGATGAACAGCAAGGCCTTTGGAGATACTTTTATAACCCTTTCCAGCTTTATGCAAGTCAACAACTCTTAATCGTAGGTCTTCTGAGAGCTCTTTTGTGCGAGGCATCATTCAAATCAGGCAATGCATCTTGTGAAAAGCAAACCCAGTACAGGTGTATGTTTTTTATAGGGCAGGACAGCTGTAACCAACACCTCCAATCTCATCTCATTGATTGGACTCCAGTTGGCTGACACCTCACTCCAATTAATTAATTATTTGTGTGTTATTAGTTAAGCAGACTGTGATTGTCTATTGTTGTGACTTAGATGAAGATCAGATCACATTTTATGACCAATTTGTGCAGAAATCCATATCATTCGAAGGGTTCACATACTTTTTCTTGCAACTGTATATACTTTGCTATAACTTTTCTTCCTTTCACAATCCAGTAACCACCTTCTCTCAAACAGCTTTGGGTAAGGCTACTTTCACACTGGCGTTTTGGCTTTCCGTTTGTGAGATCTGTTCAGGGCTCTCAAAAGCGATCCAAAACGGATCAGTTTTGTCCTAATGCATTCTGAATGGAAAAGGATCCACTCAAAATGCATCAGTTTGGCTCCGTTCAATCACTAT
Source organism: Bufo gargarizans (assembly GCF_014858855.1). Taxonomy (NCBI): domain Eukaryota; kingdom Metazoa; phylum Chordata; class Amphibia; order Anura; family Bufonidae; genus Bufo; species Bufo gargarizans. The sequence goes on along the minus strand of NC_058084.1, from coordinate 470,423,343 downwards.
TCCACTCTGGAGGCTGCCGGCAGCGTTTTGCTGTCCGCCTGACAAAGCAAAGCCAAACTGATCCGTCCTGGCACACAATGTAAGTCAATGGGGACGGATCCGTTTTCTCTGACACAATCGAAAATGGATCCGTCCCCCATTGACTTTTTTTATTGGTGTTCAAGACGGATGGCTATAGAAGACATAATACAACTGGATCCGTTCATGACGGTTGCATGTGGTTGTGTTATTGTAACGGAAGCATTTTTGCAGAACCATGACGGATCCGCAAAAAACGCCAGTGTGACGTAGCCTAAAGCTTTTTCCTTGATGCAAGGATATGTTGTGGTAGTGATCAATAATCAATCTTGTGAAGGTAGAGTTTTTGGGTAGAATGCTGGATGCTTCACTCTGCTAGGTAACAATGCATTTTCCAGTCTCCCTCCCACCTTTAGCATACCATTCCTGCAGAACAAGATGGAGCTTGTACAATGGGTGGTTGTTTAGAAGCCTTTTAGGTTCTTGACTAAGTCTCTTCAACTCTTCACTGTAGAATCTCTGTTGAATGAGTCGTATGACTGTTTCTTCAGTTTTCATTCTTTCTTCTACATTCAACAAATCCTTCTTTCTGATTCCCTTTGCCAAACATTGAATTCGAGCTACTACAAATATGACTGTATTCATTTTGAACATCTGGCTAGTCTTTCAAGTATGTCATCTTGACACTTGTCAGCAGTGCTCAATGTTTGTACAACTTTTACTTCTGGATCACCCATAGACAATTCTGTGTAACCTTTACTGGACGTGATTTCTATTTCCCAAAGGAACTCTGGGCCTGTGAACCAATTTGAATTTTTCAATTCTGTTACATTCAGGCCTCTTGAAGCATGATCTGCTGGGTTATGCTTTGTGTCAATGTGATGCCAATGTTCTGGATTTGTTATGTCACAGATTTTCTCAACTCTATGGAATCTTTGAGGTTAACTCAACTGGAATCTTTGAGGTTCGTTGTTTATGTATCCTAGGACAACTTGTGAGTCTGTCCAAAAATATTCTTCATCTATTTTTAACTCCAATTCTTCTCTAAGAAACTTGCTTACTGAAGCTGAAACAACAGCTGCTGTCAGTTCAAGTCTTGGTATTGTTGTCTGAATACTGGTAGGTGCAAATCTGGCCTTTTCCATAACCAGGGCACAGTGTATCTTCTCCTATCACTCTGATGTAGGAGCACTGACCATAACCATAACTACTGGCATCTGAAAAGTGATGAAGTTCTATTTTCTTGTACTTTCTGAAATCATGAGGTACAAAACTTCTGGGTATCCGAACTTCTCTCAAGTTTTAGTTTCAGTCTCTTATCCAACTCTCCCACCTTGGCCTTAAATTTTCAGGTATGGGCTCATCCTATCTCAACTTCTGTCTGCATAATTCTTGTAGTATTTCTTTTGCTCTGAGGATTACTGGGGCCAAGAATCCCAATGGATCATATATTGAAGCCACTGCGGAAAGAATGGTGCGTCTAGTTGCAACTTTCTCTTCAATAGATATTTCAAAGAAGAACTTGTCATTCTCTACATTCCATCCCAATCCAAGTACGTTTTGAACTGGAAGATGATCATAATTGAGATCTACATTCTTAATTGTTGCTGCACGTTCAGAGTCACTGATGGATTCCAGTACCTCTCTGTTGTTTGAGATGAATTTGTGAATGCGCAGGTTTCCTCTTGCGCATAACTCTTGGCTTTCTTTCACTAGTTTGATTGCAGATTCTGTGGACTCTAGACTTATGAGACCATCATCTACATAAAAGTTTTTGTTCAGAAAATTTGCTGCTGATGGGCAATCCTTTTCATTCTGATTGGCCAGGTCCTTCATACCATAATTGGTGCTACCTGGACACAATGCTTCTCCAAACAAGTGTACTTTTATTCTGTATTCTGCTGGCTCTGAATCTGTATCTCCGTCCTCCCACCATAGAAACTTCAGGAAGTCTCTATCTTCATTCTTCACATGAAACTGGTGGAACATCTTTTCAACATCACACATGACTGCTATGGGATACTTTCTGAATCTACAGAGTACTCCAGGCAGAGTGTTTGTAAGATCTGGTCCTTTTAGTAGTTCATTCAATGCAACACCATTGTACTTTGCTGAGCAATCAAATACTACTCTATCTTATCTGGTTTCTTTGAGTGGTAAACACCTTGATGTGGGATGTACCACACTTCTCCTTCTTTAGGTTGGTTATTACCTTTCTCTGCATGTCCTTCTTCAAGGATGCCTTCCATGAATTTCAAATAATCCTGCTTGAATTTGGGATCTCTCCCCATCCTTTTCTTCAAACATTTCAATCTTGCTAGTGCAAGATTTCTGTTATTTGGTAGACGAGGTCGTTCTCTAAAAGGTATGGGCATTTCAAGGTGACCTTGTTGATTCTGCTGAATACTTTCTTCTAGAGTGTGTACGAACTTTATGTCTTCTTGGGATACACTCTATTTTTTAGAACTTATGTCTGCAACGTCGGATTCAAGGATCTTGATTACTTTTGCTGGACTTACAGTTGGTAACTCTTGGACAGATATTCAATGACACAATCCTGTCACCTGTCTTGAGTTGGCGATCTGCTGTTTTCCTCCAACAACACCCCATCCTAGATCAGTTTGAACAGCATAGGGTTCACCCTTTCCTCCTGTGATTACCTTTCGTGGTACCAAGGCTTCGGGACAATTATAACCTATCAACAGTCCAACACCAAACTCCTTCAGCGGGGACATTTAATGAGATATGACAGATAGGTGTTCCCATTCATTGGCTGTTTCACAGGTAGGTATGCAATCTCGATCTAGAGGTATATCGTCTTTTGTATAAGCTGGAGGTAGATCTAATGTGAAGTTTGAATGAAGTCCTCTAACTCTCAGTCCTTTGACCCTTTGCCTGTTCACTAATGTGTCTCTCCCTGCCACTGTGGTGAGTTTGAGCTTCACTGGTTCTGTAGCCACTTGTAAGATTTCTTGCAGATTCAATTGAAGGTGACGTCACTTTGGGCATCCAGTAGTTCATAGGCGTATACCTTCTTGTTCCTCCTTTTAGGATTTGAAATGCAAACTGGTACAACCATTGATGTGCCATTGCTTTCTTCTTCCCTCACTCTGCAAGAGATCACCGATACTTTATTTTCTTCCTCAGTATCTTTAGATATTGAGGATTTATCTTTCTTTGGACGTTATTCATGTAGTGGTGTAGGATGGCATCCTTTGCAAACCCATGTGGCCCTTTTATTACACTCCTTAATAACATGGCCTTTTTCTTAGACAACAGAGACACAGTTGGTTCTCAAGTACAAACCTTTTCTTTTCATCTGGAGACTTTTCCTTCAAGTGTTGGCACTTGTGTATGGAGTGGTTCTCTCCACAGAAGATTCATTTGAAGGTAGTCTGAAGATTTGTTGGTTCTGACTTTCTACTGATCCCAGTAGTGACTTTGAACTTGCTCTCGTAGGTGTCTAGACCTTTAGCTGCTGCGATGGTTGCAAAGCTAGTTGCTCTTGCACGTCTTATCTCTCTTGCAGGCCTTTCTTCTAAGAATTTTAAGACGCAAAATGATGTTACTGAATTACATGCTATCCGTGCTTCCTTATTGATGAACTCATAGAACTCTTTAAAACTTGGGAAGTTCTTGTCTAGATCTAACTGTTCAGTCATATAGAGATTCCATCTAGAAGCCACTTATTCAGTTACAGTAGCTTGGCAAGCATCCTGTGGTTTTCTAGATAGTCGTTCAGTACTTCTAGACCTTGAACATGTGGGATGGCATTGCTGTATGCTTGCAGGAAGTCACCATACTCTTGGAGTCTGAAGTGTTATTTAGGATCAATTTTAGGCCAGTTATTCAATTTCTCTCTAAAAGATTTTTGTACTAAGTAAGGATGACCATATCGTTCATAAAATTTTCCCAAGCTTGTTTGTAGGCTTCTTCATTTTTTCTATAGAAAAACTTTCTTTGCTTCCCCACCAACATATCTCTAAAGGACTGAAGCACTGATGCTCAATGATCATTTCAAAACTTGCCTTCCACTCTATGAACTTCAGTACGTCTCGTGAAAATACAGTAGGTTCCAGAACGGTAGGTCTAGCTAGGACTGTTCTTTGTGGTCTTGGTGGAACAATGGTTGTAACATTCTCCTGAGCATTGCTGTGGCATCTAGGAATAGAATAATCCAGTTCTATTTTCTCACTTAGTTCTGAATTAGGTGAGTCCCTTTCTTCTTCTTTTCCGGTAGAGATAGAGGGTAAATCCACACACCTTTTTCCTAACACTGGACTAGGCCTCTCTTTGTCTTTCTGAGCAGGGATGGAAGGATAATGACTTATTTCCTCACTAAGTGCTGGAGATTTCCTTCAATTCTCCTGGGAGTATATAGGAAAGTAGGAGTCTGCTTCTTCACTTAGTACAGATTTGAACCTATGACTACTCTGATTCATATCCTCTTCGTGTACTCTGAGTCTGGCTTCTATGATCTTAACTTCTTTTTGCCTTTCCAGACTTTTCAATTCAGCTTCCATTTGATGGCGCTGTGCCTCCATTTCAGCCATCAGTTGGCGCTGCGCCTCGATGGCAGCTTCCATCTCAATTTCTGCTCTCTTGACAGCAAGTTGTTCAGCTAATTCCTTTCTTTTGGCTGAAGTATTTGAGGACTCTCATATGTGGGTGGCACTTCTGCTAGCGAAGGAAGTCACACTTGAGATTGTGGTACCGCCTAAGGACCTAGCATAGTCTCTCATAAAAAGCATTTTCATTCTACTTCTTGCTTTAACTTCATCATAATTAGCTGCAGATGAAAGTTCTCTCATGAGCTTTACTGAATCTTTAGTGAGTGCAGTACATGTGTCCATGTTCCTTACAATATCCTGGAAAGGTGTTGTAAATGACCACATGTTGACATATGCTGCCATAAGCTCTGATTCAGAATCTTCTACCGTCTCTGCCATATCACTCAAGTTTCCTTTTATACTTTCTTGCTTTAGCTTTCTACGAATGTCTTTAATGTATAATTTCCACTTATACATTCGGGCGAACTTTTTCTCCTTTAATGCTGCTTCCTGCTCCAAATTTTCCAGCATCTTTGGGGTCGATTTTCTGGCACGTGATGAACGTCTTAGTTCATCCTGCTTGGACTACATTTGTTTTAGGCAAGACTAGTGCTGCCTTAGACTCTTCTAACTCAGACAGGTTCTCTTGCTCTTCACCTTCTACCCTATCTATCTTTATATATCTCTAACAGTGGCATGGTAATACTGGGCTTAGACATTTTTACTTTAAATGCTATAACAATCAATATGAATATTAAAGGACCTTTCACTTTAAATGCAATATTGACAAATGCAGAATTAAATGACTTTCACTTTAAATGCTATAGCAATAGATGCAAGCTATAAATGACTTTCACTTTAAATACTTTAGAGTCCGTATAATACAAAATGTCCTTTGTCTTACTTTAAAGTCTCTTATTTCTGAACACGAAAATGTCTCTTTATGCCAAAACCTATATGCAATGATAAGTAATAAAAGGAAAGCTCTGACCTTATTCTGAAGAGCAGGAGCAGATGTCAGTCTTAAAGGAGACATATATTTTCTTGCTGTGATGCGATGCTCTGCGCTGACTTGCGATTCTCTGTGATGACCTGCAATGCTCTGCGATGACTTGCGATGCTCTGTGCAGACTTGCGATGCTCTGTGCAGACTTGCGATGCTCTGTGCAGATTTGCGATGCTCTGTGCAGACTTTGGGCCTAGTGGCAGGAAACTAGCTGGTTGCAGAACGTGGCCTCTTTGTGGATAGCGGTGCTGGCACTCTAGCTCTGGACATTGGCCTCCCACCATTCGTCTCTTTCTCTCTCTAGGGATCGCAGGAGGGTTGGCACTCTGACTATTTTGCCTTTGCCGTTCTGCCACTTTAAGAGTCGGCTGCAGTTTGACTAATGCACACGTTCTATGGCCTCTATGGTAGCTCCGCTGAGGTGTCTTTTCTTGCTCACTCAGGAAAAGTTGCTGCGCGACGGTATATGCTGGCGCTCTGCTGCTCTAATGCTCTCTTTACTGTGCAAGTTGAGGAGCGCTATCGCTTCGGCCTCTGAGGGTAATAGTTCCACTGTGGCAGGTGCAGCACTATGAAGTGCCTTTTGCGCTGTGTCACTAGAAGAATTTTGATATCTTTGACTTTTAGCTTAACCAGACTATCTATTACTCTGTAATTCCTCTAGCGCCATTCTATGGAAACAGTAGGTTTAAAGAGCACACCAAATGCTTGAAATAACTTCTTTATTAACTTCAACTTTTCTTCATATATAACACTGCCGTCTCCGCAGCAGATAGTCCATGTACATAACACGTGTTAAAAAGATATCACAAAATGGCGGTATAGAAACATAGAATGTGTCGGCAGATAAGAACCATTTGGCCCATCTAGTCTGCCCAATATACTGAATACTATGGCTAGCCCCTGGCCCTATCTTATATGAAGGATGGCCTTATGCCTATCCCATGCATGCTTATACTCCTCCACTGTATTTGCAGCTACCACTTCTGCAGGAAGGCTATTCCATGCATCCACTACTCTCTCAGTAAAGTAATACTTCCTGATATTACTTTTAAACCTTTGCCCCTCTAATTTAACACTATGTCCTCTTCTAGCAGTTTTTCTTCTTTTAAATCTTCTCTCCTCTTTTACCTTGTTGATTCCCTTTATGTATTTAGCAGTTTCTATCATATCCCCTCTGTCTCGTCTTTCTTCCAAGCTCTACATGTTAAGGTCCTTTAATCTTTCCTGGTAAGTTTTATCCTGCAATCCATGTACCAGTTTAGTAGCTCTTCTCTGAACTCTCTCCAAAGTATCAATACTATGCATAAGATGGTGGTTTAACTGTTCAATCTTGTCATTCAACTCTCTCTTGAATATCTGTACTCTCATTTTAAGTTATTTAAGCACTTTATGATCTCTCTGAGAGGTATATCTGAGGTCTAACTAATAGTTCACTTGCTCTACTTGGTTTGCAGTTTGCTCCATACAATTGCTTATGATCTGGTATCAGCAGTTCACATTTGTATGCAATTTGTTTGGATTGTATGATTGTATGTCTTAGAAGTTCATTTGTATGGTGGAACTGTAAGAAAACATACATATAACTGGTTCAGTATACAGTTCTAATCACTATTAACAGTAGGAACATTATATAACTTTTTAAATACCTATTTTGGCCTATTGCTTCCATAAAACACAGCTCTTAGTGGAGTGTGTGTCTGTTCAGCTTCTCTCCTCTGGTGTAATGATTCCAGCAGCTCCTACTAGGGGGATTTCCCACACAGGCTGTGTGTGAGGCTGGCTGTGATTGGTCAAGACTCCTGCCCAGCAACAACAGTTTAACTCTAAGATAGGGCCAAGGGCTATTCATAGTATTCAGTATAACAGGCAGACTAGATGGGCCAAATGGTTCTTTTTTGCCGACATTCTATGTTTCTATGCTTCCTGTTGTTTCTGCTGTGTCATTGAGCTTACCTTACATTATATAATGAATCTTAAAGTTATATTATCTTTTCTGCTTCTGTGAAAACAATATATAACTGCTATATGACATCCAAACATGAAGTCACTGTAAATAACTCTTCTTTTGTCTTTAACACACTAACATAAGAACTGTATTAAGGTTATTGGCAGGTCTAGCTGTATAAACATATAAGCTATGTTAGCAAGCTAGGACAGGTCTTAGCTGGCCAGCTACAGGTCTGATATTTGGCGGGTCTGACATGGAGGTCTAATGGGGGTCTGATCTGAGGTCTGATACATGGGGGGTTCTGAGAAGTTTAATGGGGTCTAGTCTGAGGTCTGATATGGGGGTTTTGACATGGAGGTCTAATGGGGGTCTGATCTGAGTTCTGAAACTGGGGTCTGACATAGAGGTCTAAAGGGTGTCTGATCTGAGCATCTGATATTTGGGTCTTATTTGAAAGGTAAGGGGGTATTTTTTGTATTGACGCACAATATGAGAGGGATTCTTTGTAAAGGTGCACATTATACGGGAGTAGTTTTTGTACTGATACACATTAGGGGGTATATTTCTATTGGCACACATTATAAGGAGAAGTATTACTACCAGGGGCTATGAGGAACATGATTACTAGTATGGGCACAATGGGAGCATTATTACTATTGGGGGCATTGTTAACATTATGCACTCTGGGAGATAAATATTACTATTGGTGGGACTTTGGGGAGCTGGGTGCAGTTATTTTTTAGGGCACTGGGTGCCAATAATTATAGAAGGGGAACTATCTGTGTGGTACTAGTATTTTCAGGAGGACTGTGTCTGCAATACAGTATTGGTGCAACTTTTGTACCAGGGCCAATGTACCTTTAGCTACGCCCCTGATCGGATCACTATCACTATTACTAAGTGAGGGGCCCCACACGCATGAGACGCTGCACTGCCACACGTCTCCAGGAGAGGGCACTGGACAACACACTGATATTGGCATCCTTATCTCGACAGCAGCTGCAGCTCTGAATGGACGAGCCGTAACGTCAGCTAGCGTGTCGGAGGAAAGCAGGAAATGAGAGATGTGCGAGGCGCCTGGGATATGTCAGTCGTATAAGAAGGTGGAGGCCAGCCTGGGCCAGGAGGAGACCTTTCTGACACTTTGTGACCTGCTGATGTCTCAGGACAAGCAGCCTGGGCTTCATTGAGAAAGAGGGAGACATCCCTGAGGTGACCCCCACAATATGCAGTGCCCGCACATCCCTGAGGTGACACCCCACATCCCTGAGGTTACCTCCCCACAGGTTGAGGGGTGGAGCCTGGGCAGGGCCACAGGGGAGCCCCACAAAATTTGCCTATATGGGGCCTGCTTGTCCCCATTGGAATAACCATACACATTCATCCGAAAGGTTGAACGGTGTCTTATTTATAATCTTCTGCAACTGAAAGTTGAAAGTGTACCCAGATAGGAGCTGCTTTGGAGATAATTGCGGCCATGTTGATTGATATGGAGTTTCCTTACACGGTTGTTTGCTGCAGACATGGTGCATGGCTGTCGCAGTTGTCGGACAATATCTTCCCACTCCATTATAATGTTGACATTACTCCTCTTTTCTAAGGCGTTTCATGGATAATTGAACTTCGCTGAGCTCCACAATGTGGACTCCACTACAGGACCGTGACGCAGAGGCCATGTACTTCATCTCCAGGGAATAAATGACAGTATAACGCTCTGCAGAGCGTCTCTCTTTACTCCTCTACTTGTTTGTTCTTTTCCCCAGGACCCTTCATGCAGTAATGATTCTCCTATGTGTCGTTGGCCAGCTACCAGAAAGCATCCTTCCCTTGCCCCGAGCCTTTCTTCTCCTCAGTTGCTTAGCATTGGCCACATTTTTTCCTTTTATTAATGAATTGATTGTTTTGCTTCCAAGCCCCTTGTTCCTCACAGTGAACATTCGGTAGGCATCTCATTTGCACTCAGCTGCTGTCACCCCCACAACAACAAGGGTCTATGAAGCATTGAGAGATTCCTTCTCCATGGGCTCTTATCTACACATCCAGCCAGCTCCCATAGTCACTGGAAACGTATTCTCAGAGTCCGGGGGTTAAAAATAACACGGATTTAACTTGTTTTGTCCTTTTTATTGCCTCCTGGATGTAGGACATTAGCTTGTAAATCCATTCTCAGCATTGGAGGGTAAACATGAACAGGATTTACAATGGTACAAGGCGGCCTGATGATGGACATGGCCTCCACTTAAAAAACAAATTCTTGAGATGTTCTTTCTATGAGGGAAATCCAAAAATTGTCTTGTCTGGCCAAGACAGGAAAAATATCTTAAGCACTTGGCAGCCATTCAGATTTAACACATGGAGAGCGACGAACCTGCCAGAACAGTAGATTCTCTTGAAGATCGACTCTACGTTCTCATTCATAGAGGGGGATCATCAGCAGAAGACCCTCCATATAATGCGACACATGTGCAGAGGTTGTCATCGTGACAGCTGCCACAGAAAGCTCTGCTATACAGTAGAATGCCTCTCCGCGGTGCTCAGGCTTGTTTCAGGTCCCTCAAGCATCAGGAGATTATTACAAAGATCCTGCAGCTTCAAAATATCAAACAAGCAAGACGAAGGGGAAGACGAAGACAGAACGAGAACGTTTGCAAGTTCTCCTTCTGTCCAGCAGGATCTGCTGAAAATCTAAGGCTCACAGTTAGAGATGAGCGAACTTCTGTTTTAAGTTCGGCGTCTAAAGTTCGGGGGCGGGTTAGCGGAGAATCCCGATCTGGAACCGGATATGGATTCCGACTTCCGTTGTGGTCCGTGGTAGCGGAATCAATAATCGGCCATTATTGATTCCGCTACCACGGACCACAACGGAAGTCGGAATCCATATCCGGTTCCAGATCGGGATTCTCCGCTAACCCGCCCCCGAACTTTAGACGCCGAACTTAAAACAGAAGTTCGCTCATCTCTACTCACAGTATTACAATAGCAGCTCCATGTTTCATAGGAGGCTCGGCCTGATTGCAGAATGTTCTTTGGTATTTCCATTCCTGAGACGGCTTTTACTCTCAGAGGAAATCTGTCAAATATCCACCGGGCTCTAACACCTTGTGTGATCTCACTCGGCCATTGTTTACATGTCTAGAGAAAAGGAAAGTGTTGACGGATGTGATACTCGGTGCCACTTCTGGAAAGCTTGGCGTGTTAGATATAATAGAGTTTCCCAGCATCATCGGCCCACCTTTCTCTCGTACGGAAAAGAAGCAGAGATAATGCTATTCATGGCCAGTGTGTTGGCAGGGCGCTCATGCTCCTTTTTGGGTCAAAATCCGGTTTCCTTCTCACTCCAAGTGTGTCTGCTCAGTTCCTTCAATTACGATACAATCAGCTTTTCAATGTGAATGTCAAAAGAAATGGAAAAAAGAAAGATAAATGGCCCAGGCCCGCGAATAAGGTCAAGTCCCACCGCCATCCTTCTAGCCACACCCACATTTCACTATAGCTCCACCCACTGATGAATATCTCAAACCAGAGCTTAGATACAAATTCAAGGTCCTGCTAACATTATCACTAACAGTTACATAGAATGTAGAAATCGTGACATCAGTTGGAAGGACAGGAGGTCACAAGGTCTAGATCACGGATGCACATCCTGTGGCTTGGAGACCACTTGTGTCCAGTGTAGCTATACCGCCCCAAATTATCAAGGCATAGACATGTTTGTAAACTGCAGCTCCATTCTACCGTTCCTGCACTGATCATAGATGTCAGTGTAGGCCATGTGACAGACATGTGATCGCCCTCTGGTGGCAGCTCGCAGTATAGCGCCAGGGACAGGCAAGTGCTAATGGTGCACTGTGTAGATCTACTGGCTGTGGAGACATGGTTTGGCTGGGACTGTTATGGGGGCACTTTGTAAAGGGCAAAGTTATGGCAGGCACTATATGTATGGGGACAATGGAACTGTTATGTAGAGAATTATGTGACTGGTATTGTTATAGGGACGATTTGTAGCTTGCACTATTATGGGGTCACTGGCTGGCACTGTTATTCTGATTGATACTTTTATGGAAGGTAATGTGTTGGCGGTATTGTTATGGGGATAATGCATGGATGGTATTTTTATGGGAACCATTGTTGGGCTGGGACTGTTATGGGGACCACTGTGGAGTTGGGACTGTTATGGGGAGCACAATTGGATTGGAGCTGTTATTAGGAGCACCGTGGGGCTAGGACTGTTGTAGGCAGCAATGTGGGGCTGGGACTGTTATAGGGAGTAATTTTGGGCTGGAACTTTTATAGGGAGCACAGTGGGACTGGGGCTGTTATGGGGAGCACTGTGGAGTTGGGACTGTTATGGGAGCACTGAGAAACTTGAATTGTTATAGGGGGCATTGTTGAACTATGAGTTCTATTTTAAGCAGTTTAAAAATTATGGGGTTCATTTATCAAACAGAAATACGCCTAAATTAGGTATATTTCTGGCAGAGATCTATGACTTTCACCACTCACGCCAGTGGGGATCCTTTATTCGTCAGTCCAGAGAGGAGAAGATGAACAGTAGAGGTGGACGCTGATGAATGCTGCCTCCATTGTAGTTTATGGGAGCAGAAATAAGCTTGATTATTTCCATATTCTTCCAAAAGATGGGCGCCGCAAAGTGTAAGCCCCACCTGTCAGACATTTATGACATATTCTGTCAAATAGGCCAGACATTTCTCAGGTTTAGCGCACGCCTTGTGAACGGTACAGTCTGACAATGTGCCCCCATCCCCGGTCCAGACCATCAAATGTAACAGGGACAAGCCTTAGATCCTTCTGAGCACAGGGTCTACATCAGAGGTCCCCAAGCTTTGGTACTTTGTGAGCCACATTTCACTTTCAGTGATGGTCGAGAGCCACATTCAACTGAATAAAATAAAGACGTGACCTATTTGATGTGGAGAAACAAGAAACTATAAATTTGCAAACTGCGCTGAGCCAGCCCTGCCTTCAGGATTCTGCCTGGTCTTTCAGGGCTACCAAGCATACAGGAGAATACAACACTGCGTACCTATTACATCCAGTGATGGCTCCTCTGATTGTAGACATTCTCTTTCCTCATCTTCTCCATTCGGCCCAGACCGGCATGATGACATCTTTCAGTCGTGTCTTGTCTCTGCATCGTTTGTCACCCACACATTTTAGTTTTCTCACTTTTCTATCATCCTCCCCATCTTTTCCGACACAAACTCCTCATCTTGCTGCCACCGCCAATACTGTGCCCGCTGTGCTCCCCAATGCCATACTGCAGAGGAAATAGTGCCCCCAGTAGTAATAGTGCATCTTTACTGCCTCCAGTAATAATAATGCCTTAAAATGCCCCAGTAATATTTCCCCTATGTTGTCCCTAGTTTTAATAATGTCCCATAGAGTTCCTCCAGCAATAATAATACCCTTATTGTGTCCCCAATAATAATGCAACCATAGTGCCATCAATACTGATTAAAGATGCCCCTATATGGAATATATAGAAGGAGGAGGTAGCGTAATCTAAGACTTAGCGTTTAATAAATATATAGTTAAAAAAGACGGACATAACACAAAATAACGAAATGATGTGCACACCAACAACGTGTCACAAACCACAATGTACAAAGTCACCATAGGAAACCACATTTATATGGTAAGACCAGTGTGAAACAAGGTAACACCATACTCAAAATCAGGTATACGTTCCACGGAGAGACATATATAAACTGGAACAGTCTTACCGGTCGTTGACGGTCATCTGGGTATGGTCGCGAAGTCCCAGAAGACAGTGTTACCTGAGGAACAGGGTCCCGGATGAGGCGAACTGTCCCTAGAAAGCCCTACCAGGCCTATAGAAACCTATGACCTGGTCAGGGGCCGCACGTAAGGGAACAAAAAGTTACAAAGTCCCAAGACAACCCTAACTACGGGTATACAGTGACAAAATCACTGCAGTGCGTAAAATCCCTACGCGTTTCGTCTAGAGGTAAAAGCCCCAGACTCATCAGGGGATAAGGGGCTAGCATGTAGAGGAGTGTGTCCTTATTAACTGCTGTCACAAGCAGACAGTCTATCAACAATAAACTAGAGTACTGGGGAGGAGACTTGGTCAGAGTCACTGAATAGCGAGTCGCTAGTGAGATTCAGGATCTATTCCCTAATGATAGGGGTCCCTCTGTCCTAGTAGCTGTGGGTAAGGGGTAGCGTATGGCAACTCCCTGTGCGCGTGTGGCGGCAACCGGCTTGTATCGCCGTCCACGATTTAAATGTGCGTCCTAAAGCGCGCGGGCCCCGCCCCCCGGGGGCGTGGAATATGTAAAACTGATGATCGCGTCACCAACCTACGTCACCAACCTACATAGAGAGGGCGTGTGTGGGGGCACGGCTAGCGCTGACGTGCCGGTGATGCCTTATTAGGTAAGGCCAAACGGCGCGTCACTGAAAGGGGCGGTTACTCCAAAGGGAGTGTGCGCATCCCTCGGGCATTAGAGGAGACTTAGAGAGGCGGGTCTCGCTTACAGACGGCGACAAACCTTTTTGAATGAAGAGGATGGAAGTGTAATCGGTGCAACACAAGTATATAGATATATAGATAGAAACGCTGATGATGTTGTCAAAATGAATAGCCACACAAAAACACACATACAATACAATAAGCCTAGAAGATATTGTTAATTCACTGGCTACTAAGCATGGAGTACGGTGACTACACATAAGTAAGGGTGGAAGTGATGACCCAATCCTGCGCTAAATCGGCTATCAATCACTTTCTGAGGGCAAGGGGCCAACAGTTTTTGAGCCATAATGAGTTCATCATTGAACTTCTCCAGTTCGTACTGACACGGAACTGCTTTCTGTTTAATGGCACGTACTTCCACCAGCTCAGGGGCACTGCGATGGGCAGTTCGTGTGCGCCGTCGTACGCTAACCTGCTCCTGGGCTGGTGGGAAGAAACCATGGTATTCGGTGATCCCCCGATGACTGGCCTCACCGATGTAGTAATGTGGTCACGCTTCATAGATGACATTTTTGTCATCTGGAGCGGGCCAGAACGGTCATTTAAGGAATTCGTAACCTGTCTTAATAACAACCAGATTAATTTACGATTCACATCAGTTATTGAGAAGGATCGCCTACCATTCCTAGACATCTTGATCCATAAGGGCTCATCTGGACAAATTGAGACCTGTATATATCGTAAACCGACATCTACCAATTCCTTGTTAAAGTGGGAGAGTAACCATCCAGGTCCCCTGAAAAGGGGCATCCCCACAGGGCAATACTTGCGTCTTAGACGTAATTGCTCTAGTGACGCGGAATTCATTAATCAGGCAGTTGACCTACGCAGAAGGTTCCGCGAACGGGGCTACCCAGACAAGGTTCTGCGCACAGCCTTCCAGAAAGCTCTAGCCAAAGAACGTACAGATTTACTCCATGCCACCGGCCACCCAAAGGGTGAGACTACCAACATTATGCGTGTGATTGGCACATTTGATACAGCAGCGGGCCAAGTCCGCAGTATCATTGCCAAACATTGGGATACCCTCCTCATGGACCCAGACTTAGGCGACGTCCTCAAACCCTACCCCTCCATCACGTATCGGAGGGGCAGGAATTTGAGAGACCGTTTGGTGCATAGCCACTTCGCCGGAGCATCCAGCCACAAGACCTGGCTGGGTGGTCCTGTGAGGGGCTGCTTTAGGTGCGGCAGCTGCAGTTTCTGCAATTTTGTACAAACTGGCAAGTCTTTTACCAATCGTAACAGCGGGTATAACCATCATATAAAAGGCTTCATCAACTGCCGCACCTCAGGACTGGTATACTTAATCACCTGTGATTGTGGTACCCAATACGTCGGTAAAACAAAAAGAGAGTTTCGCCGCCGTATTGGGGAACACCTAAATGATGTCCGAAATAAAAGGGACACATCGGTGGCAAGACATGTCAACGATTGCCACCAAGGTCTGAGAAGTGTCTTAAAATTCAAGGGCATTGAAGCAATCACCAGACCCCCTAGAGGAGGGGACTGGGATAGACGTATCCTCCAGAGAGAAACATGGTGGATATACAAATTGAATACTCCCAGTCCCAACGGACTCAATGAACAATTGAGTTTCGGTTGCTACATTTAACTGTTACATCCTCTAGTTTTCGGCCATGTATTTAGCGCAGGATTGGGTCATCACTTCCACCCTTACTTATGTGTAGTCACCGTACTCCATGCTTAGTAGCCAGTGAATTAACAATATCTTCTAGGCTTATTGTATTGTATGTGTGTTTTTGTGTGGCTATTCATTTTGACAACATCATCAGCGTTTCCATCTATATATCTATATACTTGTGTTGCACCGATTACACTTCCATCCTCTTCATTCAAAAAGGTTTGTCGCCGTCTGTAAGCGAGACCCGCCTCTCTAAGTCTCCTCTAATGCCCGAGGGATGCGCACACTCCCTTTGGAGTAACCGCCCCTTTCAGTGACGCGCCGTTTGGCCTTACCTAATAAGGCATCACCGGCACGTCAGCGCTAGCCGTGCCCCCACACACGCCCTCTCTATGTAGGTTGGTGACGTAGGTTGGTGACGCGATCATCAGTTTTACATATTCCACGCCCCCGGGGGGCGGGCCCGCGCGCTTTAGGACGCACATTTAAATCGTGGACGGCGATACAAGCCGGTTGCCGCCACACGCGCACAGGGAGTTGCCATACGCTACCCCTTACCCACAGCTACTAGGACAGAGGGACCCCTATCATTAGGGAATAGATCCTGAATCTCACTAGCGACTCGCTATTCAGTGACTCTGACCAAGTCTCCTCCCCAGTACTCTAGTTTATTGTTGATAGACTGTCTGCTTGTGACAGCAGTTAATAAGGACACACTCCTCTACATGCTAGCCCCTTATCCCCTGATGAGTCTGGGGCTTTTACCTCTAGACGAAACACGTAGGGATTTTACGCACTGCAGTGATTTTGTCACTGTATACCCGTAGTTAGGGTTGTCTTGGGACTTTGTAACTTTTTGTTCCCTTACGTGCGGCCCCTGACCAGGTCATAGGGCTCTATAGGCCTGGTAGGGCTTTCTAGGGACAGTTCGCCTCATCCGGGACCCTGTTCCTCAGGTAACACTGTCTTCTGGGACTTCGCGACCATACCCAGATGACCGTCAACGACCGGTAAGACTGTTCCAGTTTATATATGTCTCTCCGTGGAACGTATACCTGATTTTGAGTATGGTGTTACCTTGTTTCACACTGGTCTTACCATATAAATGTGGTTTCCTATGGTGACTTTGTACATTGTGGTTTGTGACACGTTGTTGGTGTGCACATCATTTCGTTATTTTGTGTTATGTCCGTCTTTTTTAACTATATATTTATTAAACGCTAAGTCTTAGATTACGCTACCTCCTCCTTCTATATATTTCATTACCGTGGTAGCTGGCGAGCATTGTTCATTTATTCTCGCCGGTTGGGCAACTTTATTTATTTACTATGCCCCTATATGGCCCTCAATAATGCCCCCTATATTGCCATTAATAATAACAATGCCCCTATAATGCCCCCAGTATTAATAATGATGCCCCTTTAGTGGCCAAGTAAAAAAAATATATATCTTATACTCACCTGAGTGTGGTTCCACTCTGCAGAGTACGGTGCAGGCCTCTTCCAGCCTGTGGCCTAAAATGTGATTGCGTCACCTGAGACCCAGTCATCGCTTTGTGACTTTCTGCGCCATCCTACCACCTCTTAGGTTTCAGACTTAGGAGGGTGAACAGTGGGGCCGGGGGCCCTCGGCTTCCATGCCCTGCCACAGTCAATTGTATTATCATCCTGAGGACAGTAATATGCTTGTATTTAGGAGGGCCCTTCGGCCGGTGGCCAGGTACCCAAGTAATGGATGCTCCCAATGTTAATTAACACTGCAAGCATCAGATCACTTTGTACCTGGCTATTGACCGTGAGGAGGGCTCGGAGGGCCCACTGGGCATTGGCCCACCAGGAAGTGTCACAATAGGGTTTATGGCTAATCCACCCCTGCCTATATTTTTTCATAGTATTGGTAAGTGGAGCAATTCACAATCATTAGAAGGAGGGTTCGTTCTACACGTGCAGTACCCCAGAATAGGATACTTGCAAACTGTTCTTGTTATATACAGTAATGTGATTTATTATGTTAATGTCTTGTAATGTACCAGCATATCTCTGCATGGATCAGTCGGGGGTTAACGATCCTGCCCCTGTAAGAAGTTAGGTGTTGAACTTAGGTCCGCCCCTAGTTTCTAGCTGAGGAAGTGAGGGAGGCTATATGTGCTCTTTCCTCAGAGTACTAGGGAGAGATCCACAGAGAGAAAACCATCTCTACTTCACATAACTCCAGGAAAAAAGGAGGAAAGAACTAGAAGGTCCGGAGTCTGCATGGCTTCAGCACCATTCGCCGGTAATGGCACCGACACCTCCTGCCTTGCATCCATACCAAACCCACAACACCAAGGGCACCCGTACTATCATCAGATAGCATTAGAGTGTGCCTCGAGAGAAGAAAGGGTGTTCCCTCCGGCCACTGCCCTGGTGTGAGCATTGCCACTGAGAATAATAATTGCAGCCAGAGCCACTACCACCCCCATCCTCTGCTCCTCCTCGGCTTGCGGTATATATATTGTGGAGTCATAACTAAGTTAGGGGACACAGGAGAACAATCTGATTAAATTCATTAAAAACTAAACGTGAATATTTCATTTTCTCCATTATTGACTTTTAGTGTGAGGATTCTGATCCTGAGGAGAAAGGAGGTTTGATTAAGATACTTTTTCTGTCTCGCTTTCAGGTTCTCAGACACTGGCTTCCAGAGAAATGCCCTATGAAGAAGTGTATTATGGGCGGGTTATATTAAATCCGAGATGGTGGGGTGTTCATAATCATTATGTCACATGTCTTAGAGGATTGTATTAAAATAAACAGTGAAAGTAAAAAATGAATGTAAAAAAATGTGGGCAAGTGTGTCAGCTGCTCGTGACGTTCCCAGCGCAGTGAATGCCACCGGGGTTCTGATGGGCACAGCTTTAGGCACGTGTGCTGTGGTCACTGTGAGGGACAGGAGATTATGGCCAACTAACTAACGAGTAAACAGACATGCACATTATAAAGATTAGATTTACCTTGTTGCTCAATGTTCTACATATCCAATCTATTAACATACCTACACACACAGCTGCATGCACACCTGGCAAACGCAGTCTGATACACATCTGACATATATACATACACACAGCTCTGCTGCATACACATCTGCCAAACACAGCTCTACTACACAGATAACATATACACACATAGCTCTCTTACACACACATTCTTATCTTTAACCCCTTCACAACATCCATTGTACAGACAAACACCTCTCTCATTGATCAAGCAAAACGCTGTATGAGCACTCTGCCGGATCATTAAGGAAGCAGTCAAGGAGGTCTGGCACTGCTGGAGCACCCTGACTGCAGACTTTAAGATGCAGGCACTTTTTAGCAAGATTTTTTTTTTCTCTGCCATTAACATCAGCACAAAAACTATGCTGTATCGGGAGCTTCATGGCATGGATTTATATGGCCCCTGCATGCAAGCCTTCCATCACTAAGCACAATGCCAAGCATCAGATTTAGGGTGTAAAGCCACCTCCACTGCACTCTGGAGCAGAGGAGATGTCTTCTTTGGAGTGACCAATCACACTTCTCTAGCTGATGGTCTGATGGGTGAGTCTGGTGAATGCTGGAACGGTACCTGCCTGACTATATTGTGCTATAAAGTCTGGTGGAGGAGGGGTAATTCTATGGGGGGGGGGGTTCAGAGTTCGGTCCAGTGAAGGGAAATTTTAATTCTTCAGCAGACACGACATTGTGGACAATTGTGTGGTGACAGCTTTGTTGGAACAGTTTGGGGAAGGCCCTTTTCTGTTCTACCATGACTGTGCCCTAGATCACAAAGCAAGGTACATAAAAAACATGGTTGGGCAGTTTGGTGTGGAAGAATTTGACCGGCTGCACAGAGCCCTGACCTCAACCCCACCCAACATAGGAACGGAGATTGAGAGCAAGGCCGTCTTCTCCAACATCAATGTCTGACCTCGCAAATGCTCTTCTCGATGAATGGGCAAAAATTCACACAGATGCACTCTGAATTCTTGTAGAAAGCCTTCCCATAAGTGCAAAGGAGGGACCAACTCCATAGTAATGCCTATGGATGTAGAATGGGATGTCATAAAAGCTCCTGTAGGTGTAAAGTGTACTGATACTTTTCCCTATATAGTGTATTTCTCAATGATGAATTTCCCATCCGTTACCTAGGAATGAGTCAGATAGTTACAAGAAATACAAGGAAATGAGCTTTAACAGATGTGAAATTAAGAAGACTCAGCTAACTGTGAAGAACAATTTTTGAGATCATACTAGAGATAATACTAGAGCTGAAGGCAGTGACAAGACCTGAAAACAGAGATGTATCCCTTATTTAGAAGTCTTAATTCAGACTTTTTATATATAGCCAGAAGGTACAGTCTTTATCTGTCTCTATCGTGGTTATGGTAAATAATCAGTGAACCTTTTGTCCTTTCCTTAGTTCCAAGTTTCCAAAAAGTTTAATATGTGGAAAGTCAAGCCAAGGAACAAAAATGTCTCAGTCTACACACCAAGTCATATCTCTTTTACATCCACTGCTCATGTTCCCCTTGAATTTATGAGCTGGCCTACAAAAATGTGTCACCGTTGGTCATCTAGTTGTGGACACACAAAGATACAACCATAATATTTTTTTGGCTTGGAGGAAAGAGAAAGCTTCATAACTCTGCATCCTTCTAAGGTACCTCCAACCAAATTCATAGTATACAGGATAGTTGGCTCGGTCATCTTTGTCATTCCCATGGTCATTCAGAGAGTTCTCCACTTTTCTTCAAGGGCAATTGACAAAATTAATTAAAACAAAAAAAACACAATGGGTAATTTACATTTGTGGCCGGGGCTATGTGTGAAAGAACCTACCGCCCTGAAATACCCCCCAAACAGAACTGGCGGCTTGAGTTGTGGCATAACCGCTTCCGTCGAGAGTACACCTGAAAGAGGGTATACCCTATGGGAGAATGTAAAGGAATGGGGCGGGCTGGGAGGGGAACACTGCTGCCGTCCGTCGTCACATGGAGAGAGGTATGAGCCAGATATAGGCCAGGACGCCCCTCCCACAAATACAGGCCAATGAATCGGCCTTGCTACTTGTGGCCGGGGCTATGTGTGAAAGAACCTACCGCCCTGAAATACCCCCCAAACAGAACTGGCGGCTTGAGTTCTGGCATAACCGTCGAGAGTACACCTGAAAGAGGCCAAAAACCCAGCATGAAAATACAAACGTGTTTATTGACATATTACAACGCCAAATTCTGAAAGGCACAATAAATCTCACTGACAGGGTTCGGAACATACCGGCTGTAACAAGATGACCGCCATCGGCCCAACTTACGAATAATGTGAGCTGGCACCTGATTCCTGGAAGCGGCAGAGGCTGCTCCTATCCTGAACGAATGCCCTGACACCGTGAGGGGGTCTAAACCTAAATTGGCCGCCAGTATGCGTGCGTGCGCTATGAATTGGGATGTGGACAATGCTGCTGTCCCGAAGGGTAACAGTGGGGTGTCAGTGCCGCGACTGGCCAGTGCCTCTGACAATTCCTGCAGAACGTGGACCGGACACCATTTGTGTGAGGTGGGGAAGAATTTGATCTGGGTAGGGGGACCCGACTGGGAGGTCTTGGTCACAGGCAAAGACAAGACAAAGCCCTCTGGGCTGGGAACCAACTGTCGGCGGGACAGGAAGGGGCCGCTAAGTGACAGTGACGTGAACTCCCCCGGCCTCATGAAGCCGTAAAAGGCCAAGTAAATGGAAGCTTTAAGTACTAAGCTTTGCAGAACCCCGAAGGGCCTAAGGTCTAACAAATCGGACATGCCTCTGAAGATAGGGCCCGACACGGGCTGTCTACGGGAGGTGACACCTGGGGTACAGTTCTGTAAACCTTTCAACGTGGCCTTGACCACGTGACTGGAAAACAACGACGTTCTTTCTGGCTGAGAGCGAGACAAATGATGTTGGACCCCTGCCAGGTAAGTTTTGACGGTGCCGGGAGAAAGGTGCATGTGCTCATGGCAGTACCCGATGAACGCCAATATGAAGTCTATATGGCCCAGGCCGCCTCAGGGGTGTTCCTGCTGGAATTTGCAGTACAACCGCCAGCCGGTGTTGTACGCTCTGGTGGTATTAGCCGAGAGCGACCTGGCAAACAGCCCATGGGCCGTGGTCAAGTATTGGTTTAACTGAGAAAGAGCGTGGCCGGACGAGGAGACAGGGTTCTCGATGTGTCGGCTTCGGGGCAAACCTGGGAAAATAAAGAGTAATTCAGCTTAGCTAAAGCGTCAACTGCTACTACCGGCGCATCACATATGAGGGAACCACAGAATAAGAAGTTGTGTAGGAGCGACAACTGTACCAGACGTGTCATCAAAGACATGACCAGTTGAGACCTGGATTTGCCACTGTCAAGGATGGCTAGGGAGGAGGGACTAGCAGAGGCGAAGACCACGGTACGGCCTGTCCACTAGTTACCCCAAACGCGAGCCGCCGCCACTATGGGATACAAGTCCCTAGCCTCCGTTGTCTGGGAAACTCCTGTGGTCTCGCAAATCTCCTCCGGCCATGCCCCGTTCAGCCAAGGGGGGCCAAAAATAGCAGCGAAACCACTGCTGACCCCGCTGCTGGAGAATATGACGGGGGAGCTATGCGAGACCGCCGGGACAAACATGGACACGCCATTCCAATGACTCAAGAAGTGGTCCCACATGCTCAAATCCGCTTGCGCTTGACTGTCCAGGAATACTGGACTATCCTGACAGGGAGCTGCTGAGAGGAGTGGTAACAATCTGGCTACAAAAGACCTACCCTGGGGAATGACGCGCATGGCAAAATTTAACATGCCTAACAACGACTGTAGTTCCACCTTGGTGGTGATCCTCCCAGTGACGAAACTGCGAAAAACTGCCCGGACCCTAGCCAACTTGTCTTCTGGCAACTTTGCTGACATGGTCTCTATGTCCAACACGATGCCCAGGAAGGTGATGGTGGTCGCAGGACCATCCACCTTCTTGGGGGAAACGGGAACCCCTAGTTGGGCGAAACAAGCTAACAGGCTCTGAAGATCGCGACGCGAGCCCTGTGGAGATTCGATCAGCAAAAAATCGTCCAAGTAATGTATCACGTGTTCGCAACAAAACCTGTTCTCGAGTATCCAGTGCAAGGCTTTCGCCAGCTGATCGAAAATCCAAGGGCTGCTACGGGATCCGAAAGTCAACTTTGTGACGAAATAATAAAGGGAATTCCACTTGATCCCGTGCCACCGCCAAAGTTCTGGCCTGATAGGCATCAACTTGAAGGCGTCTGATATGTCCGCTTTGGACAAGGATGAGTGCAATAGCCTGATCGATGGAGGCGTACACCATGCTGACCTCCTCCGCTGGAATGAGTGAATTCATACTGGGAGTAGCTAACCTGTGAGGCGCTGACAGATCGAAAATCAATCTCTCTTTGCGGCTGAACTTTCCCGTGACCACCCCTATGGGGCTGACCCTCCAGCGTTCGAATGGGGATGACAAGAAGGGGCCGATGATGTATCCCTTGTCTAGCTCCAACTGGAGGAGTCTATCTATGGACCCGGGGTTGAGGGATGCGGACTGCAAGTTCCTACACTCATGGGTGTGGTCCGGTAACGCCACAAGACCTGTGTGGAAACCATAGGTGAAACCTGACACAAGAAAATCGCAGAAGGAAGCATCCTCATGCCCCTGTAAGTACAATTCTAAGAGGTCTACATTTACCACGCTCATGCAATGTTTATCGGTTTTTAATGAGCAGGCAACTTTCGGGTGGGCTCGAAAACAGTTGGCGCAAATGTGCAACAGACGGCACTGACTATAATTGCAAGTGGCAAAATTGTAGTTGTTGCAGATTTGCGACCTGCCCAGATACTTGATTGGCCGGCCGAGTTTATCAACCGCCGAATTCTGCTGGATGCCAGTCGATGGACCAGAAATAGGAGGAGAAGTATTGGACCTTGGGGTGCTTGCGGCATTATGACACCATTCTCCAGTATGATAGATAGACTGGCATGAAGAGCATGCCGGTGCTTTAAGCCCAGCGAAGTGCCTACAGAATATTTCTGTGTCTATGTTGGCCCAGTTGGTAGTAAACTGGAACTGACTGAGCGCAGCTGCTGCCTTAGCAGAAAACGAGCAATGGTAATCATAATGGTAAGAGATATCATCTGTTTGGTACGACCAGATAGGAGAGAAGAGTTGGACCTGTATCTCTTCAGGGTCACTGAGTTGGGCTACAAGTACGGAGCCATTTAAGTCCTAGAACATACTGGAGGACATAACGGGAGAACGGAGCCGCGCCCAGGGATAATAGTAAGTGCAGTGAGATCCCTGGGCGTTGCTGTGTATGTCATGATACTTAGTTCACAATGTTTGGACCGATGAAAGGTTCTCTTTAAGGATCTTTTCCTGCTACGAAAGCTTTGTCTCATTTCTTAGTTCATAAAAGAGGATAGGTGTCATCTGTTTTTTAATACTTTTCAGTACAGAGATCCGCAATCTCCAGCCCTCCAACTGTTCGGAAACTATAACTCCCAAACTGCTTAATTTACTTCTATAGGAGTTGCAATAACAGTCAAGCAAATGTGCATGCTGGGAATTGTAATTTCACAACAGCAGGAGTGCCAAAGGTTGCAGATCCTGTTCTGGTACCTAAGAATATGGTTAGTCCACATAGGACACAAATTGAATGTAAAAATCTACTGCAGATTTTGCCATGAACAAATCTACAATAAGATCTGCATGAGTAACATGGGGATTTGTCATGGATTTGGCTGTGGATTTTGCCCTATGCAATGTAACAAGGGTTTCTCAGAGATTGTTCCATCGCATCAAGAACAGAAGGGTAGTACTCTCATGTGTTTGTAGTCCCTAAGCCATACAACAATTGGCATCTTATAACAGATCTCAGAGGCCTCAGCAAAACCATAATGAGGAGGAAATTCAGAAAAGAGAGAGTGAGGACAGTGGTGGAGATGATTCAGAAGGGAGATTTCATGGCCAAGCTCAACTTAAAGGGTACATTTATTTGCATGTGCCTATTCAGATATGTCAAAATACATTTCTCAGGGTGGCACTGCATCTAGAACAGTCATATTTACCATCTCCAGTTCAAAGCCTTATGTTTCGACCTTTCATCCTTCCAAAGGATGTTTACGGATATCCCTAGTTCTACCCACCTTTCTCACTATCTGAGAAATAGCTGCATAAAGGCCCCATCTGAGGAGTCTCTCCTAAAGAACATCCGGAGAAGAATCCATGCCTATAACAAGGTGGCTTTCTGATAAACATCCAAAAGACCCACAACATTCTTGCCATTACTGGGCTTAATCCTAGAGACCATGAAACTTTTCCTATAATAAAGAAGACCCAGTCCATAATTTCTCTCAACTTCTTCCGAACCCCTGCTATCACTGAGATGTTTGTTGAGAATTTTGGGATACCTGACTTCCTCTGTTGACCGAAGCCCATTTCAAGAGTTTTTGTAGTTCCTTCATCATTGAGGAAGACCTTGAGATGATGGTTGACAAGTCACAACCTCTCCAGGGTGAAGTCCTTTACTTTTCAGTATCAGATAAGTTTAGTCAAAGATGCCTTGCTCTGGGGAACACTTCTAAGAAAGTCAACTCAGGGAGTATGGTTTTAGGAAGAAAATAACCACATGGGGAGTACAAAATTTGTAAACTTCCTCAGCAGATTGCCTGTTGCTGTTAGAAGGGTAACTAAAGTCTGACATTTTATGGATACACTAGAACTCAAGGACCTTCTTCTTCAAAACAAATTCCTCCACCTAAGCCTTGATGATCTACACCTGATGTCATGGACGTTCCCGCGACAGGTGGCAGGAGATCGGTGAGACTGGCAACACGTGGTTTGATCTGACATGTTTTCCATTTGGATCAAATGACGCCTGTGTTGTTTCTGGTGCTTGCCACAGCTTCTTTCCCAAGGTGTGGCTATTATGGTCATTTAACCTTCTCTATTTATCGTTGTTTCTCCCACTATTCTATGCGGTTTATACCTTCAGTTTGAGTTGTGGATAGCTGGTGAGTGGATCTTGGCTAAGTTCCTGGTGCTGCCATTGCCACTTGAAACACCAAATCGTAAACTCGGATGCCTATAAATATATAGCTGGAGGGACTACTTCTACTAAACTACAACCTACAAAAAGAATTATTAGCCTTCATTCAGATTAAATGTCAAAATCTTTATTAAATACACAATTAATAAATATTAAAACACATGGAAACAATTGGCAGCAAGTGAAACCCCCCAAATGAGGACCACGAGGAAGCCGCAGAACCAGCCAGCCACAAGAAATGAAACAACTTGACAAGAAAGCAGTACCACTTGCACATGCCCCTTATGCACCTTAAATATCTCTGGGGTAAAAGCCCCAAACAGTAATTACTGAATAGAAAAAGGGCAAAGTGGAATATCAGAAAATGGTGATACCATGTGTAGCACGCCGACTCTGCAGCCACCTCCTCCCAACGCCTCACAGGACTTTTTCCGGGGATACAGACTGAATGTCACCTCCTCCTTTTATTGCCACACAATTTAACCAGTTAAAACACATGCAAGGCTGTGACCCATTGTGTAATCACACTACGTGTCGGCGGTTTGTTTAATGAATGGAGACGGGACTGAACTGGAAGGAGCACAGGTGCCGCATCACTACGTGACTCACGGCGTGCGCATCACATGGCTCGCATCCCGGAAGGAAACATGGCTGTGCGTTCCACGCTGGAGCGCACAAGCCGGCAAAGCTGAACTAAAGTATGCTCCATCGTGGGGCCGGCAAGCCCGGAACACTCCCGCGATACAGAAACCAATTGCTGAAGACACACAAAACGCATCATAAGTACAATTACTCTATGATCAGAGGCATAATACAAGAAAGTTTAACCCATGATTGTGCAAAATACACATTATAAAATAGAAAAGAAAGTGTAACGTGCATATATCAATTGCATTATAGTAAACTAATCCTAATCAATAAATAGTATAATAAACCCCAGTAATTGATGGAAAAATGAATAGTTAAAAATACAGAAAATTCATATTAATGTGAATAAATACACGGTCGATATATATATAACGTACATTAGAACAAACTACAAATTGGCGTGGTATTAAAAAGCAGGAAGTGCTCAACCCCATATGCAGTGGTGCATTTATACCGGGGGGGCGGGGCAGATCCTGCACTTGTGGTCCGCTGCTAATGGCAATCCCCAGCAAAAATGCATACAATGGAGGATGCCTGCAGCATACCACAAGTACCACAATAGACATCCTACACAGGATAGCAAATGTGTGGATGTGATAAACAGTATATATAATACAACAAAAACAAAGACATGTGCACTCTGCGGTCTTACTAAGCCCTCAAACTGGTGTTAAAATTGAGAGATTAGCCAACATGTCCTACGTGAGGACATGTCTGAGCCCGGGCACCGCGCCAAGGTTTCTCAAGTAACTCGGGACCTAACGCTAAACCTAGCTGGGCCACACTCGACCACAGTGCCATTGTACAAAACCTTAATTAACACTATAAACAAAAATAGCGATAGTCGTAAAACATTGATTGATGACTCAAATCAATAGAATCTGGGTGACCAAAAAGTGCAAACATGCAGTGCTACCAATGAGATAAAGTACCCAGTGCATTGTGCAGTGCATAACTAATCCAAGAGTAAATGGATTTAACAAAAATGATAACGCCAACATGATCAACTATATAAAGTATGCGTAAGCTTTTTGAAAGCATAAAATAAAAATAAAAAAGTTGTTATCAATTCATCCAACATTCGAATGTCATCCAATGAGGAATCAATTCATCCATTGATCAAGACCCATCTACAAGATGCTCCCATCCCGCACATCATCCATATTGATTCACCATGATTGGTAAGTATGTCTCCATCTTTTTTGTACTACATCACTCCACCGACAGGTTACAGGTATCTCAACAGCCTAAAAGCAACTATCATAAAAGCAAGGAGTTAAAAACAATTAAAAACAATGATAACCAGCAGCAGAGAAAAGAATCACCAATATACACCGAAAATATATATACTAAAGAATATGTACGGTGAAAAAGACATATCTTCATTCAACCCACCAGGTGCCACATCTTACCTATTTTTGAGCCAGCAATTTTCACCAGTTGCCCCCTCTCAAGGAGATGAACACACGGTCAATGCCCTTAAGCACTAGCGTTTTTTCTTTTCCGGTATTGAGTTCCGTCACAGGGACTCAATACCGGAAAAAAACTGATCAGTTTTATCCTAATGCATTCTGAATGGAGAGCAATCCGTTCAGTATGCATCTTACGTTTTTTGGCCGGAGGAAATACCGCAGCATGCTGCAGTTTTCTATCCGGCCAAAAATCCTGAACACTTACCGGAATGCTGGATCCAGCATTAATTTCCATTGAAATGTATTAATGCCGGATCCGGTACTAAGTGATCCGGTTTACCGATCTGCGTATGCACGGACCTTTAAAAATGAGAAGTGGATGACAATCGGAAAGATGGATCTGGTATTGCAATGCATTTGTCTCACAAATGCATCCGTTTGTGTCCGAATTGCCAGATCCGCAGGCAGTTCCGGCGACGGAACTGCCTGCCGGAATCCTCTGCCGCAAGTGTGAAAGTACTCTAACTCGAAATCCGGACTATCGCAATTGTGAAATTCTTTAAAATGTCTGGGGATAGATTTTAATTTAGTTACATCATTTTCTTCTTTCGCCCCCTCTATCCCCAGGACATGTTCACAAACACGTCTCCTTAGTTCTCTCGAGGTCATGCCAACGTAAATATGTTGGCATGGACACAATGCCAGGTATATCACCCCTGGTGTGCTACATGTAATATTGTAAGTGATCGTATACTGTTTTCCAGATTTAGCAAGGTTTGAAAATTGAGTGGCTCTGTCCACATTTGTGCAAGCTACACACTTCCCACATGGAGAACACTCCCATTTTGGACCCTTGGACCCAAAGATCACAGATGGGTGTTCACCTAGGTTGTAGCTCCTTACCAAGATATCCTTTAGGCATTTGGATCTCCTGTACGTAATTGATGGAACCACAGGAAGGACTTTTCCCAAAGTTGGATCGAGGCATAACACCTCCCAATATTTCGACAATGCTGATCTCATCTTTCTCCATTGAGCATTGTATGTGGATATAAACCGCACATTGTCATCATGTTCGCCTATTCGCTTTTGGTGGACTTGGAGTAAATAATCTCTACTAGTTTCTTTTGCTCTCTTGTAGCCTTGTGTCGTACATTTCTCCGGAAAACCCCTCCCCTGGAACCTCTTGGAGACTAGATCACAAACCTGTTTTTATAACCATTCCTCTGTGGAGCAGATGCATCCAGTCTAAGTCGTCGGAACTGGCTATAGGGTATATTATGAATCAAATTCCGAGGATGACATGAATTAGCTTGTAGCAACGCATTGGTAGATGTCTCTTTTCTAAATAAATCTGTAGAGATTCGCCTTTCTTCATCAACTGAAAACCTGACGTTGAGGAAGTCCAAATTCGATTTACCGATCCTGTAAGTCGATTTGATATTCAAATAATTATTATTCAATGACTCCATCAACTGACCAAATCCAGCCTGTGAGCCCTGCCACACAATGAAAATATCATCAATGTAGCGGGCCCACATCTGGACCCCGCCAATCGAGGGAGTCGAATCGGCAAGGAAAATCTTTCTCTCCCACAGCCCCAGGAACAGAATAGCAAAGGACGCCGTGCAGACCACCCCCATTGCTGTTCCCTGGAGCTGCAGGTCGAAGACATCCTTAAATAAAAAATAATTATGGGTGAGTACAAACTCTAACAATTCCAAGATGAACTCACCCATTGGTTCCTCGACAGTCAGACATCATCAGGAAGAATCTCATTGCCTCAATCCCATCCTTGTGTCGGATGCTCATGTATAATGATTCTACAACACAAGTGGCTAATCCACATATCTGGTTCCAGTTGGAAACCATTCAAACGGCGCAAGATGTCAGTTGTATCCTTTAAAAAAGATGGTAATTGCTCAACTATGGGTTTTAATATAAAATTGATCAATTTACAAGCTGGCTCGCATAAATTGCCCATACCGAAAACAATTGGACGTCCCCGCGGGTATGTCGCATGTTTATGAATTTTCGGAAGCATGTACAAACTTGCCACCCTCGGATGATCCGGAATCAGACACTTGGCCTCCTTGTCAGTAATAATCCCATTCTCTCGGGCTTTCTGCACAATCTCAATTAGATCCTTTTTTAATTGTTCCCCAGGGTTATATGTGAGACGTTTATGGCACGAGGCCACTTTAAGCTGTCTAAAAACCTCCTTCTCATATTGTTTTTTAGGCCAATTCACTACATTGCAACCCTTGTCCGCGGATTTGAAGATAACGTCTTTCATATTTTTCCATTCCCGAATTGCTGCTCTCTGGGTATGTGTCAAATTTGATTCTGTTAATAATGGCTTCAATTTTCTGGAATTCCCGTGTCACCAACTCCCTTCATAGCCACTTGAAGTTAAGTGTTTCTTTCCGTTTTGTATTTTGTTTGGGTTAGTTTGTGTGTTGCATTTCCTGTCATCTGTTTTAAGGCCTGAGGGAGACTCCTGTTCGTCCTTTTCATTTGGAGGAACAGGTTGTCTCAGTCCTGACATTAGTACCACAGGGTCCTATAGGGTTAGTTAGGACATTAGGTATTCCTGTGTATGAACTCACCTACCTCTGGGGTCTTTTCATACTGGTAGTTAGTCAGAACTTTGATTAGAGTTTTACTAGGAGGTGTCCATCTCCTTTCCAGGCCTTATTCCCTCACCCCTTTCCCACCTATGTTCGGTGTGGTGTTTCCCTCCCACACCTAAACGTGACACCTGATGGCTTGGAAACTGAGCGGATAAAGTTGTCCAGGAAACCAACAGTCTACCATAAGGTATGGAACATATTCACTGGTGTAAAAATAAAAAAGTCCCTAGGCCATTCTAACGTATCAGAAATCCTATGTTGACCAACATTCTGGTTTTGAAGTCAAGATGCTATGCAGCCAACTGAGCCTTGGCCCTAAGTAAAAGAAAGCCTAGGTACACCTTGAAACTGGGAACCGCAGTTCACTGATTCTTGTATTTGAACATTTTTCTTTTTTGATCCTTGTTTGTGTCATAGGTTACCATTGTTTGATATTGTTATGTTTGCAGTTACGTTTGACCATTGCTAACATTAAACAATATTCTTGATGAGTGTAGGGGAGTGACGAGGTCAGGGATTAACAAACAGAACTAAAATAGGAAGGACCAATCCAATCAATCACATGAGGCAAGACAAGGGTTCACCCTGGAAGGAGCTCATATTAATTACACATAACAAAAACCACAATAAACCAATCATTTATGTGACAAGTGGAAGAACAAATTAAAGAACAAAGGCTTGTTTGGCACAATACAAACCTGCTAACAAAAGTAAGTTGGGGGCATCATACACAGCATAAGGATACGCTATGTGGCTAAAAAACACATGGACGCCTCCTAATTATTGAGTTCAGATGTTTCAGCCATTGCAAACAGGTGCAGAAGATCTAGCACACAGTCTGTGCAATCTGCACAGATATTGGTAGCACTATGGGTGTACTGAAGAGCGTAGTGACCTTATATATGGCACTCTCATGGGATGCCACATTTGTCACAAATTTCCAATCTGTGTAAAAATCACTTATCCTTTGTTGTACTGTATCACTTACAGAGCTCCAACCAACCTCTGAAAGGGGCTTCAGCACAACAATGGTGCACCAGGAGCTTCATGAAATGGGTTTCCATGTTGGAGCAGCAGGCACAAAGGATCACAATGCTCAATGCCAGGTGGAGGCTGACGTGGTGTAAATAATATCTCCACTGGAGTCTGGAGCAGAGAAAATGCTTTTGGGAGTGTATTCTCAATATCTGGCAGTCTGATGGAGGAACCTAGGTTTTAGCGATCCCTGGAGACTGCTACCTACCATAATCAACACTGTCTACTTTAACTTGTGGTGGAAGAGAGGTAATGGTATGGGGCTGTTTTTCCAGGTTTGACCCCTTATTTACAGTGTAGAGTGATGTTAATGCTGAAGAATACAAAGACTTTTTACACAATTGTTGCCTTCCACCTTTGGAAAGCCCCTTTCCTACTCCACATGACTGTGTGTGTCCCTTTGCACACAGCAAGGTCCTACAGACATGGGGGGTCTACTTAGGTTAGGAGGAACTCAAGTGGCTGCACAGTTCCTGGACCCCTACTACAGTCAGGTCCATAAATATTGGGACATCAACACAATTTTTGGCTCTATACACCACCACAATGGATTTGAAATGAAACGAACAGATGTGCTTTACCTGCAGACTGTCAGCTGTAATTTCAGGGTATTTACATCCAAATCAGGTGAACGGTGCAGGAATTACAGCAGTTTGCATATGTGCCTCCCACTTGTTAGGGGACCATAAGTAATAGGACAGAATAATAATCATAAATCAAACTTTCACTTTTTAATACTTGGTTGCAACTCCTTTGCAGTCAATTACAGCCTGAAGTCTAGAATGCATAGACATCACCAGACGCTGGGTTTCATCCCTGGTGATGCTCTGCCAGGCCTCTACTGCAACTGTCTTCAGTTCCTGCTTGTTCTTGGGGCATTTTCTCTTCAGTTTTGTCTTCAGCAAATGAAATGCATGCTCAATCGGATTCAGGTCACTTGGCCATTGCATAACATTGCATAACATTCCACTTCTTCCCCTTAATAAACTCTTTGGTTGCTTTTGCAGTATGCTTTGGGTCATTGTCCATCTGCACTGTGAAGCGCCATCCAATGAGTTCTGAAGCATTTGGCTGAATATGAGCAGATAATATTGCCCGAAACACTTCAGAATTCATCCTGCTTCTTTTGTCAGCAGTCACATCATCAATAAATACAAGAGAACCAGTTCCATTGGCAGCCATACATGCCCACGCCATGACACTACCACCACCATGCTTCACTGATGAGGATCATGAGCAGGTCCTTTCCTTCTTCATACTCTTCTCTTTCCATCACTCTGGTACAAGTTGATCTTGGTCTCATCTGTCCATAGGATGTTGTTCCAGAACTGAGAAGGCTTTTTTAGATGTCATTTGGCAAACTCTAATCTGGCCTTCCTGTTTTTGAGGCTCACCAATGGTTTACATCTTGTGGTGAACCCTCTGTATTCACTCTGGTGAAGTCTTCTCTTGATTGTTGACTTTGACACACATACACCTACCTCCTGGAGAGTGTTCTTGATCTGGCCAACTGTTGTAAAGGGTGTTTTCTTCTTTTGGTGTTGCTGAGCTCACCGATGCCTTCCTTGTTTTTAACAATATTCCAAACAGTTGTTTTGGCCAGGCCTAATGTTTTTTGCTATCTCTCTGATGGGTCTGTTGTGTTTTTCAGCCTAATGATGGCTTCACTGATAGTGACAGCTCTTTGGATCTCATCTTGAGAGTTGACAGCAACAGATTCCAAATGCAAATAGCACACTTGAAATGAACTCTGGACCTTTTATCTGCTCATTGTAATTGTGATAATGAGGGAATAACACACACCGGCCATGGAACAGCTGAGAAGCCAATTGTCCCATTACTTATGGTCCCTTAACAAGTAGGAAGCACATATGCAAACTGCTGTAATTCCTGCACCGTTCACCTGATTTGGATGTAAATACCCTCAAATTAAAGCTGACAATTTTTAGAATTGTGTTGATGTCTCAATATTTATGGACCTGACTGTACATCCAACAGGTTCGGCATAAATTAGAAAGTAAGACTTTCTCCCCAACATCAGTGTTTGATTTCATAACCACTGTACAAATTCCCACAGACACCCTAATATCTGGTGAACTGTCTTCTCATAAGAGTAGGGATATTATAGCCACAACTGGCCCAACTCCATAAAATCTCTCATGGCTTTGAAAAAGAATGTCCCACACGCTCATACACATACTGTAAGATGGTCAGGAGTGCACATACGTTTAGCCATACAAAACTAAATAAATAAAAATGACAGAATGCAATGATAAATTCTCCCACATGACAGAACATTGGCTATGTCCTAATTTTTCTCTTGTAACCCACCATCCTTTGTCTTCGCAGTTATCTGCTCCCATAATTCTTTTGTGCAGTTTTTATTTTTTATTCATTTACTTTACAGCTAACGAAGTCTACTTTCTGGATGAATACCTTCACTGGACGGCCTCAATCCTAATTTTAGACTGTAACTCCATTCAGAGAGAAGTGAGGCGCATGTGAACTTGGAAAATTATGGACGCCCCCTAAATAGTCGTATCTCTTTAAAGGATGGAGGCTTAATTAATGGTGACACTGAACCCTGGGAAATCTCTCCGGATATACTGTAAGATCTTTAGCACCTACAGATGAGGCTTCATCTGTTCTCTAAACATTGAGAGCTTCTAAAGAAATAAAATAACGTTCTCCCATCATTTATTAGAATGTAGTCTAACCAGAAGCGCTGTGGAAGGAAAGACTAATGGGCGTGTTTACGGGAAACTATGCTCTCTACTTTCTGGCCACCGGCAGCTACCACTAGAGGGAGCACTGCTGAATCCTGCCTTCATAGAACTCTATAATAATACAGTGTGCAGTGAGTACCCCAAATGGTGGCTGCAGGCAGGTGTAATGGTTCAAAGGACTTGACTCATCTCCCCGTTACCAAGGCGAGATGAGACAGTCCTGATCACCAGCCGACCGTCAAATAGAGGAGTGTGCTAGCACTCGCTGTTTCAGTAGCTCCCCACGGTGCATGGAAGCTACAGAAACAGCATAACAGAGTAAGCTATGCTGTTTCCATAACTCGGGCTAACTCTAGGGTTCAGTGATATACGATATGGTCTCTGATAGAGCCTCCCCATTGACAGATGTCACCAACAATGGCTTTGCAAGACACTGGACTGGTATGAAGTACTGGTTCACTGAGGTGTGATGCAAGAAGTTTCTTGCACAGCCAGAGTCTAAGAAGTCCAGAACAGTAAGCATAGTACCACCGGAAGACAATAATAACACTGGTAGAGTCAATTTTGTAGAGAGCTAGTCTTCATCTAGGGCTGTCTTGTGGGGACAATTGTGGATATAGCGTCCCTAGGTTCCACAATAAATACAGATTTGTTGCAGAGCCTGCACTGGTGCAGACGATGAAGAAGAAGGAACCAGTGGTCTTTGAAATGATGCTGCAAACTGACGAGGTCCGCTCTCACGGACAGCTTCCTTGGCACATTCCCAGAACTGAAGATCAATAAGAGTGGCAACAAAGATTAAAGCTTCTAATGTAGCTGGCACATCACAACCTGCCAATTCATCCTTGATATGCCTGACAGACCCTTCCAGAATGCTGGTACTAGAGCCTCATTGTTCCAGGCCAACTCAGAAGCCAGGGTGTGGAACTGAATAGCGTATTGTCCAAATGTGACACTACCCTGACAAAGTTGTAGTACAGAGCAGAAAGCAGAAGAAGTTCCTCCAGGTTCTTTAAAAATTCTGTGCAAGGTAGACAGGAATGCTAGGAAATTACTGGTCACTGGATCACCTCCCTCCCATAGTGTATTAGCTCAGGCTAGGGCCTCCCCAGACAAAGGCGATATTAGAAAGGCTACTTTGGCCCAGTCAGCAGGAAACTGATGTGGCTGCAGTTCAAAATCGATGGTACACTGGTTGATGAAAGCACAAAACTATTTGGGATCTTTGTCATGGTGTGGGGGTAGTGATAATCATAAACTGGATCCTCCTGTAGGTGTAACTTGAAGAGATGGGACTGGTTCTGTTGCTGCGGCTGGAGGTTGCGGTACCATTGCATAAGTGGTCAGAATGTTTAGGCAGACTGATATGTTGTGTTTTAGGACATTAACCTCTCCTGGCTGTCATGCTGCTGTTGATCCTGGAATACCTGTGGTAGACCCATCTGGAGTGGGCTAGCGGGTTCCATGGCCTGAGCTTACTGTTAAGTGCAGGAGGTTTGGAACCACTCCAAGATACTGAAATGTGCCTGTTAAGTAAAGGCCTGTCTTTTGTCCCTACCTCTAGTTTTAACCTCTTCAACTGGATTCGGGACATCCACCTCTTTGCTAGGAAACTTAGGTGGAGGAAACACTTTGCGCTAGTCGCAAAGCGAGAAAGCAAAGAGATGGGTGTCCCTTTAGATATCCTCCAAGATGTCCGCTTATTATACAGCCTGAGCGACAGCACACCACAGGAAGGTAGGGGCCCCTTTACATCGCTCAAAAATAAGAGCGTTAAAATGCCTCCGATGGGGGACCCCACCTGCATTGATGTGTTTGTCAATCAGGTCTGTCGGGATCTATCTAGCCTCATCTCTCATCATGGTGGCTTCAATTGTAGTAAAAATGAATATAAAGCATTGCTAGAACTAGAGAAAAAACACAACCTAACAATCAAACCCTCGGACAAAGGGGGGAATATAGTTTTGATGGAAACTATTGACTACAAAAATATGTGCCAGACTTTGCTTAATGATGAAGACACTTATGAGAGGTTGAGTGGAGACCCTACAGCGAAATATCAGAGGGATCTCATTGAAATATTGCGACAAGCTAAGACGGAAAACCTTATCTCAGGGGAGGAGTTTGACTATCTATACAAAAAGCACCCTACTATAGCTACCTTCTATAGCTTACCTAAAGTTCACAAGGGTGGCTCCCCTGTAAAAGGACGCCCGATTGTTTCGGGTGTTAATAGCTTGACCCAAAACCTGGGGATCTATCTGGACCAAGTTTTAGCGCCCTTTGTTAAAACACTGCCCTCATACCTGAGGGATACTAGCGACCTCCTCGGCCGTTTGGAGGGGATCACGTTGGAGGAGGGTGCCTCCTTGGCATCAATTGATGTGGAGGCCCTCTACTCCTCCATACCCCACGACTTGGGTATGAGGGCAGTGGAATCATTTCTCTCGACTAGAGGACAACAGTTTTACCCCCATAATGTCTTTACCTTGCAGTTACTCAACTTTGTCCTCACAAGGAATTATTTCCTGTTTGACGGGGTCCTCTACCACCAGCTCAGGGGCACAGCGATGGGGAGTTCTTGTGCCCCGTCGTATGCCAACTTGTTCCTGGGCTGGTGGGAGAGGACACTGGTCTTCAGCGATGTACCCAGTAGACATGTCCCATGCATTGTTACATGGGCTAGATTTATTGACGATGTCTTTGTGGTGTGGAAGGGTGAAGAAAAAGATTTTTATGACTTCATTAAGGAATTGAATATCAATAGCATCAATATGAGATTTACCTCAGTTTTTGAAAACAACCACTTGCCCTTCCTTGATATTCTAATCACAAGGGGTAAGAACGACGAGATACAAACGGACATTTTCAGGAAGCCCACTTCCACGAATGCACTTCTACACTGGACGAGCCACCATCCTTTTCTTCTAAAAAGGGGTATCCCAGTGGGGCAGTACTTGCGAATTAGGAGGAACTGCTCCACCTGGGAGGCCTTTAAACAACAGGCAGATGATCTGAGAGGTCGCTTTCGGGAAAGGGGCTATCCTGATACAGTCTTGAGGTCGGCCTTTAGGAGGGCTTGTGAAAGCAAGAGGGATGAGTTACTCTATCCTAAACCTAAAAAAACTGAGGGTGGTCAGATACGCCTTATAGGCACATTTGATGACGCCTCGGAAGAAGTCAAACAAATCCTAAAAAAACACTGGGATGTCCTTCTCCTGGACCCAGACATCAAGGGGGCGGTGCCTGAAAGAGTACAGATCACTTACCGTAGGGGTCTGAGCCTAAGAGACCGCCTGGTACACAGCCACTACGTCGAGACACGCGACCAAAAAGGGTCATGGCTCCAACGCCCAATCGGTTGTTTTCGTTGTAGTGGCTGTGTGGCATGTCGACACATTATACAGGGACGGTCTTTCTGTGCCAACGTCACGGGTAAAACCTACCAAATTAAACAGTTCATCAACTGCCGCACGAAGGGAGTTATATACAGGGCCCACTGTATATGCGGTTTAGAGTATATAGGGAAAACGACCCGCGAACTACGACGACGGGTGGGGGAGCACCTAGGTGACGTTAGGAATGACAGAGACACACCCCTGGCAAAACATGTCAACTCGGTGCATGGGGGAGATGCGTCGGACCTTAAATTTATGGGAATTGAGGCTATTGCAAGGCCAAAAAGGGGAGGTGACTGGGATCGGAGAATTTTGCAAAGAGAGACATGGTGGATCTTCCATCTCCAAACTGTGACCCCTACAGGTCTAAATGAGCAATTGTCATTCAGCTGCTATATAGAGTCCTAAAGTGCCTCCTGAGAAATTCTTCTTTCTCCCCCACAATTGGGGACCGATCCCAGTCACCACCGTAGACAAAATATTTACAGTGTTATGGAGCAAAACACTTTACTGCCCCATACTAAATACCTGTAAAATGCCACTTGATAAAGAGCATGATTTTAAAGGCCGATCTGAGCCTTTGTGTATTGATATCAGTTACATTTAGGAAACCGTCTTATAAACTCCAATTCTCCAGTGGGATAACTGCAGAACCAGGCAGGCCACTGGATCATTTTTTGAACTAGTATCAGCAGAGGATTTGCAAATTTGCCCATTGACTTTACTCTGCACTACTAGCCATTCGTCTCATATATGTGCAGTAGAGAATGCTTGGCCGTTGACACATACCAGGTGGACACGGCTGGCTGCTGGGTGGATCAAATCTTCTCGGACTACGGCTCTTCTGTGAGGACCGTAGGCTCCGAGGGTCTCCTGGCAACGGTAAACAAGCCTCTGCATGGTGCGTCTCAGGAAGAAGATCGGTCACGTGACGAAAGCTCGAGACAGCTGACACGTGACGCGATGATGACGCTGCGTGACGGTGAGAGGGTGTGCGATGGGGGCGGTACCACACGGCTATTTAAATGACCCGCGAATATGGCGCTATTGCCACTGCCACACGCGGGACGCCGGGGAACACCCTCGCCCATCGTTGTCTGGAATCAGTCGACATCCAGGACTGGACAGATAAGTTTACTAGTGCTGGGATACCTGCACACTAAAGGGATCCAGCACCATCTAATCTATAACATTGTAGAGACCTCGTTAACCTCTAGTGTCAATATTAGCACTGGGAGATCTGCTACAAAGTTTTTGTGATACATTTTGTGACCTAAATCTTGGTTGAAACACTATTGCCGCTGGACTGGAGTTTCACGAGGGCATATAGTGTATGGGACTTTTTCCGGGTATTGGTCCGGATTGTGAGATATGGATACATGATTAATGACTCGGACGCTATTTAGTCATGTACACGGAAATAATAGTTTAACTTGACATCATCCCATACTGTGTGATTAGAAGACTAAGTGAATCTTTTAATGTTATTTAGAGCCAATACCATGCTCTTTTTGACGTGCCTTCTCACACTATAATATAGGCCTGGTGACTCCACCCCTGTGACTGGAGATATAGACCTTAAAC
The DNA here is from genome assembly GCF_014858855.1 of Bufo gargarizans. NCBI lineage: Eukaryota > Metazoa > Chordata > Amphibia > Anura > Bufonidae > Bufo > Bufo gargarizans. The sequence goes on along the minus strand of NC_058084.1, from coordinate 470,384,127 downwards.
AAAAAGGAACTCCTGCAATTTGGTGTTTTTGTTTTTTCTTTTCTGTCCCCTGATGAATCTGATATCACTGAGGAAACGCGTCGGGTCACTTCAAAAATACTTTTTAAGGTGTATATGTTTGTGTATATCTATGCCGTCCAGCACACGCCACTTTGTTTAAAAGGACGAGAACATATACACTGAGATATATTCACCTATATTGATTAATATGTGCGTGATTTAAATTGAGTTTCGCGTCAAGGGTGCCCTATATTTATAGGACATCCAGAATGGACCCTACTCACTGCACATATTAAACCAGTTCTTATGTCCCCTTTGTAACCCAATTTGGCCGTTTATCAAGAGGACCGTTATTCTGTCTTTTGGGCAAAGCTGGGCAGTCCACATTTAGGGAGGGTGACATTAGGGTCAGAGCATCAGCCAGGTTTAATTCAATAGACTGAAGGGGCGTTTTAGGGCTTCGTCCCAGTATTGTATCTTTCCATCTAAATACCCCTCATCCTGTCTGTTAACATATTGCTATCCCTATATACGGTCCTCTCCCACCTCCGCCATCTATTAGGAGACTAGTGTGACCAGTGGTTACAATAATTTTGTGTTCAATACTTAAGGGCCTATAATTTTATTTCAAATATCATATTAAATGTTAAGTCTTAACTTAAATAAGCTACCCACTAATGTTAATATAATTCCAAGTTTCTTGCACAGCCAGAGTCTAAGAAGTCCAGAACAGTAAGCATAGTACCACCGGAAGACAATAATAACACTGGTAGAGTCAATTTTGTAGAGAGCTAGTCTTCATCTAGGGCTGTCTTGTGGGGACAATTGTGGATATAGCGTCCCTAGGTTCCACAATAAATACAGATTTGTTGCAGAGCCTGCACTGGTGCAGACGATGAAGAAGAAGGAACCAGTGGTCTTTGAAATGATGCTGCAAACTGACGAGGTCCGCTCTCACGGACAGCTTCCTTGGCACATTCCCAGAACTGAAGATCAATAAGAGTGGCAACAAAGATTAAAGCTTCTAATGTAGCTGGCACATCACAACCTGCCAATTCATCCTTGATATGCCTGACAGACCCTTCCAGAATGCTGGTACTAGAGCCTCATTGTTCCAGGCCAACTCAGAAGCCAGGGTGTGGAACTGAATAGCGTATTGTCCAAATGTGACACTACCCTGACAAAGTTGTAGTACAGAGCAGAAAGCAGAAGAAGTTCCTCCAGGTTCTTTAAAAATTCTGTGCAAGGTAGACAGGAATGCTAGGAAATTACTGGTCACTGGATCACCTCCCTCCCATAGTGTATTAGCTCAGGCTAGGGCCTCCCCAGACAAAGGCGATATTAGAAAGGCTACTTTGGCCCAGTCAGCAGGAAACTGATGTGGCTGCAGTTCAAAATCGATGGTACACTGGTTGATGAAAGCACAAAACTATTTGGGATCTTTGTCATGGTGTGGGGGTAGTGATAATCATAAACTGGATCCTCCTGTAGGTGTAACTTGAAGAGATGGGACTGGTTCTGTTGCTGCGGCTGGAGGTTGCGGTACCATTGCATAAGTGGTCAGAATGTTTAGGCAGACTGATATGTTGTGTTTTAGGACATTAACCTCTCCTGGCTGTCATGCTGCTGTTGATCCTGGAATACCTGTGGTAGACCCATCTGGAGTGGGCTAGCGGGTTCCATGGCCTGAGCTTACTGTTAAGTGCAGGAGGTTTGGAACCACTGAACCCATCAACCAGTTTGACTTTGGGCTATATTTGAGGGCATGTCCTGGCAGTCACCTGGTTTTCACTCTTTAAACCCTATACAGGGTTCTGGTCTTTGCCGCAGGGAGGTCATCCAGCTGCTACCTCTTGAAATAGTCATATTGTGGTTGCTGGGGTCAGAGACACCAGTGCGAAGCAATACTTATAGTCAAGTAACAGGCAAAAGTCAGGTAGTTTTTGTACAAATATATGAAACAAGTCCTAGGCCAAGTCAGGCAGAAAATTATGAATACAGTAAACAGGCTAAGGTCGGTACACGGGCAGACAAACTAATAACACACCTTCACTGGTTACTAGCAATCTAGGAAACCTAAAGCTCAGGCACTTGTCCATAGAGGAACATGCCTTAATGTAAACAGCCATTGACTAGAAGAATCTAGGACAAACACGAACTGGCACTTTAAGAGCCGGAAAGCGCGCATGCACCCAAGAGACAGGTCGGTAGGCCTTGACCGAGAAGCATAGGCAGCAGCCTGCAGAAGACATGTGGGATGCTGTCAGCTGGACCTGCTGCTGGTGCGCAGCAGAGGGCAAACTGGTCCATACCGTCAGCACAGAATTAGAAGTGGAGTGAGTCACTTGGCGCCCATGCCCATGGAATAAATTGGAGTATGGTCAGAAGCAAGCTGGTGGTCAAAAATGGGAGTAGTACCACAAGTACCAAGCATAGTATCGAAGGCAAGAATGCAGTCAAGAGCAGCTAAGAGTAGATGAAGATGTAGTACCACAAATACCAGGTGTAGTAGCAAAGGCTCTAGGCAAGAATGTAATTAGAAGTAGTCAGGATTCAGGACTATCAGTAGCATCACTGGTACCAGGCGAGGTATCCATGTGTCTAGGCAAGATTGTAGTCAGGCGTAGTAAGGAATTAGGATAAGGAGTAGTCCAACAAGTACCTGGTGTAGTATCCAAGGGTCAGCATAAATGTAGTAAGGATTTTGATAAGATTCTCAGAATTAGGGTTAGGGTGTCAGACGTGACAGGAAATTGATAACCATCAGGCAGGTTCACCAAGACTGGTACAAGGATCCTGTGTTATTTCTGCTGAAACAAGTTCCTAGGACTGTGGGATCAGATACATCTTATTCAGCAGTTTAAGGGGGCTCTCCAAAATGATAGCCTTTCCTAAAATTTCCCCTGTAACAACCATTGTTTCCCCCAGCAAAATCAGCTGTTTGGCAGGGGCGTCAGAAGCTGTGGTTTTAGATATTTATGTGCAATAAGACCCTCCGAATGCACTAGAATGATGAAAATTAAATTGGAGATATAGAACCTTAGGGTCATTGACAAAAAGCTCTAACTCAGCCAAGCCACTTCGCTATGTCTGCAGATGTGGTACTGGCTGGGGTATAAACCTAAATTGTGTCTTAAGGTCAAACATTGACTTTTAGAATAGGTACTTTCCAACTGGTGGCACCAGAGGCACAGCTGATAATATTACACATAGTTGGGTGCTGAGAGTCCGCTGTGATAGTGTGCGTGATCTTATTTACATTTCATATTGGTTGGCTCAACCAAAAATGATTCATCGCTATTTATTAATTTAAACAGGATGCAGCGGGGTCTGTAACCAGGATGAGCTCCAGCAACAGGCATGTAAAACATGTAGATACCAGCAGTACACATTCCAACAAAAGACATCAAAGTAACAATATTTCCACTGGATTCAAGATATGATAGATACAGTACATTGTATAGGCTCTCTGCTGGCGTCTAATGGGAATAGTCCTCAAATCACAAATGCAGGTTAATATTGTGGAATTACAGTCAGGGAACAAGGGTAAAGATGAGAGATGTCATCCCATGCTGGAAGAAAGAGACGAAATCTGCAGAGCTGCATTGAAACATATCCTTTGGCTGCCCTTCCACTCACGCCAGAGGTTCCTGCCTTAGGAAATTATGGAATGAATCTATGATAATTTTCCAGGGAAATAGTAATTTTAATGTGTTTAAGTAGTTTTGATGTGTTGTTTTTCACGTAGGCAGAGCGGAGCGTGATTGGTCCGGTTACGTTTGCACAATATTGTTGCATTAGTTGCATGTCCTCTAAATAATTGGAAAGAAAGGGTTGCAAACGAACTCTTAACAAGCTCTGCCTCTAATGCCACCAGATGTAAGGCAGCTATCTTATAAGTCAATGTTTGACCCTTTAAATAGGCCTTGTGACATGATTCGGATATTAAATAAGCCAGCATCCCATCTGCAGGTGATTGCCCCTCATGCACAGCTTGTTAAGAGCTTATTTGCATCCCTTTCTTCCCACAATTTCAGAGGAGCATGTATAGCCTAGTAGTCGCCTCATACACTGACTAAGGCGCTCTCTGCCTAATTAGAGATGGTACCCCCCAAATCCTAACTTAGGCCTCTCACCCAGTTAAAACAGTAGGCTCTGCTCTGCACTGATGAGGGGCGCTCACCCCAAAACATCTGTCTACAGATGAGATGCTGGCTTTTTTTATATCTGAGTCATGTCTCAAGGCCTATTTAAAGGGTCGAAAATTGACTTATATGATAGCTGCCCTACATCTGGTGGCATCGGAGGCAGAGCTTATTAGGAGCACATTTGCATCCCTTTCTTCCCAGAATTCCAGAGAAGCATGTATAGCCTATAAGTCTCCTCACGCCGACTAAGGTGCTTTCTCAGCAAGGAGAAATAGTACCCACCAAACTCTGAATAATTAAGACAGACTTTCTTCCTATAATCTCTTTGGCTCTTCTCAAGGTCATATTCATGGATTTATGTGATGGCCTCCATCCGTTTTGTAGCTGGTCCTACGCTTTCTCTTTTCCCAAGTTGTTTCAGTTGAAGGATTGGCATGGATCTGTTGTAGTTGTTGGCTAATCCTTCACAAAACACTTCGGTCAAGTTCAAAACTATCCATAAGGTTCTTCCTAGTCCCACCATATGGTCGTACATAGGCATCAGTCTTTCCTTCGAGCAGTAGTTGTGGTCAATGGCCCTTTATTTTGTTTTCATTATCCTTCAATATCTTGTAAAAACTTTTTAGCAACAATAAAGTACAAAAGGGGTTAAGGTGGATTTATACAGGATGATTCTGCAGCCGATTGTCAGGAAGGTAGCGTTCCTTCTCGACAGTCGGTTGCTTGCTCAGTGAAGGAGACACATTTACAAGCAGCGATCTCCTTCATTGTATGAGGTCCTCATACAGATTCATGGTTTCTGAGCAGCAGATCTATGTTTAGACCACACGATCTGCTGGCAAGAAACTATGATCGGGTGTGCCTGCGTGAACAACAGGATCACCCGATGAATGAGCGTTTACATGAGTAGATTGTCTGGAACGTTCCCGTAAATCTGGACAATTATTTACTTGTGTAAATGCAGCTTTTACTTTTATTTATTTTTTTCCTTTTTTTTTGTTATTATGTCCTCGAAGAAATGAGTGTGTACACAGCGGGGAGAAATGAATAGTGCCATATACAGTGGTGAGTAAAAGTTTGTGAATCCTTCAGAATTTTCTATATTTCTAAATCTGACCAAAAACTACATCAGATTTTCACAAGCCCTAAAAGTAGATAAAGATAACTAAATCAAACAAATGAGTCAAAAATATCATACTTAATTATTAAGGTATTGATCAAAATGATCCAATATCACATTTCTGTGAGTGGCGAAGGTATGTGAACCTTTGCTTTCAGTATCTGAACTGACCCACTTGTACAGCAATTACTGTAACTAAACATTTCCAGGAATTGTAAAACATTCCACCAATATAAAACATCTTCAACCCTGTTATGTTGGTGGCTTTCCTCCCATGAACTGCTCGCTTCATTAGCAATTATCTAGCGGATTCTCAGCCTGTGTAAAGGGCCCTTAAAGTGGACCTTTCACCCAAAAACATGTATAGAAACAGTTACATTATCTAACAGTGCGGCCCCCAGTAATGTATTTCCGATTATTATTTTGTCAGAGGACCCCCCCCCCCCTTTCGTCCGCTGTGGTCTCCGGTAGTTCTGGCCCCTTATATGCCAATGAGGCAATTTGGTTTGAGTAGGCGGTGACTAGAATTTGTACAGGGCGCGGTTTTCTTCTCCCTGGCTAAGAGCGCATCAAATCAGAGCGCCACGCGCTTAGCCAGGGAGAAGGAGCTCAAGTTCTCGCGATATTCGCGAGAACTTGAGTTTTTACACATCCCGAGGCGTGCGCCATCTTGGAGTCTCCAAAATCCAAATCAGACAGCTCACAACCTTCGTATCAGTGTTTGCACGGGAAAGGGGCAATCCCCATATGAGTTAGGCCTCTTTCACACTTGCGTTGTCCGGATCCGGCGTGTACTCCACTTGCCGGATTTACACGCCGGATCCGGAATAACGCAAGTGTACTGAAAGCATTTGAAGACGGATCCGTCTTCAAAATGCTTTCAGTGTTACTATGGCAGCCAGGACGCTATTAAAGTCCTGGTTGCCATAGTAGTAGTGGGGAGCGGGGGAGCAGCTATACTTACAGTCCGTGCGGCTCCCGGGGCGCTCCAGAGTGACGTCAGAGCGCCCCATGCGCATGGATCATGTGATCCATGCGATCACGTGATCCATGTGCTTGGGGCGCCCTGACGTCACTCTGGAGCGCCCCGGGAGCCGCACGGACTGGTAAGTATGCTGCTCCCCACTCCCCACTACACTTTACCATGGCTGCCAGGACTTTAGCGTCCTGGTAGCCATGGTAACCATTGAGAAAAAGCTAAACGTCGCATCCGGCAATGCGCCGAAACGACGTTTAGCTTAAGGCCGGATCCGGATGAATGCATTTCAATGGGCATTCATTCCGGATCCGGCCTTGCGGCAAGTGTTCCGGATTTTTGGCCGGAGCAAAAAGCGCAGCATGCTGCGCCATTTGCTGCGGCCAAAAAACGTTCCGTACCGGAACGGAAGACATCCTGATGCATCCTGAAGGACGGACTGTCCATTCAGAATGCATTAGGATAATCCTGATCAGTATTCTTCCGGCATAGAGCCCCGACGACGGAACTCTATGCCGGAAGAAAAGAACGCAGATGTGAAAGGGCCCTAATATAAGTAATCCCAGCAAACATGCTTGCTCTTAATGATATACTTTAATCTTCAAAAAGCAATGGTTCACAGGACGCGTTTCGGCCCGTCCGGCCTTCCTCAACTGCACAATGTGAACTGACATTCTGTTACATTTTATAGGTACAAATTTCCATCATATGGTCATGACATCATCAATCAATCAATTACATAGGGTAGGATTTACCCAGAATATGCCAGTGCTCACGCACAATATTATCAAAAAGATAGTTATACGGGTGATATTTATGAACAAATGGTATACGGTCACCTACCTTTCTGTTTCTTACTACGGTTACAACCTCACTGGTACTCCTAGCTTCCCGGAGTATCCTCTCTGGGTAACCCCTGTCCCGGAACCTGGAGGATATTTCTTTCATTCTCATGTTTTGTGTATCAGGGGGTTTACACTATCCTTTTAACCCTCAAAAATTGGGACTTAGGGATGGCCTTTTTCAATGGGAAGTGGGTGTGCACTCTGGTAATGTAGTACACTATTTCTGTCAGTTTCTTTGCGATGTAAATCCGTAGCCAAACGCCCATCCTCCTGTTTGGATATTTTCACATCCAGAAAATTGGCAGTATGTTGGTCATACGTCATTGTGAATTTTAGTTCACCTCAAACATTATTTAGGTATTCAAGCAGAACTACCGGAGGCCACAGCGGACGAAAGTGGGGTCCTCTGAAAAAATAATAATCGTAAATACATCGCTGGGGGCCGCACTGTTAGATAATGTAACTGTTTATATACATGGTGAAAGGTCCACTTTAACAAATAGATCAGAAAATGCTACTCTGGTCCGAATCGAATTTACCCAATTTGAAACTGCTCCAATTGGCCTGAAAAATTTGCGTATGACACTCTGAGGTCTCCTATATTTTTCCCGTCTTTCTCTTGATTAAAAAAAAAAAAATAACATTTCACTCTCTCCCCTTATAAGCTCCTTAATGCAAAGACAGCAACAGTAAACAACGTCAGAGTGACACTGACATATATAGCTATGGGTGAACACATGGGTGACGGTGGTAACAAACAGCTTGTTTAAAAACACAATGCATTTACTGGATTTATGTTTTTTAAATTAAAAATAAAATTCTAAAATTGTTCCCATTGGGGCCAAATGCCTGCCCGTGTTTATACGAACAAACACAGTAGAAAAATAAGATGCAGTGGCTTGTTCTGAACAAGCGATCCAGAAATTATACTTTAACAAGGGCAGATGCCTGCCTATATTAATACACACAGTAGAATCAGAAGCAGCACTGGCTTGTTCTGAACGATTATCTAAACTGTCACAGCAGTACAGTGTGAATGTGGAGTCTCATGAACAAGGCAGAAGATGTGCAGATGTGTAGGGATAATAGTAGCGGCATAGTATGCAACCTGACAGACAAGGCACTACATGTGTGGCTGTGTCGGGTAGTAGTAGTGGCAGTAGCAGCAGTAACACAGTGTCAAACATGATGGACAGGTAGTGATAAATAGCCACTGTCAGCAATGGCAGATCTACACATGGGCTTCAGCCAGAGGTGTGTGAAAACCCTTACTGATCCATACCATTCATTTAGACAAATGTAATATTTTCTTCACTTGAGTAGGAACATTTTGTTCGCTTGGGTGGGGCAACGGTACACTGGAGGCTGGACAACAAAATACACTGATAACAAACTGGGCCAGTTCGAGTTACTGTTCCAATTTGCCTGCCCAAAAATCCATGAGATCAAGGAACAGAGTATGTGCCGGAGAGAGGCCACGTTCCAATTAGGACTGAACCTAGTTGTTCAGGCAATGATTATCCATTTGCAGATGCGCATGAGATTGGCGCAGTACTTGAAAAAACTGCTCTATCATCTTTAACAAACTGAACTGGCTGCTGCTGGTTTCGCTTCTGGTATTTCTCATACCAGAGACAGCGAGAAGTCGGTGACTCAGCAGGGACAAGAGAGGGGCTCCTGGTCAGATAACCAGTACGCCGGTGGTAGACATTTACTTGCCAAAAGTTGCAGCAGGCTTTGTACAGAGCATATCGATTTAACCTAAAATAGTATAAAAAAATAAAAATGTATTCTTACCTCCTCCTCGGCTCTAAGTTGAAAGGGCCACCCAGTATTATTGTGACCCTGCCTCAACACATACCCTGCTGCAGAACCCAATATGAAGGGTACACCGCCTTGGTTGTGCTATCATTGGCCAAGCGCCACTAACAGTTTGTCATTCTCAGCTCAATCGCATTAAGGTTTCCAGGTGTTCTTCATCTGCCACTAGTGTATAATATAGCAGCAGAGGAGATGTGGAAGTATCTAGTCATAGGCAAGACTCAATGTGAAAACGCTACAGTGAAAAAAATGAATAATGAGAAACATAGAGTCAGCTAGTTAGGTCTAGTGAGCACCGCTCAATGGCTTTCTGGGTAAGGTGCCCTCGAAACGCCCACTTTCAGTCTATGGGCATCCAAGAAAATTAGGCATGGAGGTAATGATAAGGGCAACCGGTTGTATCACCTGCCAATATAAATCTTTTTCTATGAAGTCACAATGTATAAATCATCTTATGTATGGCAGCTAGGGCTTAGTGTGTGACCTGTGTGGTCATAAATGGTCCGACACAGGTTCCTGCTGAAGAAGGGCGCCGCAGATGTTCAGGAGTATTATACAAACATTGTATACTACTATATGTATGAGCACTGTATGGTGGTAGTTACTTAGGCACTGTTTAATATTATTAGTAGTAATAATAATGCTATTTTTGCATGTGTATGTTGGCGGTGTCCTCATACAGCATTACTATTACCTTATGTATGGTCACTATATTATTAGAGACTGTATAGTGAATTGTGGTGGTGCTGTTTACTTTGGCCACTGTATTCAAGATCTGGCCAACTTGTGGCACTGATATTAAGGCACTATACTGTATGTTGCTAACAATTAGGCGCTCTGTGCTATGGTTATTTGTACACTGTATGGTTTTATACCATAAGGGAGAAATAAGATAATGCACTGGGCACCTTCCAACCTTGGGGCCACCCTCGTAGCAACTTAGTAAATCCCCTTTAAACTAGCGAGTTTATCCAGGAACCAGGTGGAGTCTTACTATCCTGAGCAGAATGCCAAAAAAAAAGCTGATTGCAAATGTATCATTATTTAATTTCTAATTGTATGAGCTGAAGAACAAACAAGAAGATTATTCTGGACGTCATACAATGTAGAAAAACAATGGGGGAATCTGGTTATGTAAAAAAAAAATATATATAAATAATGATTATTTTTGACCTTTTTCTATCAAGAACTCGCCAGGACCATTGAGCATTGTTCAGAAGGTCTGATTATTTTTCCATTTCCCATCAATCCTCCAATTTTGGAGACTTTACGAAAAGTAAGAGGCGCGGGTTGGGCCATTCTCATGTGGTTATCGGGCACAAACAAAACGTCTTGTGTGAGAGAGAACCGATTCACTAAAACATGTCTCTGTCAGTGCCAGAGAATCTATTGTACACGTGACCCATCTGCAAGTTCTCCAGAAGCCACTTCCTACAAAACAAACATTACAAGTAAACTAGGATCTCATGGGAACTCAACTACAGACATCAATGGTTAATTATTGGTACTTCCTAAATAAACCTTCCCTGGCACCACATAAAGTGAAAGAAAGCAATAAACTAGAGGAAGTACATTGTTATACTTTGTCCTGTCCAAATCATTCTCGGAGAGGCGTAGTCCATCTTACAAATGACTCTTTTCGAGTATTGTTTGCTCTCCAAGGCTTCCAATTAGACTGGCTTCTTGTATCCTAAAGGCCAAGGTCAAGGTGTGATGTCAGAGATCAGCATTATGAAAGCTATTGAACCACCTCTGCCCCTCACCTGCCAGGGCTGAGCTCTTTAAATTAAACTTGACTGTGGCTGAGACAGAATCCTAGAGATAGACTTCAAGATGGCTTTATACAGACATTATTCCTTTAGTATACTGAATGATTTTGAGCATCCTATAGAGCAATTTGCCATCTTGTTGAAGACCAAAGAGGCCCTCGTTACGTGTTTGTTTCTTGCCATTTGGCTATAAGTTACAACTAAACAAAAATATTTATAGAGCATAAAGGATTGTGAGCTCCAAAATATCCTGGACAGAAATATCCAGACATCCTAGAGAAGTAACCACAGATCTTCTGTGGATGTAGGCTTGTTCAAATCCTTCTGTCTCTTCATGGATGGATGATGTTGAGATCAGGGCTCTGTGGAGGCCATATCATCCCTCCAGGACTTCTCATTCATCTTTGCTGTAATAGGAAGAGATCGACTCTCAAGAGCACTTAGTATAAAATATGGGCTATATCTATTAGAATATATATAGATTTTGAAAACCCCAGGCATATAATCAAAAGTGGTGATACAATAAACCATGATGCAAAAAACAAAAAATAAGATATGATGAATAACAGTAAAATAGAATGTCAGGAACCTAAAACCAGCAGCAGCTTTATAAGAGCATATGACAGCTCATGTCTCTTTCCAATGATAGAAATGATGGGGGTCAAAGGTTCCTTTGTCCCATAATCTGTGACTTCTCCCCGCTCACGGCAGGTCTAAGAAAGTTGGGCTATGGTAGGGTGGTCCAGTAGACACATCACATTTACCATTTTCTACGCCTGGTTTCAGCGTAGAAAATGGTCTAAATGTAAGAACGATAGGAACTGTCCTACATTTAGAAGAGCTGGCACCTCTACATAACTCCGGAGGATGCACCGCCACCGTAGGGCCTTATTGAGTCTTAATAAAAGTGTCCCCGATGTGCATGCTGATTGGAATTCTTCTAAACAGTCTGTAAAGGCCGCTGATGTAGAGTTCACATGGACTGAGTTCGGTGTGCTGGATACCATGACCAATTTGCTGCATACTTCCCAATCAATGGTTACCGCGAGGTAAAATTTTTGGCACAATCTACTAATGTGTAGTGTTATATATTGCAATCGTTATCTTACTAGACTATTCCTCATTATCAGCCCATTGGCAATCGAGTGTGAACTCACATAGGTCTCCTTATTCCAATATACACTGTGCATACAGTTCCTCCAAAAGGTCCACTCAGATATATGAGCGGTACATCTAACGGAGTGGTGAATTGTATTAGAATAAGGAGACTTGAGTGAGTTCACACTTGGTTGCCAATGACCTGATAATCAGGAATGGTCTAGTAAGATAAGGATTGGGTTTTTCAAACTTTGTTTATATATACAGCCAGGTCCATAAATATTGGGACATCAACACAATTCTAGCATTTTTGGCTCTATACACCACCACAATGGATTTGAAATGATTCAAACAAGATATGCTTTACCTGCAGACTGTCAGCTGTAATTTGAGGGAATTTACACCCAAATCAGGTGAACGGTGCAGGAATTACAGCAGTTTGCATATGTGCCTCCTACTTGTTACGGGACCAAAAGTAATGGGACAAAATAATAATCATAAATCAAACTTTCACTTTTTAATACTTGGTTGCAAATCCTTCGCAGTCAATTACAGCCTGAAGTCTGGAACGCATAAACATGACCAGACGCTGGTCTCATCCCTGGTGATGCTCTGCCAGGCCTCTACTGCAACTGTCTTCAGTTCCTGCTTGTTCTTGGGGCATTTTCCCTTCAGTTTTGTCTTCAGCAAGTGAAATGCAGCTCAATCGGATTCAGGTCCGGTGATTGACTCGGCCATTGCAGAACATTCCACTTCTTTCCCTTAAAAAACTCTTTGGTTGCTTTTGCAGTATGCTTTGGGTCATTGTCCATCTGCACTGTGAAGCGCCGTCCAATGAGTTCTGAAGCATTTGGCTGAATATGAGCAGATAATATTGCCCGAAACACTTCAGAATTCATCCTGCTGCTTTTGTCAGCAGTCACATCATCAATAAATACAATAGAACCAGTTCCATTGGCAGCCATACATGCCCACGCCATGACACTACCCCCACCATGCCTCACTGATGAGGTGGTATGCTTAGGATCATGAGCAGGTCCTTTCCTTCTCCAGCCTCTTCTCTTCCCATCGCTCTGGTACAAGTTGATCTTGGTCTCATCCGTCCATAGGATGTTGTTCCAGAACTGTGAAGGCTTTTTTAGATGTCGTTTGGCAAACTCTAATCTGGCCTTCCTGTTTTTGATGCTCACCAATGGTTTACATCTTGTGGTGAACCCTCTGTATTCACTCTGGTGAAGTCTTCTCTTGATTGTTGACTTTGACACACATACACCTACCTCCTGGAGAGTGTTCTTGATCTGGCCAACTGTTGTGAAGGGTGTTTTCTTTACCAGGGAAAGAATTCTTCGGTCATCCACCACAGTTGTTTTCCGTGGTCTTCCGGGTCTTTTGGTGTTGCTGAGCTCACCGGTGCGTTCCTTCTTTTTAAGAATGTTCCAAACAGTTGTTTTGGCCAGCGCCTAATGTTTTTGCTATCTCTCTGATGGGTTTGTTGTGTTTTTTCAGCCTAATGATGGCTTCACTGATAGTGACAGCTCTTTGGATCTCATCTTGAGAGTTGACAGCAACAGATTCCAAATGCAAATAGCAGACTGGAAATGACCTCTGGACCTTTTATCTGCTCATTGTAATTGGGATAATGAGGGAATAACACACACCGGCCATGGAGCAGCGGAGAAGACAATTGTCCCATTACTTTTGGTTCCTTAACAAGTGGGAGGCACAGATGCAAACTGTTGTAATTCCTGCACCGTTCACCTGATTTGGATGTAAATCCCCTCAAATTAAAGCTGACAGTCTGCAGGTAAAGCACATCTTGTTCGTTTCATTTCAAACCCATTGTGGTGGTGTATAGAGCCAAAAATGTCACAATTGTGTTGATGACCCAATATTTATAGACCTGACTGTATATATCTACTACAGAGGACAGTATATATCTGCAGAGGACAGTATACTGTATGTATATACTACAGAGGGCAGTATACTGTATATATCTACTACAGAGGACAGAATACTGTATATACAGTATATACTACAAAGGACAGTATACTGTATATATCTACAACAGATGACAGTATATATCTGCAGAGGACAGTATACTGTATATATACATTACAGAAGACAGTATACTGTATATATACATGTAGAGAAAAAGAAAGTTGCAGCTCTCACCTCTGATCACCCTTGTGAAGCACGGAAGATAAGGCTTGAACCCAGCCACACTTGAAATATCCAGATGAGGTTTAACACTGACAAATGTAAGGTTATGCACATGGGAAGGAATAATGCAAGTCACCAGTACATACTAAATGGTAAAACACTGGGTAAGGCCTCATGCACACGACCGTTGTGTGCATCCGCGTCCATTCCGTCATTTTTCACAGTTTAGCGGGGGTCCTATTCATTTCTATGGAGCTGTGATAAAAAACTGATAGTCCTCTGTTTTTTCTCCGCGTCTGTAATTCCAGTCCGTCAAAAAAATATAACCTGTCCTATTCTTGTCAGTGGAAAACGGAGGACGGACCCATTCAAGTCAATGGGTCTGTCAAAAAAAACGGATGCACAACTGGTATGTCATCCTTGTCCGCAGTTTTTTTCTACAAGACCTTGGTGCAATAAAATTACACTTTTCATTAACCTTCCTTTTTTTCCCCCTGTCAGACAAAAAAAAAGGAAGACACAAGGAAACACAACTGAAGCAAAATCGGACACGGACCACTGACGCCAAATCACTGACAGTGAAAAAACACTGTCGTGTGCATGAGGCCTAAGGCCTCATGCACACGACCGTTTTTTTTCACGGTCCGCAAAAACGGGGTCCGTGGGTCCGTGATCCGTGACCATTTTTTCGTCCATGGGTGTTCCTTGATTTTTGGAGGATCCACGGACATGAAAAAAAGTTGTTTTGGTGTCCGCCTGGCCGTGCGGAGCCAAACGGATCCGTCCTGAATTACAATGCAAGTCAATGGGGACGGATCCGTTTGATGTTGACACAATATGGTGCCATTTCAAACGGATCCGTCCCCATTGACTTTCAATGTAAAGTCTGGAGTTCTTTTATACCATCGGATTGGAGTTTTCTCCAATCCGATGGTATATTTTAACTTGAAGCGTCCCCATCACCATGGGAACGCCTCTATGTTAGAATATACTGTCGGATATGAGCTACTTCGTGAACCTCAGATCCGACAGTATATTCTAACACAGAGGCGTTCCCATGGTGATGGGGACGCTTCAGGTTAGAATACACTACAAACTTTGTACAAGACTGCCCCCTGCTGCCTGGCAGCACCCGATCTCTTACAGGGGGATATGATAGCACAATTAACCCCTTCAGGTGCGGCACCTAAAGGGGTTAATTGTACTATCATATTCCCCTGTAAGAGATCAGGGCTGCCAGGCAGCAGGGGGCAGACCCCCCCCCCCTCCCCAGTTTGAATATCGGTGGTGGCACAGTGTGCGCCCACCATCGCCCCCCCCTCCCTCCCTCTATTGTAATAAATCGTTGGTGGCACAGTGTTCCCCCACCATCGCCCCCCCTCCCTCCCTCTATTGTAATAAATCGTTGGTGGCACAGTGTGCCAGCCACCATCGGCCCCCCCTCCCTCTATAGCAGTATATAGCAGTAACAACATTGGTGGCAGTGTGCGGTCTCCCATTCCCCCCCCCCCATCATTGGTGGCAGCGGAGTTCCGATCGGAGTCCCAGTTTAATCGCTGGGGCTCCGATCGGTAACCATGGCAACCAGGACGCTACTGCAGCCCTGGTTGCCATGGTTACTTAGCAATAGTACAATTGTAGAAGATTCATACTTACCTGCTGGCTGCTGCGATGTCTGTGTCCGGCCGGGAGCTCCTCCTACTGGTAAGTGAAAGGTCTGTGCGGCGCATTGCTAAAGAACTGTCACTTACCAGTAGGAGGAGCTCCCGGCCGGACACAGACATCGCAGCAGCATGCAGGTAAGTATGAATCTTCTACTGTTGTACTATTGCTAAGTAACCATGGCAACCAGGGCTGCAGTAGCTTCCTGGTTGCCATGGTTACCGATCGGAGCCCCAGCGATTAAACTGGGACTCCGATCGGAACTCCGCTGCCACCAATGATGGGGAGGGGGGGGAATGGGAGGCCGCACACTGCCACCAATGTTGTTACTGCTATAGAGGGAGGGGGGGCCGATGGTGGCTGCCACACTGTGCCACCAACGATTTATTACAATAGAGGGAGGGAGGGGGGGCGATGGTGGGGGCACACTGTGCCACCAACGATTTATTACAATAGAGGGAAGGAGGGGGGGCGATGGTGGGCGCACACTGTGTCACCAACGATTTATTACAATAGAGGGAAGGAGGGGGGGCGATGGGGGGCGCACACTGTGCCACCAACGATATTCAAACTGGGGAGGGGGGGGGGTCTGCCCCCTGCTGCCTGGCAGCCCTGATCTCTTAACAGGGGAATATGATAGTACAATTAACCCCTTTAGGTGCCGCACCTGAAGGGGTTAATTGTGCTATCATATCCCCCTGTAAGAGATCGGGTGCTGCCAGGCAGCAGGGGGCAGTCTTGTACAAAGTTTGCAGTGTATTCTAACTAGAAGCGTCCCCATCACCATGGGAACGCTTCTGTGTTAGAATATACTGTCGGAAATGAGTTTTCACGAAGTGAAAACTTAGATCAGAAAAAGCTTTTATGCAGACGGATCTTCGGATCCATCTGTATGAAAGCAACCTACGGCCACGGATCACGGACACGGATGCCAATCTTGTGTGCATCCGAGTTCTTTCACGGACCCATTGACTTGAATGGGTCCGTGAACCGTTGTCCGTCAAAAAAATAGGACAGGTCATATTTTTTTGACGGACAGGATACACAGATCACGGCCTCGGCTGCAAAACGGTGCATTTTCCGATTTTTCCACAGACCTATTGAAAGTCAATGGGTCCGCGAAAAAAAACTGAAAACGGCACAACGGCCACGGATGCACACAACAGTCGTGTGCATGAGGCCTAACACTGACAAAGAAAAGGACCTAGGAATTTTGGTGAACCGCAAACTAAGCTGCAGAAACCAGTGTCAGGCAGCTGCTGCCAAAGCCAATAAGATAATGGGTTGCATCAAAAGGGGCATAGATGCCGGTGATGAGAACATAGTCCTACCACTTTACACATCACTAGTCAGACCACACATGGAGGACTGTGTACAGTTCTGGGCTCCTGTGAACAAGGCAGACATAGCAGAGCTGGACAGGGTCCAGAGGAGGGCAACTAAAGTAATAACTGGAATGGGGCAACTACAGTACCCTGAAAGATTATCAGCATTAGGGTTATTCACTTTAGAAAAAAGACGACTGAGAGGAGATCTAATTACTATGTATAAATATATCAGGGGTCAGTACAGAGATCACTCCCATCATCTATTTATCCCCAGGACGGTGACTGTGACGAGGGGACATCCTCTGCGTCTGGAGGAAAGAAGGTTTGTACACAAACATAGAAGAGGATTCTTTACGGTAAGAGCAGTGAGACTATGGAGCTCTCTGCCTGAGGAGGTGGTGATGGTGAGTACAATAAAGGAGTTCAAGAGGGGCCTGGATGTATTTCTGGAGTGTAATAATATTACAGGCTATAGCTACTAGAGAGGGGTCGCTGATCCAGGGAGTTATTCTGATGCCTGATTGGAGTCGGGAAGGAATTCTTTTTCCACTTAAGTGGGGAAAATTGGCTTCTACCTCACAGGGTTTTTTGCCTTCCTCTGGATCAACTTGCAGGATAACAGGCTGATAAACTATGTTACTATACACAGAGCTTGTTAGGAGCTCATTTGCATCCCTTTCCTCCCAGAATTCCAGAGGAGCATGTATGGCCTATAAGTCTCCACACGCTGATTAAGGCGCTCTCTCCCTAAGGAGAAATAGTACCCCCTATACACAGTCAAGACACAGTGTAGCACAGGGAGCGGTAAGTACAGCTAGTGCGACACTCCCTGCACCTACTGTACTGCATACCAAGGAGAGTTTCCATAATGGAAGACCTCGTTAGTATTTGTTTTATAAGACACAATGCTTTTTTTTTTCTTACTTTTGGGGGGAAAAAATGTGTCCTATAAATAGGGTACAATAATAACATTCAAATGTGGCATCACAATCCTGCTTAGGTTCCTATTTTGCTAAGCAAGGTAGTATAGTAGTTATATTCTTGTATACAGGAGCAGTATTATAGTATATATATTCTTGTACATAGGAGCAGTATTATAGTAGTTATATTCTTGTACATAGGAGCAGTATTATAGTAGTTATATACTTCTACATAGGAGGCAGTATTATAGTAGTTCTATTCTTGTACATAGGAGCAGTATTATAGTAGTTATATTCTTGTACATAGGAGCAGTATTATAGTAGTTATATTCTTGTACATAGGAAGCAGTATTATAGTAGCTATATTCTTGTACATAGGAGCAGTATTATAGTAGTTATATTCTTGTACATAGGAGCAGTATTATAGTATATATATTCTTGTACATAGGAGCAGTATTATAGTAGTTATATTCTTGTACATAGGAGCAGTATTATAGTATATATATTCTTGTACATAGGAGCAGTATTATAGTAGTTATATTCTTGTACATAGGAGCAGTATTATAGTAGTTATATTCCTGTACATAGGAGCAGTATTATAGTATATATATTCTTGTACATAGGAGCAGTATTATAGTAGTTATATTCTTGTACATAGGAAGCAGTATTATAGTAGCTATATTCTTGTACATAGGAGCAGTATTATAGTAGTTATATTCTTGTACATAGGAGCAGTATTATAGTAGTTATATTCTTGTACATAGGAGCAGTATTATAGTAGTTATACTCTTGTACATAGGAGCAGTATTATAGTAGTTATATTCTTGTACATAGGAGCAGTATTATAGTAGTTATATTCTTGTACATAGGAGCAGTATTATAGTAGTTATATTATTGTACACAGGGGGCAGTATTATATTATTTTATACAGAAGTATAATAGTAGTTATAATCTAGTACATAAAATGTATTATTGATAGTCAGTAATAGTTGTTACATTTATTACAATCTTTTTATAACATTTTTATCTGAGCTATTATATTAGGATTCCTGGCACCACTGGCACACATTACAGTACATTCTGGCCTTGTACCCTCCTATTTTTTGCCATAGATGTTATCCTGCAGGTTCAGCTATAGTTTCTGATATCCCGCTTTCCCTTGTGTACAATAAATCAGTATTATTGAAAAGTTCTGAAGTCCAGAGAGGATAAACAGTGTTTCAGCCATTATTATATAAGTGTGCCGCAAATCTCGGCAAAGAGCTCACAGTCGGGTTCGCAGCCAATATAAACAAGTAGAATGAGATTGTTCATACCTAGGAAGTTTTCCTGAAGCCCCCGCTGTGAGAGGCGTCCTCCGCTTACACAACTCACTCCACAATGGAGTTCGAAAAAAGTCAATTATAGCTCTTATTTTTCACTACAGGACAGAAAACAAAGCAGATCAGGCGGTAAATAAACATAACTGACCCGATAAGGTGCAAAGACCCACAGTGCTGCAGCCGGGCATCGTGCCAGGCCCGACCACATGTTACTGTTACACAGATTTCATGTAATAACTGAGAACACCTCTCATAAATATAGAAAATATTCACACGTGTAATATCACCACAGCCCCTTTACTGCCGGAGCGCCACATGTGGCCGTATTCGGTACTGCAGCTAAGCCCTATTGACATGAATGGGCTGTACTGCAGAACCTGACACAAATGCAAATCACCCAGTGGATGGCAGGTGGCTTTCCTTAGAGCAAGAATGCCCGACCTGCGGCCCTCCAGCTGTTGTAAAACTACAACTCCCAGTATGCCTGGACAGCCTACAGCTATTAGGGCATGCTGGGCCAGCGCTGAACCCAATCCTGCTTGCTCCCACTGCTAATTTCTAGAAGTCGGACCCTGCAACCAAGGGTAATGTTCCTTTTTGAGAAGGATCTTAAAGGAGTATTCCCATCTCAGATATTTAAAGGGGTTATTCTGTCTCCACATTTATCGATTGGATCGGTTATAAATGTCTGACAGATACAGGTCCCACCTCAAGAATGGGAACCTAACGTGAATGGAGAGTAAGGAGCCCATGCAAAGCCCCCCCCCTCTCTATTCAACGCTGTGGGAATTCTGAAAATAGCCAAGCATTGGCGTGGATATTTTTCGGAAGTCCTATAGCAGTGAATGGAGAGGACACCTCACATGAGCGGCATACTCTCTGTTCATGGAAGGGCCCTGATGCTTAGATAGGAGTGATTCCCAGAGGTGGGACCTGCACCTATCGGACACTTATGGCATATCCTACTGACGTCCAGATAGGGCAAAACCTTCAAAGCATACCGTAAATATGAACCTTTGGGCTCAGTGCGGTGTTGAGAACGTCGGCTCCTTTATCTCTATCGATTAGATAGATGACGCCTCCGATCACAGAATGGATAGAGAGGTGGAAAAGTCCCCCCTTCTATGGGAGCTATGGAATAAGACGAGCACCGCAAGTCTTAATCTTGGAGCTTCTTCTATTAAAGCGTACCTGTCATTTCATTTTCAATATTGCGTAGGGTCGAGGATGATAAACATTTTTGTAATATACTTTATTACAAAAAGTTTCTTTGCACTATAAAACAGAGTGTTAACAGTCTCCTCTAACTGAGAGTTACTGAGGGGAGTCCATCGTCCGTCTTCAGCGTTCTACTGAGCGCTGAAGACGACTGTGGGCAGATTTACTACCACAATCTAGCAAGGTGGCGTTAAACTGGACTAGGCAGTTTTTGTTTTCGCACATGGACAGAATTTTTGGTGCATGGACAAATTTGGGCGTATGGACAGAATTCTAGCAGAAATCTGGAGCAGGATTTATGATACTCCACATTTTTAAAGCCTTATGGACCAGAACAGCAAATGTGTCTAATATTAAGATTGCGATTTGTATTCTTAGACACCATTAGGCTGGTTTCACACGGGCGTTGCGGGAACATGCACGATTTTTCCGCGCGAGTGCAAAACATTGTAATGCGTTTTGCACTCGCGTGAGAAAAATCGGCATGTTTGGTACCTAAACCCAAACTTATTCACAGAAGTTCGGGTTTAGGATCGGGGTTGTGTATAACATGGTTATAAGGGAAAATAATAGCATTCTTAATACAGACTGCATAGTACAATAGCGCTGGAGGGGTTAAAAAAAATAAAAAAAAATTAAACTCGCCTTAATTCACTTGCTCGCGCAGCCCGGTTTCTCTTCTGTCTTCTTCTTTGCTTTGTACAGGAAAAGGACCTGTGGTGACGTCACTCCGGTCATCACATGGTCCATCACATGACCCATCACCATGGTAAAAGATCATGTGATGGACCATGTGATGACCGGAGTGACGTCACCACAGGTCCTTTTCCTGTACAAAGCAAAGAAGAAGACAGAAGAGAAGCCGGGCTGCGCGAGCAAGTGGATTACGATGAGTTAAAAAAAATATTTATTAATTTTTTAACCCCTCCAGCGCTATTGTACTATGCATTCTGTATTAAGAATGCTATTATTTTCCCTTATAACCTTCTTAATACAGAATGCATAGTACAATAGCGCTGGAGGGGTTAAAAAATAAATTAATAATAATTTAACTCACCTTAATCCACTTGCTCGCGCAGCCGGCTTCTCTTCTGTCTTCTTCTTTTCTGTGTACAGCCCTATTGTACTATGCATTCTGTATTCAGAATGCTATTATTTTCCGTTATAACCATGTTATAAGGGAAAATAATAATGATCGGGTCCCCATCCCGATCGTCTCCTAGCAACCGTGCGTGAAAATCGCACCGCATCCGCACTTGCTTGCGGATGCAATGCGATTTTCACGCAGCCCCATTCACTTCTATGGGGCCTGCGTTGCATGAAAAACGCTGAATATAGAACATGCTGCGATTTTCACGCAACGCACAAGTGATGCGTGAAAATCACCGCCCATGTGCACAGCCCCATATAAATGAATGGGTTCCGGATTCAGTGCGGGTGCAATGCATTTACGTCACGCATTGCACCCGCGCGGAAATCTCGCCCGTGTGAAAGAGGCCTTGGTAAATCTGCCCCTGTGTGAAACAAGTCAGATAGGCAGGGCAGTGACAGGTAGGGCACATATACGTAGTCAGGGGCTGGGGTAGGGATAGCCTCTGTACATTACTCACAGGAGTCTTCAGCGCTCAGTAGAACTGAAGACAGACTCCCCTCAGCTCGGGGACAGAGCTGCTAAGAAGACTCTTTACACTGTTTTCTAGTAGAAAGAAACATCTTTCCCTAATAAACTATATTACAAAAATGTTTAAAGGAAATCTGTCACCACATCAAACCAGCTGACATGGGAGATGTGCGCTTGTCAGCGGAATCAAATGCTGTTGGTCTCATCTCGATCGGTGGCTGCAAAGTGGAGAAATCAAGGTTTTTAAAATATGTAAATTAGGCGCTCAGTCACTTCTGGTCCGTGCCCCCACCACATTCCACCATGTGATCAGCACAGGCGCAGTACAGTACGGATCATCAAAGCACGGGTGCTGTACTGCGTATGTGGCGGCGATCTTCTCTACTGTACTCCACCAATCACATAGTGGGAATGCGTAGGCGCAAGACTTCGAGGGGGCCAGGTGCGATTACATCTTCAGTGCTCGGCCCTGCCAGTGAGAGTGGTGGGGGTGCGGATTAGAAGCGACTGACCCCTGATGAAGCTGCACAACATTTAGGGCAGCGCTGGATGGGAGGTCCCCTGGATATTAATCCTTTTCACAGGTCACTTATCCTCTATGCACCGGCCCTTTATCTTGCACATGCGATGTTCTATTCTTAATTACTTTTTATACTTCTCACAATCACCTTGTTGCTTTATCTTTATTATTTTTGAATCTATCCTGGACCCCCTCTCATTGGTCTCAGTGGAGACTTCTCTATCTTTATGAAGTCTACCAATAAAGTTGGTATTTCTCTTATCTCTTGTTCTTTTGCGTGCACTTTGATTACGATACTTTGGCTAGCACCCTGTCTTTTGTTGTATTGCCTATGTTGGTGCCCATCATATTGTCCTAATCGCCTCTGGGTGCCACAGCCACCACCCTTGTTGCACCAAGAGCTAATTTGCATATTTTCCACGCCGCGGCCACCAAGTCTGACGCGGTTTCTTTATTCCTGTTACATTTTGCAGCCCTCGTTCTGTGGAATAAATAACTTGTTACATTTAATGATTATGTTGACAAATTTATATCAGTTTTTATGTTTTACTACTTTTGAACAATTAATACTAAAACAAAAAAAATTACGTTTCGCCATATTCCGAGAGCAATAACTTTTTCACTTTTGCCACATACAAAGCTGTGCGAGGGCTCATTTTTTGAGGGACGACCCGCACTTTTCATCGGTACCCTTCTGGGGCGCGTACATCTTTTGAGTATGATTTTATTCTGCCTTTTGATAAGACTATGGTGGAATATTACCTTCCTCTATACAGGGCTCCCCCTCTCCTCACTCGGGAGCCTTTGCTTCCTCTGCGCGTCTGGTTTCCATGCTGCACGACCGCAGGACCGCGCCTGATACTTGAGGTAGTCTTGCCTCCCTGCTGCTGACCATAGTTTACTCCTTTGGACTTGCTACTACTGCACATCCCCAGGCCAGCCCTGCACAACACTACTACTATAGGCGTGCTTCAGCTCTGCAAGCCCACATTGCACAACACTACTTCTGCTCTGCTATGCAACGTTTTAACCCTGCTTCAATGCTGCTCCGGATCACTTATCTCTCTAGATCTACTATGTCTTCTTCGTCTCTGCTGCACCAGCGCCACCTGTCTGCGCGGCTCTGCTCACCCAGACGTGAGCCTTAGTGGATCCACCTCAGGTGAGACATAACACCAAATTTCTAGTTACGTTTTACCAGTTTTGTACAAAAAAAAAGTGCTTTCTTTTATTTTCTGTGGATCAAATTTTCCAGGTCTGACAGAAATCTGGGACACGTGGAGGATGATCGCATCTTGCACAACAAACCACTGAGATGTGTAAGGCCTGTAAATCCAATGATATCTCCCCATTCCCACTGGCCCATTGCCTGACAGGTTTCCCTTGATGGCCATGAGTTATTCCTAATATCCCCCTTTTCTAAGGGGTTAAATGGCTAGGATCGGAGCTGGTTCCAATCTGGACCTTTGCCGTCTGAAGCCGGCTCCTGCTGTCAATGGGGTGGCCACAGCTGCTGTGCTTGATCCAGCCCCACTATGTAACGGTACATTCAGGTGCAGGAAGTTAGTCACGGTGCGTGAGGGGTTAATTCTGCTTTACTATGTTTTTCCTGTGTTGATTCCTGTGGGATATCCAGTATAGAAGTTTCTAAATTCTTCCCTGTCCACAGGTTGTACACAGCACCGAGGCTGGGCATCATTCGCTTCCAAGCTGCAATACCGGACACGACCTTTGGCCAGGAGTGGTGCTGTTTCTGGAGATAAATGGCCATGTTTTTCTAGTCCCCGGACAACGACTCGAGTGACTGACACAATAAAAGCACCATTTTCATTACATATCAAAAATTTTATAAAAAATAATGGTAAAAAAAAAAGAAGTAAATTGCAGTTTTTCAACACAAACACAACAAACCGTTCCATGATAAATTAATACATTAAATACGGCGCTATAAATGTCCTCCACCGCAACGTGGAGGAGAACAGCCTCGTCTGAGCGTCGCCCAGTCTGTGCCCTAAGATTGATGCCAGTTCTGCCTTGGTCTGAGTAATCGGAGACGCGCTGGTTGCTAGGGACTCGCTGCCTGACAACCACTCTAAGTGGATTGCTGTTCAGTATCCATAGCAACAGGACTGTCAGACAGACAGGTGCAAGGGACTGGTATGAATGGGGGTTGGACCTTGTCCTTGAAAAGTAGAATATGGAGACTGTTGGTCAAGAGATCTGTACGATCACCAGTAGGGGGCGGGACATTCATTCTGATCTAAGCCGCTTAACGGGTATGTAAACTTTTGCAACCATTTTAATTGCACCTGAATGCATCACAAATTTAAAATAAATGAATAAAAAAAAAACTTTTCAAGCCTTCATTTAAAAAAAAAATCCTAGGTTTTGTGTCTATAGCTGCTACGCAGACCTATGTGTCTCCATGGTAAAGTCTGACTCTTCTTCTACTGTCTGTGGGTTATCAGGTAGAAGGGGCTGAGGATCAGACTGCACGCAGGGAGTTGTCTGTAACCATGGCAACTCATAAGAGCTGGATACACAAAACGGCAAGAGATTATTTGTTCAAAACTATCTGCAAAGCTGCATTTTTTTAATTTTAAATACATTAGGCCAATGAAAAACAGATGCAAATGTATACACGCCCTTAAGGGTTTTTTGTTGTTTTTTAAACCCACTTCTGGTTGACCTCAGTGCTGTTTGGTTCTTCTGCACCTACGAGGTCAGATTCTTGTAAAAATGGGTGAGAAGTCAAGTTGGAGATGATGAAATTTAATATCGGCTCCTGAGGAGGGGCTTGTGTTTTACAATCCTTCTTATGTGCATAATACAGCGTTTTCAAAAAGTATTCACACCCCTTGAACTTTTCCACAAACTTAAATGTATTTTATTGGGATTTTATGTGATCGACCAACACAAAGCACAAGAATGTCTCAAGTGGAAAGAAAATGATACATGGTTTTCTACATTTTTAATAAATACAAATCTGAAACGTGCGTTGTGCATTTGTATTCAGCCCCATGAACTCTGACACCCCTAAATAACATCCAATGTGACCCATTGCCTTTAGAAGTCGCCTAATGAGCCCCCCTGTGTGTAATGTACTCTCAGTCTAACTACCGTATAGCTGTTCTGGGAAGGCCTCAGATGTTTGTTAGAGAACATTAGTGATCAAACAGCATCATGCAAACCAAGGAACACACCAGACAGGTCAGGGATAAAGTTGTGAAGAAGTGTAAAGCAGGATTAGGTTATAAAAAAAAAAAAAAAATATCCCATGCTCTGAACATCTCAAGGGGCAATGTTCAATACATCTTCTAAAAATGGAAGGAGTATGGCACAACTGCAAACCTACCAAGACATGGCAGTACATCTAAACTGACAGCCCAGGCAAGGAGAGCACTGATTAGAGAAGCAGCCAAGAGGCTCATGGTCACTCTGGAGGAGCTGCAGAGATCAACAGCTCAGGTGGGGGAATCTGTCCAGAGGAAAACTATTAGTCGTCTACTCCACAAATCTGGCCTTTATGGAAGAGTGACAAGAAGATAGCCATTTTTGAAAGCAAACCATAAGACGTCCCGTTTGCAGTTTGCCACAAGCCACGTAGGGGACACAGCAAACGTGGAAGAAGGTGCTCTGATCAGATGAGACCAAAGGGGAACCTTTTGGCCTAAATGCAAAACGCAATATGTGCCAGAAAACGAACCCTGCAAATCGACCTGAACACATCACCCCCTCCGTGACACATGGTGGTGGCAGCATCATGCTGGGGGGACAGGGAAGCTGGTCAGAGGTGATGGGAAGATGGATGGAGCTAAATACAGGGCAATCCTGGAGGAAAACCTGGGAGAGGCTGCAAAAGACTTGACTGAGGTTCTCCTTCCAGCAGGACAACGACCCTCAACATCCCGTCAGAGCTACAATGGAAGTGTTTAGATCAAAGAATATTCATGTGTTAGAACGGCCCAGTCACAGTCCAGACCTAAATCCCATCGAGAATCTGTGACAAGACTTGAGAATTGCTGCTCACAGACGCTCTCCATCCAATCTGACTGAGCGCGAGCTCTTCTGCAAAGAAGAATGGGCAGAAATGTCAGCCTCTAGATGTGTAAAGCTGGTAGAGACCGACCCTATAAGGGCTCTTTCACACCTGCGTTCTTGTCTTCCGGCATACAGTTCCGTCGTCGGGGCTCTATGCCGGAAGAATCCTGATCAGTTTTATCCTAATGCATTCTGAATGGAGAGAAATCCGTTCAGGATGCATCAGGATGTCTTCAGTTCCGGAACGGGACGTTTTTTGGCCGGAGAAAATACCGCAGCATGCTGCGCTTTTTGCTCCGGCCAAAAATCCTGAAGACTTGCCGCAAGGCCGGATCCGGAATTAATGCCCATTGAAAGGCATTAATCCGGATCCGGCCTTAAGCTAAACGTCTTTTCGGCGCATTAGCTTTTTATGAATGGTTAGCATGGCTGCCGGGACGCTAAAGTCCTGGCAGCCATGGTAATGTGTAGCGGGGAGCTGGGGAGCAGCATACTTACCGTCCGTGCGGCTCCCAGGGCGCTCCAGAGTGACGTCAGGGCGCCCCACGCGCATGGATCACGTGATCGCATGGACACGTCATCCATGCGCATGGGGCGCTCTGACGTCACTCTGGAGCGCCCCGGGAGCCGCACGGACGGTAAGTATACCGCTCCCCCGCTCCTACTATGGCAACCAGGACTTTAATAGCGTCCTGGCTGCCATAGTAACACTGAACGCATTTTGAAGACGGATCCATCTTCAAATGCTTTCAGTTCACTTGCGTTTTTCCGGATCCGGCGTGTACCTCCGGCAAGTGGAGTACACGACGGATCCGGACAACGCAAGTGTGAAAGAGGCCTAAGACCTGCAGCTGTAGGTGGTCCTACAAAGGGCTGAATACAAATGCACGACACGCTGTCCAGATATTTATTTATTAAACATTGTGGAGACCATGTAGCATTTCCGTCTCACGCACTTGTACTTTCTGTCGGTCGATCACATAAAATCCCAATAAAATACATTTCAATGTGTGGAAAAAATGTGGAAAAGTTCAAAGGGTATGAATACTTTTTCAAGGCATGTTGGGGATAATTTGGTGTTATAAACACTTTCCAAGTCCCACCTGCAATGTATAAAGTATAGATGAAGCAGGGTTGAGTTTGTCAGATGTTGCAGAGGTCAGGGGTTCACACGTGCAGTAGTATCTATCCTCGTCTCTGCTTTTACACAGGACTGCAGGTTAACCTTCTAAATTATTATAAGTTCTCAAGAAGCACAGGCAGCTCCAAGGAGTTGAAGACAAAGTCAGCTCTGCTACATCGTTAGACGCTTTCCAATATCCTGACCTTTCCTCTACAGGTGGTCACATCCCCTATTATCTGGGGGTGTTTTACAGCCTCACAGACTCTCGCCTTTACTTGCAAGACAATCGCCAAGCGCGTCAGAGTCCCCTGAGGAAAGGCCACGCGAGCGTCATCTCATGGTTTATAGGATGGGGTCTGTGCCATTCCAGTCCACAACTGCGCCCCTCCACCTGCAAGAGAGATCAGTACATGAATTATAATCCACTGTATTTATGCGGATTTGCTCCATTGGTTTCGTTATTTATTTATTTTTTGTGTTTTTGGGTTCTTGTTTTTCTCTATTCACACCCAGAGCTGCTAATTTGAAAACAGAGCCGGTTACCCCTGGAGACAGACAGCGGTTTAGCTCCTCCCTGTTGTCAGACACGTGACCTAACAGCCGAATTGCAACTTTGTAACTGATGTCTGTGCTCCCACAATGCACTGCTCTCTGGTTTCAAGAAAGCAGCCGAACTGTGGATTTAGCTTTGGATGTGAATGGAGAAGAAAGAGAAGCAGAAGAAAAAAAGAGAACTGAGCGAACTTTATATAACGGTGGGATTGTCTTTATATATGGCATTAGGGTCCATTCACACGTCCGTTTTTTCTTTCCTGATCTGTTCCGTTTTTTGCGGAACAGATCAGGACCAGATCAGGACCCATTCATTTTCAATGGGTCCTGGAAAAAAATCGGACAGCACAATGTGTGCTGTCCGTTTCCGTTGTTCCGTTCCGCATGTCCGTTTAAATATAAAACATGTCCTATTATGTCCCTGAAAAATCGGATCCTGGTACAATGCAAAGTCAATGGTTCCGCAAAAAACGGAAGACATTCGGATGTCATTCCATATGTCTTCCGTTTTTTGCGGAATCCGTTCCTGGAAACACATAGCAAATTTTATTTTATTTTTTTACATTTTTTTTTAAAGAAATCCAAACAACTTTATTTGATTATTGAAATGTATACATGTTTCCGTTTTTTGCGGATCCGCAAAAAACGGATGACATACGGAAACATTTTCAGTAACAACGGATCCACAAAAAAACGGACCGAAATTCGGATTATAGAAAAATACTGACGTGTGAATGTAGCCTTAAAGAGGTGATCGGTGCACTGCAATACTGGGGGCCAATTCTTAGGACATCATTATCAGTAGGGGCCAAACCTTTAACTGAAGGGGCCATGACTCTCCAGAAAGTGCTGCCTCCCCTTCCTTGTTTACCAGGCACAGCGCCGTACTATTGGTAGTGGCCGTGCCCAGTACTGCAGCGCAGTCCTATACCAGTGAATGGAACAGAGTTACAATACCCGGCATCACCACTACTAAAAGTGTGGCGCTGTTCCTGGTAAACCACAAAAGGGGAGGCAACACTGGTGGCCCCTTCAGTCAGATCATTATAGGGGGGGGGGGGGGGGGGAGGGGGAGTTGTCAGATGCCCACGACCTGATATTTATAGCCTAACCCAACAGAATGGATTTTATAGTCCCAGAAAACCCCTTTCAGGGATCATGCACACAAACTTATTTTTTTGTCCGTGTCGGGTTTTTTTTTGCGTCCCGTATGCGGAATCATTCGCTTCAATGGGGCCACACAAAACGTAAACGACTGTGCATTCCATTTCCATGCGTCCGCATGGCTGTTCCGTAAAAAAATAGAACATGTTCTATTATCGTCAGCATTACGGACAAGGACACGACTGTTCTATTAGGGGCCGGCCGTTCCACAAAATGCTGAATGTACACGGGCGGTATCCGTGTTTTGCGGATTTGCGGACCGCAAAAATATCTAACAGTCGTATATATGAGAACTACGTTTTAAGAGAAGAGGATTCCTTTAGCTAAATGGGAAAAAAAACAAAACATGAGTTCCCCATTATACAGAGTTACACGTATGTCCCCCAGAAAAGGACATACTACTCCCCAAAAGTGTGGCCACGCTGAGCCTGGTAGTTCTCTGGACTAAGAGGCTGCCGTCTACCGGACTGACATGACTAATAGGGAGCAGGCGGCTGCAGGGAACACATGTCTGGCTCATCTGTGTGGGCGTGCATAGCGTCTGCGGACCCCCCGATCATCTGGATGTCCTCAGCTATAGGCTGGTCTTCTGACATCGACTTTACATGGAGGCCAAGTATGCGATGGACGGTTAACATGGGAAAAGTGGAATTCTCCAGATCTTTCTACATCCATCCGCCGCACCCAACTGGCGACTCTCCACACCGACTCCTTCCAGTTACTCACGTGTAATGGTCCAGTCATCAGAGACAGGAGGAAATAGCTGCAGATTTATGAACATGGCAGCATCGTATCTTCGCTGCTCCAGCTTCCGGAGCCAGATCCCCATCAGATGGACCCCAGGTACCTACCTAACCTGTCTGCTTAAAGGAGTATTCCCAATTCAGACATAGTAATAGATTCAGGTACCACCTCTAGGACCCAGACCTAGGTGAAGGACAGGGGTCCCCCTTCAGTCAGAAGCTGGGCCCCTACTGATCTAATAGAGATGTCCTCTGAATGGGCCACCGCATCCAGGTGGAGGATGAATGGAGGGGGGTTTCCACAAATCCCATAGCAGTAAATGGAGAGAGTCACATGCAGGGACTGGCGGCCACCTAGAGAGTAAGGGAACCCTGTTCTCCACCAATGCCGGTCCCAGAGTTCGGTATACCCCTTTAAAGGGTGTGTACACATTTGCTGTATTGCACCTAATATGAAAATAATGCAACTTTTTGCAAATAGTTTTTATTTAAAATCTCCTCTTATTTTGTCCATACGACTGCTAAAAAAGAACTGTCACCATGGTAACAGACTACAAGAAAGGTCATGTAGTCATGTAGGTTATGAAGTATAGGAAGCAGAAGGGAGAGAGTAACACCTGATGCCAGGATCAGACTACACAGAGTTTGTAGTCTGTAACCATGGAGACACATAGCTCTGCACAATGATTCACAACATGGCTTCTGCATCTGGAATGGCTCTAACGTGGAAGTCCTTTACATCCTTGATAGCGGGAGCTAAATTTAGTCTTTCGGGAAGGGACCCATCGTTTTGTCTGTACCCCTCATTACACTTCATGACTTGTGTTTCCATGGTAAACGTTAACCCTTTAAGTCTTACTTAACCCTTTAAATTAGTAACCAAGACTGCGCACAATTACAGCACTGTGATGGCGCACGCTCAGGAGCTTGGCCCACCACACCACCTGCAGGTGCCAGCTGTATTACACTGCCGGCATCCTGCTCCCAGTGCCAGGATCTCTCACCCCACTGGCCCCCCAAGAGGTGACTGTAGGGTGCTGAGGGGTTCCTAACAATAACCCCTAGGCCTGCCATGTACGAACGACTCTGCCTTTGGCCTAACAAACAATCTCAATGTCAAAATTTTGAGAAAACTGATATAATACAGTGTGATGCATAAGCACTGTCATGCATTATATCAGAGGTCAGATGCTCGCAGATTGAAGTCCTCAACTAGGAGGTAGCAAAAATAAATAAAATAAATTGTAAAATAAAAATATATAAGTGGTTTTATCCCATCCATAACAATCCGCAATTAAAATGATCTTTTTTTGTCCAGAAAGGTGAACAGCCTTAAAAAAATAAAAATTTTTTTTGTTCATTTTACCTCCCAGAAAAGGTAAATAAAATTGTTCAAAATGAGTGGATGTATACATCTGTATGCAGTAATCTCCTGAGCTCCCTCTAGTGGTGGCTGTATATATCTGTATGTAGTAATCTCCTGAGCTCCCTCTAGTGGTGGCTGTATATATCTGTATGCAGTAATCTCCTGAGCTCCCTCTAGTGGTGGCTGTATATATCTGTATGCAGTAATCTCCTGAGCTCCCTCTAGTGGTGGTTGTATACATCTGTATGCAGTAATCTCCTGAGCTCCCTCTAGTGGTGGCTGTATATATCTGTATGCAGTAATCTCCTGAGCTCCCTCTAGTGGTGGCTGTATATGTCTGTATGCAGTAATCTCCTGAGCTCCCTCTAGTGGTGGCTGTATATATCTGTATGCAGTAATCTCCTGAGCTCCCTCTAGTGGTGGCTGTATATATCTGTATGCAGTAATCTCCTGAGCTCCCTCTAGTGGTGGCTGTATATATCTGTATGCAGTAATCTCCTGAGCTCCCTCTAGTGGTGGCTGTATATATCTGTATGTAGTAATCTCCTGAGCTCCCTCTAGTGGTGGCTGTATATATCTGTATGCAGTAATCTCCTGAGCTCCCTCTAGTGGTGGCTGTATATATCTGTATGTAGTAATCTCCTGAGCTCCCTCTAGTGGTGGCTGTATATATCTGTATGTAGTAATCTCCTGAGCTCCCTCTAGTGGTGGCTGTATATATCTGTATGTAGTAATCTCCTGAGCTCCCTCTAGTGGTGGCTGTATATATCTGTATGCAGTAATCTCCTGAGCTCCCTCTAGTGGTGGCTGTATATATCTGTATGTAGTAATCTCCTGAGCTCCCTCTAGTGGTGGCTGTATATATCTGTATGTAGTAATCTCCTGAGCTCCCTCTAGTGGTGGCTGTATATATCTGTATGTAGTAATCTCCTGAGCTCCCTCTAGTGGTGGCTGTATATATCTGTATGTAGTAATCTCCTGAGCTCCCTCTAGTGGTGGCTGTATATATCTGTATGTAGTAATCTCCTGAGCTCCCTCTAGTGGTGGCTGTATATATCTGTATGTAGTAATCTCCTGAGCTCCCTCTAGTGGTGGCTGTATATATCTGTATGTAGTAATCTCCTGAGCTCCCTCTAGTGGTGGCTGTATATATCTGTATGTAGTAATCTCCTGAGCTCCCTCTAGTGGTGGCTGTATATATCTGTATGTAGTAATCTCCTGAGCTCCCTCTAGTGCTGGCTGTATACACGCACCTAAAGAATTATTAGGAACACCTGTTCTATTTCTCATTAATGCGATTATCTAGTCAACCAATCACATGGCAGTTGCTTCGATGCATGTCGGGTTGTGGTCCTGGTCAAGACAATCTCCTGAACTCCAAACTGAATGTCAGAATGGGAAAGAAAGGTGATTTAAGCAATTTTGAGCGTGGCATGGTGGTTGGTGCCAGACGGGCCGGTCCGAGTATTTCACAATCTGCTCAGTTACTGGGATTTTCACGCACAACCATTTCTAGGGTTTACAAAGAATGGTGTGAAAAGGGAAAAACATCCAGTATGCGGCCGTCCTATGGGCGAAAATGCCTTGCTGATGCTGGAGGTCAGAGGAGAATGGGCCGACTGATTCAAGCTGATAGAAGAGCAACGTTGACTGAAATAACCACTCGTTACAACCGAGGTCTGCAGCAAAGCATTTGTGAAGCCACAACACGCACAACCTTGAGGCGGATGGGCTACAACAGCAGAAGACCCCACCGGGTACCACTCATCTCCACTACAAATAGGAAAAAGAGGCTACAATTTGCACGAGCTCACCAAAATTAGACTGTTGAAGACTGGAAAAATGGTTTCTTGAACATGACAATGAGGTCACTGTACTAAAATGGCCCCACAGTCACCAGATCTCAACCCAATAGAGCATCTTTGGGATGTGGTGGAACGGGAGCTTCGTGCCCTGGATGTGCATCCCTCAAATCTCCATCAACTGCAAGATGCTATCCTATCAATATGGGCCAACATTTCTAAAGAATGCTATCAGCACCTTGTGGAATCAATGCCACGAAGAATTAAGGCAGTTCTGAAGGCAAAAGGGGGTCCAACACCGTATTAGTATGGTGTTCCTAATAATTCTCTAGGTGAGTGTATATCTGTATGTAGTAATCTTCTGAGCTCCCTCTAGTAGTGGCTGTATATATCTGTATGTAGTAATCTCCTGAGCTCCCTCTAGTGGTGGATGTATATATCTGTATGTAGTAATCTCCTGAGCTCCCTCTAGTGGTGGCTGTATATATCTGTATGCAGTAATCTCCTGAGCTCCCTCTAGTGGTGGCTGTATATATCTGTATGTAGTAATCTCCTGAGCTCCCTCTAGTGGTGGCTGTATATATCTGTATGCAGTAATCCCCTGAGCTCTCTCTAGTGGTGGCTGTATATATCTGTATGTAGTAATCTCCTGAGCTCCCTCTAGTGGTGGCTGTATATATCTGTATGTAGTAATCTCCTGAGCTCCCTCTAGTGGTGGCTGTATATATCTGTATGCAGTAATCTCCTGAGCTCCCTCTAGTGGTGGCTGTATATATCTGTATGTAGTAATCTCCTGAGCTCCCTCTAGTGGTGGCTGTATATATCTGTATGCAGTAATCTCCTGAGCTCCCTCTAGTGGTGGTTGTATATATCTTTATGTAGTAATCTCTGGAGCTTCCTCTAGTGGTGGCTGTATATATCTGTATGCAGTAATCTCCTGAGCTCCCTCTAGTGGTGGCTGTATATATCTGTATGCAGTAATCTCCTGAGCTCCCTCTAGTGGTGTCTGTATATATCTGTATGTAGTAATCTCCTGAGCTCCCTCTAGTGGTGGCTGTATATATCTGTATGCAGTAATCTCCTGAGCTCCCTCTAGTGGTGTCTGTATATATCTGTATGTAGTAATCTTCTGAGCTCCCTCTACTGCATACAGATATATACAGCCACCACTAATCTCCTGAGCTCCCTCTAGTGGTGGCTGTATATATCTGTATGTAGTAATCTCCTGAGCTCCCTCTAGTGGTGGCTGTATATATCTGTATGTAGTAATCTCCTGAGCTCCCTCTAGTGGTGTCTGTATATATCTGTATGTAGTAATCTCCTGAGCTCCCCCTAGTGGTGGCTGTATATAGCTGTATGCAGTAATCTCCTAAGCTCTCTCTAGTGGTGGCTGTATATATCTATATATAGTAATCTCCTGAGCTCCCTCTAGTGGTGTCTGTATATATCTGTATGTAGCAATCTCCTAAGCTCCCTCTAGTGGTGGCTGTATATATCTGTATGCAGTAATCTCCTGAGCTCCCTCTAGTGGTGGCTGTATATATCTGTATGTAGTAATCTCCTGAGCTCCCTCTAGTGGTGCCTGTATATATCTGTATGTAGTAATCTCCTGAGATCTCTCTAGTGGTGGCTGTGTATATCTGTATGTATGGAGTGGGCTCGGCATGCATGTTGGTACCTGCATTCCTTGTAAGTAATGGAGGCCATTATGGCACCAAAAATGGTAAAAGGCAGAGTGGACCCAGCATGCATGTGGATCCAACACTTCCTGAACTTTATGGCGGCAATTATGGCGCATAACAGGTAGTATTTAGGACCCATCTTACAGAGATCGCCTTGAAGTACGGCAGACGGGCTCAGATGGTTTTGTACAAAATGCATTTGCCAAGCATCTCACTTTATAAATAAGCGTAGCATTAGCACTATAAATATTTTTTGTGACTATGGCATTATTGTACTTTATCTGATTTGCAGGGTGCTGTTGCATTGTCTTTTTTTTCTCTACATCTGTATGCAGTAATCTCCTGAGCTCCCTCTAGTGGTGGCTGTATATATCAGTATGTAGTAATCTCATGAGCTCCCTCTAGTGCTGGCTGTATATATCTGTATGTAGTAATCTCCTAAACCCCCTCTAGTGGTGGCTTTATATATCTGTGTGTAGTAATCTTCTGAGCTCCCTCTAGTGGTGGCTGTATATATCTGTATGTGGTAATCTCCTGAGCTCCCTCTAGTGGTGGCTGTATTTATCTGTATGTAGTAATCTCCTAAACTCCCTCTAATGGTGGCTGTATATATCTGTATGCAGTAATCTCCTGAGCTCCCTCTAGTGGTGGCTGTATATATCTGTATGCAGTAATCTCCTGAGCTTCCTCTTGTGGTGGCTGTATATATCTGTATGTAGTAATCTCCTGAGCTCCCCCTAGTGGTGGCTGTATATATCTGTATGTAGTAATCTCCTGAGCTCCCTCTAGTGGTGGCTGTATATATCTGTATGCAGTAATCTCCTCAGCTCCCCCTAGTGGTGGCTGTATATATCTGTATGTAGTAATCTCCTGAGCTCCCTCTAGTGCTGGCTGTATATATCTGTATGCAGTAATCTCCTGAGCTCCCTCTAGTGGTGGCTGTATATATCTGTATACAGTAATCTCCTGAGCTCCCTCTAGTGGTGGCTGTATATATCTGTATGCAGTAACCTCCTGAGCTCCCTCTAGTGGTGGCAGTATATATCTGCATGCAGTAATCTCCTGAGCTCCCTCTAGTGGTGGCTGTATAAATCTGTATGCAATAATCTCCTGAGTTCCCTCTAGTGCTGGCTGTATATATATCTGTATGCAGTAATCTCCTGAGCTCCCCCTAGTGGTGGCTGTATATATCTGTATGTAGTAATCTCCTGAGCTCCCTCTAGTGGTGGCTGTATATATCTGTATGCAGTAATCTCCTGAGCTCCCCCTAGTGGTGGCTGTATATATCTGTATGTAGTAATCTCCTGAGCTCCCTCTAGTGGTGGCTGTATATATCTGTATGCAATAATCTCCTGAGCTACCTCTAGTGGTGGCTGTATATATCTGTATGCAGTAATCTCCTGAGCTCCCTCTAGTGGTGGCTGTATATATCTGTATGTAGTAATCTCCTGAGCTCCCTCTAGTGGTGGCTGTATATATCTGTATGTAGTAATCTCCTGAGCTCCCCCTAGTGGTGGCTATATATATCTATATGCAGTAATCTCCTGAGCTCCCTCTAGTGGTGGCTGTATATATCTGTATGTAGTAATCTCCTGAGCTTCCTCTTGTGGTGGCTGTATATATCTGTATGCAGTAATCTGAGCTTCCTCTTGTGGTGGCTGTATATATCTGTGTATAGTAATCTCCTGAGCTCCCTCTAGTGGTGGCTGTATATATCTGTATGCAGTAATCTCCTGAGCTCCCTCTAGTGGTGGCTGTATATATCTGTATGTAGTAATCTCCTGAGCTTCCTCTTGTGGTGGCTGTATATATCTGTATGCAGTAGTCTCCTCAGCTCCCTCTAGTGGTGGCTGTATATATCTGTATGCAATAATCTCCTGAGCTCCCTCTAGTGGTGGCTGTATATATCTGTATGTAGTAATCTCTGGAGCTTCCTCTAGTGGTGGCTGTATATATCTGTCTGTAGTAATCTCCTGATCCCCCTCTAGTGGTGGTTGTATATATCTGTATGTAGTAATCTCCTGAGCTCCCTCTAGTGGTGGCTGTATATATCTGTATGCAGTAATCTCCTGAGCTCCCTCTAGTGGTGGCTGTATATATCTGTATGTAGTAATCTCCTGATCCCCCTCTAGTGGTGGTTGTATATATCTGTATGTAGTAATATCCTGAGCTCCCTCTAGTGGTGGATGTATATATCTGTATGTAGTAATCTCCTGAGCTCCCTCTAGTGGTGGCTGTATATATCTGTATGCAGTAATCTCCTGAGCTCCCTCTAGTGGTGGCTGTATATATCTGTATGTAGTAATCTCCTGAGCTCCCTCTAGTGCTGGCTGTGTATATCTGTATGTAGTAATCCCCTGAGCTCCCTCTAGTGGTGGCTGTATATATATGTATGCAGTAATCTCCTGAGTTCCCTCTAGTGGTGGCTGTATATATCTGTATGTAGTAATCTCCTGAGCTCCCTCTAGTGGTGGCTGTATATATCTGTATGTAGTAATCTCCTGAGCTCCCTCTAGTGGTGGCTGTATATATCTGTATGTAGTAATCTCCTGAGCTCCCTCTAGTGGTGGCTGTATATATCTGTATGTAGTAATCTCCTGATCCCCCTCTAGTGGTGGCTGTATATATCTGTATGTAGTAATCTCCTGAGCTTCCTCTTGTGGTGGCTGCAGGCCTTGATTACCCACACATGAAGTGCTATTGGTGACACCTTTGGGGCACTGTTGTGAGAAGCAGTAAAAGGCACTCTGGTGAAATGGAGGCACAAAGGTAAAAGGCCAGATGGTGGCTCTCTAATTATGAGAACATCACTTACTTGGTTCTGATACAATATTCGAGGGGTGGAATGAGATCGTTGCCTTTATCTTCTATGTAGGTACCAGATGTGTCTGAAAAGAACAAGAAAATAACCAGATTTAAGGATTATAATCCTTAGATATAACACGGAGGGGAATCGGTCTGTTACATTCTAGTAGTGGCCAAGGCTGAGGACTAGGAGTAAATCTACCAAATGCAGCCCTATGGTGTTTACATACTTCACATTGCAGCAGTCAGACTGCCAGGGACAGGGATGATTAATGGCAGCTGGAGCAGCAGAGCCGCAGATACAGCCAGAGCAGAGGAAAAATACTGCGCCTCAAGATATTAATCTTGGCAGCTTTTATAACTTGCTTCACTACACCCCCAGCATGCCAGGGGCAACCATGCACTACAACAGGTTAAATAGAGCCCAGGTCTGTAAGGGTCACCAGTCAGCAGCTAAGACACTAAAACAGGATGTGCAAGGGCAAAAGCGGACAACTCCAGAGATACAGGACGACCGGGCACAAACCGGATCTGCTGCCAACATCACAGGGTCCAAAAATATAATGCAGACACCGGATAATACAGTAGACACAATCTTCTACATAGGAGCAGTATTATAGTAGTTATATTCTTGTACATAGGAGCAGTATTATAGTAGTTATATTCTTGTACATAGGAGAAGTATTATAGTAGTTATATTCATGTACATAGGAGAAGTATTATAGTAGTTATATTCTTGTACATATGAGCAGTATTATAGTAGTTATATTCTTGTACATAGGAGCAGTATTATAGCAGTTATATTCTTGTACATAGGAGCAGTATTATAGTAGTTATATTCTTGTACATAGGAGCAGTATTATAGTAGTTATATTCGTGTACATAGGAGCAGTATTATAGTAGTTATATTCGTGTACATAGGAGCAGTATTATAGTAGTTATATTCTTGTACATAGGAGCAGTATTAAAGTAGTTATATTCTTGTACATAGGAGCAGTATTATAGCAGTTATATTCTTGTACATAGGAGCAGTATTATAGTAGTTATATTCTTGTACATAGGAGCAGTATTATAGTAGTTATATTCGTGTACATAGGAGCAGTATTATAGTAGTTATATTCGTGTACATAGGAGCAGTATTATAGTAGTTATATTCTTGTACATAGGAGGCAGTATTATAGTAGTTATATTCTTGTACATAGGAGGCAGTATTATAGTAGTTATATTCTTGTACATAGGAGGCAGTATTATAGTAGTTATATTCTTGTACATAGGAGGCAGTATTATAGTAGTTATATTCTTGTACATAGGAGCAGTATTATAGTAGTTATATTCTTGTACATAGGAGCAGTATTATAGTAGTTATATTCTTGTACATAGGAGCAGTATTATAGTAGTTATATTCTTGTACATAGGAGGCAGTATTATAGTAGTTATATTCTTGTACATAGGAGCAGTATTATAGCAGTTATATTCTTGTACATAGGAGGCAGTATTATAGTAGTTATATTCTTGTACATAGGGGGCAGTATTATAGTAGTTATATTCTTATACATAGGAGGCAGTATTATAGTAGTTATATTCTTGTACATAGGAGCAGTATTATAGTAGTTATATTCTTGTACATAGGAGCAGTATTATAGTAGTTATATTCTTGTACATAGGAGCAGTATTATAGTAGTTATATTCTTGTACATAGGAGCAGTATTATAGTAGTTATATTCTTGTACATAGGAGCAGTATTATAGTAGTTATATTCTTGTACATAGGAGCAGTATTATAGTAGTTATATTCTTGTACATAGGAGCAGTATTATAGTAGTTATATTCTTGTACATAGGAGCAGTATTATAGTAGTTATATTCTTGTACAAAGGAGCAGTATTATAGTAGTTATATTCTTGTACATAGGAGCAGTATTATAGTAGTTATATTCTTGTACAAAGGAGCAGTATTATAGTAGTTATATTCTTGTACAAAGGAGCAGTATTATAGTAATTATATTCCTGTACATAGGAGGCAGTATTATAATAGTTATATTCTTGTACATAGGAGGCAGTATTATAATAGTTATATTCTTGTACATAGGAGGCAGTATTATAGTATTTATATTCTTGTACATAGGAGACAGTATTATAGTAGTTATATTCTTGTACATAGGAGCAGTATTATAGCAGTTATATTCTTGTACATAGGAGCAGTATTATAGTATTTATATTCTTGTACATAGGAGACAGTATTATAGCAGTTATATTCTTGTACATAGGAGGCAGTATTATAGTAGTTATATTCTTGTACATAGGAACAGTATTATAGCAGTTATATTCTTGTATATGGCGGCAGTATAGACTATATTCCCATCCAAAAGAGGTAGTATTATTATAGTACTGAACTCCATGAAGAAGAATATAACTACTAATAAAATTGTATGCA
The DNA here is from genome assembly GCF_014858855.1 of Bufo gargarizans. Taxonomy (NCBI): domain Eukaryota; kingdom Metazoa; phylum Chordata; class Amphibia; order Anura; family Bufonidae; genus Bufo; species Bufo gargarizans. Next base: position 470,343,890 of record NC_058084.1, on the reverse strand, counting down.
GCTGCGCCAGTTCCTTTCCGTTAGGTGTCCATTTGGCTTTTTCATGATGGGAACCTGTACAATGCTGCACAATTTTATCCAGTTAAAATGAATGAAAAAATGATGTTTTTATAATAATAGGGAATACAGAATAGGGAAAGGACCTGGATCTGTTACAGGTTCAGAGACTTGCAGGCCAGGACTAGTGTGAACACAGTAACATTAATTTAAAAATTATCTTTAGATAAAGATAAGGAAATAAAATAAACATCTATTTAGTGGAGGAGATACTGAGAAGAAGATAAAACGGACTCCAGACTGCAGGGGTGTAGCCCGATAATGGCTGGGCTTAAGATCAACTATTTTACACTGCGCTTCAATCCTCCAACCTCCATTAGGCTGGGTACACACCTGCGATTTTGTCTCCGGCAGTCTGCCCCGGCGGAGTTTACCGTGTCCGGCACAACTGGATACCACCAAACACTGCCGGGTCCCCATTCCCTGTAATAGGATCCGGTGGTGATTAGGCCGGTGTATGTGTCGGCTTTCAGACGGACAAAAAAATTCTGCATGTAGCAATTTTTGTCCGGCCGAGAACCTGAATGTACGCTGAATGTACGCCGGATTCCAGCAGTCTGCTCCCCGACGAAACAGACTGCCGGATTAAAGGAGCAGAGGCCTTACTTGGGCTAAAAAGACAACTTGCAGCAGAGTCACTTGTCCCTGTATGCACCGCAGCTGAATACTATAGGTGCATGAATAATACCGTGTAATACAGTACAACCATACCAGGAAAAAGACAACAGGACGGCCAGTGGTCAGTATAGTAACAGGGGAGCATAGTACAGCATGGCCAGTGGTCAGTATAGTAACAAGGGAGCATAGTACAGCATGGCTAGTATTCAGTATAGTAACAGGGGGGCATAGTACAGCATGGCTAGTGTTCAGTATAGTAACAGGGGAGCATAGTACAGCATGGCTAGTGGTCAGTATAGTAACAGGGGAGCATAGTACAGCATGGCCAGTGGTCAGTATAGTAACAAGGGAGCATAGTACAGCATGGCTAGTATTCAGTATAGTAACAGGGGGGCATAGTACAGCATGGCTAGTGTTCAGTATAGTAACAGGGGAGCATAGTACAGCATGGCTAGTGGTCAGTATAGTAACAGGGGAGCATAGTACAGCATGGCTAGTGTTCAGTATAGTAACAGGGGAGCATAGTACAGCATGGCTAGTGTCCAGTATAGTAATAGGGGAGCATAGTACAGCATGACTAGTGTTCAGTATAGTAACAGGGGAGCATAGTACAGCATGGCTAGTGTTCAGTACAGTAATAGGGGAGAATAGTACAGCATGGCTAATGTTCAGTATAGTAACAGGGGAGCATAGTACAGCATGGCTAGTGGTCAGTATAGTAACAGGGGAGCATAGTACAGCATGGCCAGTGGTCAGTATAGTAACAGGAGAGAATAGTACAGCATGGCTAGTGTTCAGTATAGTAACAGGGGAGAAAAGTACAGCATGGCTAGTGTTCAGTATAGTAACAGGGGAGCATAGTACAGCATGGCTAGTGTTCAGTATAGTAACAGGGCAGCATAGTACAGCATGGCTAGTGTTCAGTATAGTAACAGGGGAGCATAGTACAGCATGGCTAGTGTTCAGTATAGTAACAGGGGAGCATAGTACAGCATGGCTAGTGTTCAGTATAGTAACAGGGGAGCATAGTACAGCATGGCTAGTGTTCAGTATAGTAACAGGGGAGCATAGTACAGCATGGCTAGTGTTCAGTATAGTAACAGGGGAGCATAGTACAGCATGGCTAGTGTTCAGTACAGTAACAGGGGAGCATAGTACAGCATGGCTAGTGTTCAGTATAGTAATAGGAAGGAATAGTACAGCATGGCTAGTGTTCAGTACAGTAACAGGGGAGCATAGTACAGCATGGCTAGTGTTCAGTATAGTAACAGGGGAGCATAGTACAGCATGGCTAGTGTTCAGTACAGTAACAGGGGAGCATAGTACAGCATGGCTAGTGTTCAGTATAGTAACAGGAAGGAATAGTACAGCATGGCTAGTGTTCAGTATAGTAACAGGGGAGCATAGTACAGCATGGCTAGTGTTCAGTATAGTAACAGGGGAGCATAGTACAGCATGGCTAGTGTTCAGTATAGTAACAGGAGGGAATAGTACAGCATGGCTAGTGTTCAGTATAGTAACAGGGGAGAATAGTACAGCATGGCTAGTGTTCAGTATAGTAATAGGGGAGCATAGTACAGCATGGCTAGTGTTCAGTATAGTAACAGAGGAGCATAGTACAGCATGGCTAGTGTTCAGTATAGTAACAGGGGAGCATAGTACAGCATGGCTAGTGTTCAGTATAGTAACAGGGGAGCATAGTACAGCATGGCTAGTGTTCAGTATAGTAACAGGGGAGCATAGTACAGCATGGCTAGTGTTCAGTATAGTAACAGGGGAGCATAGTAAAGCATGGCTAGTGTTCAGTATAGTAACAGGGGAGCATAGTACAGCATGGCTAGTGTTCAGTATAGTAACAGGGGAGCATAGTACAGCATGGCCAGTGTTCAGTATAGTAACAGGAGGGAATAGTACAGCATGGCCGGTGTTCAGTATAGTAACAGGGGAGCATAGTACAGCATGGCTAGTGTTCAGTATAGTAACAGGGGAGCATAGTACAGCATGGCTAGTGTTCAGTATAGTAACAGGAGGGAATAGTACAGCATGGCTGGTGTTCAGTATAGTAACAGGGGAGCATAGTACAGCATGGCTAGTGTTCAGTATAGTAACAGGGGAGCATAGTACAGCATGGCTAGTGTTCAGTATAGTAACAGGGGAGCATAGTACAGCATGGCTAGTGTTCAGTATAGTAACAGAGGAGCATAGTACAGCATGGCTAGTGTTCAGTATAGTAACAGGGGAGCATAGTACAGCATGGCTAGTGTTCAGTATAGTAACAGGGGAGCATAGTACAGCATGGCTAGTGTTCAGTATAGTAACAGGGGAGCATAGTACAGCATGGCTAGTGTTCAGTATAGTAACAGGGGAGCATAGTACAGCATGGCTAGTGTTCAGTATACTAACAGGGGAGCATAGTACAGCATGGCTAGTGTTCAGTATAGTAACAGGGGAGCATAGTACAGCATGGCTAGTGTTCAGTATAGTAACAGGGGAGGATAGTACAGCATGGCTAGTGTTCAGTATAGTAACAGGAGAGAATAGTACAGCATGGCTAGTGTTCAGTATAGTAACAGGAGGGAATAGTACAGTATGGCTAGTGTTCAGTATAGTAACAGGAGAGAATAGTACAGTATGGCTAGTGTTCAGTATAGTAACAGGAGAGAATAGTACAGCATGGCTAGTGTTCATTATAGTAACAGGAGGGAATAGTACAGCATGGCTAGTGTTCAGTATAGTAACAGGGGAGCATAGTACAGCATGGCTAGTGTTCAGTATAGTAACAGGGGAGCATAGTACAGCATGGCTAGTGTTCAGTATACTAACAGGGGAGCATAGTACAGCATGGCTAGTGTTCAGTATAGCAACAGGGGAGAATAGTACAGCATGGCTAGTGTTCAGTATAGTAATAGGGGAGCATAGTACAGCATGGCTAGTGTTCAGTATAGTAACAGGAGAGAATAGTACAGCATGGCTAGTGTTCAGTATAGTAATAGGGGAGCATAGTACAGCATGGCTAGTGTTCAGTATAGTAACAGGAGAGAATAGTACAGCATGGCTAGTGTTCAGTATAGTAACAGGAGGGAATAGTACAGCATGGCTAGTGTTCAGTATAGTAACAGGAGGGAATAGTACAGCATGGCTAGTGTTCAGTATAGTAACAGGAAGGAATAGTACAGCATGGCTAGTGTTCAGTATAGTAACAGGGGAGCATAGTACAGCATGGCTAGTGTTCAGTATAGTAACAGGGGAGCATAGTACAGCATGGCTAGTGTTCAGTATAGTAACAGGGGAGCATAGTACAGCATGGCTAGTGTTCAGTATAGTAACAGGGGAGCATAGTACAGCATGGCTAGTGTTCAGTATAGTAACAGGGGAGCATAGTACAGCATGGCTAGTGTTCAGTATAGTAACAGGAGGGAATAGTACAGCATGGCTAGTGTTCAGTATAGTAACAGGGGAGCATAGTACAGCATGGCTAGTGTTCAGTATAGTAACAGGAGGGAATAGTACAGCATGGCTAGTATTCAGTAAAGTAACAGGGGAGCATAGTACAGCATGGCTAGTGTTCAGTATAGTAACAGGAGGGAATAGTACAGCATGGCTAGTGTTCAGTATAGTAACAGGGGAGCATAGTACAGCATGGCTAGTGTTCAGTATAGTAACAGGAGGGAATAGTACAGCATGGCTAGTATTCAGTAAAGTAACAGGGGAGCATAGTACAGCATGGCTAGTGTTCAGTATAGTAACAGGAGGGAATAGTACAGCATGGCTAGTGTTCAGTATAGTAACAGGGGAGCATAGTACAGCATGGCTAGTGTTCAGTATAGTAACAGTGGAGCATAGTACAGCATGGCTAGTGTTCAGTATAGTTACAGGGGAGCATAGTAGAGCATGGCTAGTGTTCAGTATAGTAACAGGGGAGCATAGTACAGCATGGCTAGTGTTCAGTATAGTAACAGGAGGGAATAGTACAGCATGGCTAGTGTTCAGTACAGTAACAGGGGAGCATAGTACAGCATGGCTAGTGTTCAGTATAGTAACAGGGGAGCATAGTACAACATGGCTAGTGTTCAGTATAGTAACAGGAGGGAATAGTACAGCATGGCTAGTATTCAGTAAAGTAACAGGGGAGCATAGTACAGCATGGCTAGTGTTCAGTATAGTAACAGGAGGGAATAGTACAGCATGGCTAGTGTTCAGTATAGTAACAGGGGAGCATAGTACAGCATGGCTAGTATTCAGTATAGTAACAGGGGAGCATAGTACAGCATGGCTAGAGTTCAGTATAGTAACAGGGGAGAATAGTACAGCATGGCTAGTGTTCAGTATAGTAACAGGAGGGAATAGTACAGCATGGCTAGTGTCCAGTATAGTAACAGGGGAGCATAGTACAGCATGGCTAGTGTCCAGTACAGTAACAGGGGAGCATAGTACAGCATGGCTAGTGTTCAGTATAGTAACAGGGGAGCATAGTACAGCATGGCTAGTGTTCAGTATAGTAACAGTGGAGCATAGTACAGCATGGCTAGTGTTCAGTATAGTAACAGGAGGGAATAGTACAGCATGGCTAGTATTCAGTATAGTAACAGGGGAGCATAGTACAGCATGGCTAGTGTTCAGTATAGTAACAGGAGGGAATAGTACAGCATGGCTAGTGTTCAGTATAGTAACAGGGGAGCATAGTACAGCATGGCTAGTGTTCAGTATAGTAACAGGGGAGCATAGTACAGCATGGCTAGAGAATAGTACAGCATGGCTAGTGTTCAGTATAGTAACAGGGGAGCATAGTACAGCATGGCTAGTGTTCAGTATAGTAACAGGAGAGCATAGTACAGCATGGCTAGTGTTCAGTATAGTAACAGGGGAGCATAGTACAGCATGGCTAGTGTTCAGTATAGTAACAGGGGAGCATAGTACAGCATGGCTAGTGTTCAGTATAGTAACAGGGGAGCATAGTACAGCATGGCTAGTGTTCAGTATAGTAACAGGGGAGCATAGTACAGCATGGCTAGTGTTCAGTATAGTAACAGGGGAGCATAGTACAGCATGGCTAGTGTTCAGTATAGTAACAGGAGGGAATAGTACAGCATGGCTAGTGTTCAGTATAGTAACAGGGGAGCATAGTACAGCATGGCTAGTGTTCAGTATAGTAACAGGAGGGAATAGTACAGCATGGCTAGTATTCAGTATAGTAACAGGAGGGAATAGTACAGCATGGCTAGTGTTCAGTATAGTAACAGGGGAGCATAGTACAGCATGGCTAGTGTTCAGTATAGTAACAGTGGAGCATAGTACAGCATGGCTAGTGTTCAGTATAGTAACAGTGGAGCATAGTACAGCATGGCTAGTGTTCAGTATAGTTACAGGGGAGCATAGTAGAGCATGGCTAGTGTTCAGTATAGTAACAGGGGAGCATAGTACAGCATGGCTAGTGTTCAGTATAGTAACAGGAGGGAATAGTACAGCATGGCTAGTGTTCAGTACAGTAACAGGGGAGAATAGTACAGCATGGCTAGTATTCAGTATAGTAACAGGGGAGCATAGTACAGCATGGCTAGAGTTCAGTATAGTAACAGGGGAGAATAGTACAGCATGGCTAGTGTTCAGTATAGTAACAGGAGGGAATAGTACAGCATGGCTAGTGTCCAGTATAGTAACAGGGGAGCATAGTACAGCATGGCTAGTGTCCAGTACAGTAACAGGGGAGCATAGTACAGCATGGCTAGTGTTCAGTATAGTAACAGGGGAGCATAGTACAGCATGGCTAGTGTTCAGTATAGTAACAGGGGAGCATAGTACAGCATGGCTAGTGTTCAGTATAGTAAGAGGGGAGCATAGTACAGCATGGCTAGTGTTCAGTATAGTAACAGGGGAGCATAGTACAGCAGGGCTAGTGTTCAGTATAGTAACAGGGGAGCATAGTACAGCATGGCTAGTGTTCAGTATAGTAACAGGGGAGCATAGTACAGCATGGCTAGTGTTCAGTATAGTAACAGGGGAGCATAGTACAGCATGGCTAGTGTTCAGTATAGTAATAGAGGAGCATAGTACAGCATGGCTAGTGTTCAGTATAGTAATAGAGGAGCATAGTACAGCATGGCTAGTGTTCAGTATCGTAACAGGGGAGCATAGTACAGCATGGCTAGTGTTCAGTATAGTAACAGGGGAGCATAGTACAGCATGGCTAGTGTTCAGTATAGTAACAGGGGAGCATAGTACAGCATGGCTAGTGTTCAGTATAGTAACAGGGGAGAATAGTACAGCATGGCTAGTGTTCAGTATAGTAACAGGGGAGCATAGTACAGCATGGCTAGGGTTCAGTATAGTAATAGGGGAGCATAGTACAGCATGGCTAGTGTTCAGTATAGTAACAGGGGAGCATAGTACAGCATGGCTAGTGTTCAGTATAGTAACAGGGGAGCATAGTACAGCATGGCTAGTGTTCAGTATAGTAACAGGGGAGCATAGTACAGCATGGCTAGTGTTCAGTATAGTAACAGGGGAGCATAGTACAGCATGGCTAGTGTTCAGTATAGTAATAGGGGAGCATAGTACAGCATGGATAGTGTCCACAGAGAGGGGTAACAGGTGAATAAAACCCATGGAATGTGCCCAACGGCGAGACGTACATCTAGAATCCACCTTCTCCCTTGAGTGAGACGGGTTAAATGCCAGTACATTAATACTCTCGGTACATCCTCCCCATGGAGCACGGTGTAAACATCGCAGGAGATAAGATAAGAGGAAAAGTACAAGAACCTATTAAAAGCGAAAACAATTAAAGAATACCGTACGTCATGTGTCTGGAGACGTGCCCGCCGCGCATATTACACCTATCCATCAGGGCAATGGCAGGAGCGGAGTGCGCCGAGCGCTGGGAGACCCTGCAGAGGGTGGCGTACAGGCGGGGGCAGCGGTCACAGCACCCATGGGCTCCCACAGTTGCTCCTAATCATTTATGGCACAGCTTGTGGACTGGCAGAACCCTTTTATTTAGTGATGCATTATGTGAACAGAACGAGTGTTTGCAATCACTGACAGCAAACAGAGATCTTGGAAACTGGGAAGGAATGGAAACGTAGAGGGGAGATTTATCCAAACCGATGCAAAGGGAGCCAGGCTTAGTTGCCCATAGCAACCAATGAGATTCCACCGTTCATTTTTCAAAACTCCTTTGGAAAATGAGAGGCTCGATCTGATTGGTTGTTATGGGCACCTAATCCAGTTTTAGTTGTTTTTGCACCAGTTTTGATGAATCCCCCCCCCCCCGGAGCCTATGAGAATGAGGCCTGTCCAAGATCAACGGCTGCTTTATTCCAGAAACAGCGCCACGCTTGTCCATAAGGTTGTATCTGGTATTGCAGCTCAGCTCCATTGAAGTGAAGGAGGCGGGCAGACGTGGCCCCGATTTTCTGGAGAAAAGCTGCATGTTTTTCTAATCCTGTACAATCCCTTTAAGGATCAGACCCGTCACTTGTGGTCAGGCGCTGAGTGCAGTAAAATCACAGGATTCCCCACAATTAACCCTTTAGTCACCCACTATGGTGGCGGCAGCAGCGTCTGTAAATAATCACATGAATAGAGAGCACATGTTCAGGGCGGCTGGCAGGACGGGATGTTCTGTACACTATACTGACATCCCGCGGTCACGTGACCGGCCGCGCTTACCGACGGTGAGGCGAATCTCCTCCTGCTGATTGGCCAGCCCGTCGTAACAGAAAAGGTCGAATCTTCGCTCGGCTTTCCAGTCGCTCGTCAACTCTTTTTTCAGGCAGAACAGGACGCTGAAGTGACTTTCGCTGCAGACCACCCAGATGGGATACTTGGGGGTCTTCAGGTAAGAGCCCACCTGCAAGAGAGAGAGTGGAGGCGATTAATTCACAGCAGCACACCTCGTTTGTTACTTTGTGTCAGCGCCGGAGTCTGGAGCCCAGAGGATGGTCAACAATGGATACAATGTAACAAAGCCTCAAAAGTGAGACGTGTGCAGTCAGAAGCAGCCAATCAGGTTTCCATTTACTGACAGCAAGCAGAAAAAAAAAAAAGTCATTGTAAACACAAACATATGTGGCCCTCCCGTCTTCTGACTCCTTATGTCCGAATATGGCCCATGGAAAAGCTGACAAAAAAGGACATTTAAAGGGTTTGTCAAGAACTAGAAAAACAAAACAGCGCCGGCCCCGTCTACAGGTTGTGTGTGGTATCGAGGCCGAGTATTGATGCACCTACCGCATTTCGGCTGCATTCTCACTTTGCGGGTAAATCAAGGTTTTTGCTAAATTGTGACAATACTGTAATGTGTGAACACACCCCAAGGCCGGGTCCCACCGGGGCGTAACCCTAAGTTCACACCTGAGCGTTTTACAGCGCGTTCAAACGCGCTGTAAAACGCTCAACACATGAAAACCAATGCTTCCCTTTGGGAATGGTTCTCACCTGGGCGTTTTACAGCCCGTACGATCGCGCTGTAAAACGCCCGACGCATAATCAAGTTCTTGAGCTTCTTTGGGGCGTTTTGACGCGCGTTTGTGGCCATAGGACACTGCAGTCAATCACACAAACGCGCGTTTACTATTACAAAAAACGCGCATAAAAACGCGCGTAAAACGCGCGTTTGAGAAACACTCAGGTGTGAAAGCAGGGTAAGACTGGAGAATCTTTTGTATGCGCTCAACATGAATCTCTAACCCTGGGTTCACACCTGAGCGTTTCTGAGACGCGCGTTTTACGCGCGTATTTGTCGCGCGTTTTTATGCGCGATTTTTGCAATAGTAAACGCGCGTTTGACGCGCGTTTGTGTGATTGACTGCAGTGTTGTCCAATGAGTCTATGGGCCAAAACGCGCAACAAACGCCCAAAAAAAAGCTCAAGAACTTGTTTATGCGTCGGGCGTTTTACAGCGCGTTCAAACGCGCTGTAAAACGCTCAAGTGTGAACCAGGGCCATAGGGAAGCATTGGTTTTCACGTGTTGAGCGTTTTACAGCGCGTTTGAACGCGCTGTAAAACGCTCAGGTGTGAACTTAGGGTAAGGAATGCAGCAGAGTCGGGTGACGTCGCTGTGCCGTTTTCTGTACAGTCATGTGATCAAACCACATGACCAGAGCCTCCAGCTCGTGCAGATCATGAAGGGGGCTCCAGTGGAGGAGAAGAGATGGACCAGGCGATGCCGGATTGGTAGGATTGGAAACGGCTTAAAATGCAATTCCATAACATACTTCTAAGGTCAGGGGAGTTCTGAGGATAGCAACGAGGGAAGACCATTTCTGGGTGTTGCATCCAATGCCACGGACCGGATAGAAGCTGCCTGGGGAGTGTCGAGGTAATGGACTCCACGTGACCTCTGAGGAGTCCTGTGGTATCTGCAGCAGACCCTGGCCTCCATGGATCCCACAGATGACGATCAGGGTGAGATCTAGGAATTTAGAGACAAGTCATCACCTGGATCTCTTTGTCATGAACCACATTGTGGAGCAGTTTTGTGGTGTAGCCCCGGCATTATCCTGCTGAGAGAGGGCACTGCCATCAGGGGGCACCGCTGCCATGAAGGGGGGACTTGTCTGTACAGTGCTTAGGTAGGTGGTAGATGTCACATCCACAAGGTTTCCAGCGGAACATTGCCCAGAGCATCACACTGCCTCCACCGCCTTGTCTTCTGGTGTCACCTGGTGCCATCTCTTCCCCAGGTGTGTGACACACACACACAGCTGCCCACATCAAGTAACCCGATTCATCAGACCAGGATATCTTATTTACATTGTCCACCTGGTGCTCTCTCTTCCCCAGGTAAGTGGTGCACATATCCACATGATGTAAAATGATTTATCACACCAGGCCACCTTCTTCCCATAGTGCACCTGGTGCCATCTCTTCCCCAGGTAAGTGATACACATACATCCGGCCATTCACATGATGTAACATGGTCCCTCAGACCAGGCCGTCTTATTCCCATAGGGCACCTGGTGCCATCTCTTCCCCAGGTAGGAGATGCACATACACCCTGTCGTCCACATCATGTAACATGATTTCTCAGACCAGGCCGCCCTCTTCCCATACGGCACCTGGTGCCATCTCTTCCCCAGGTAAGTGACACACACGCACCAGGCTGTCCACGTGATGTAACCTCATTCATCAGCCGCCTTCACTACTCGATTTTTCTCAAAGTCTCTCATTTGCCCATTTTTTCCAACTTCAGGAACGGACTGTCCACTTGCTGCCCGATATCGTCCACCCCCGACAGGAGCCATCGTCCGAGATAATGTTATTCCCTGCACCCGCCAGTGGTTTTAATGGTCCGGTGGATGGGTGTACATGATGCGTTTGCCATTTAAGCAGTTGTCTACAAGTTCTGGAGCCGATTATATAAATGAAATAAATATAATTCTCGGATTCTCGGATGTAAGTGGCGGTTTCACCAAACATCCAGGTTGTCGTACATGTAGATCAGAAGAATTTTCCGCCGTGTATTAGAAAATAACCCTGCGCTGGTATGAGCCGGGTAAATCCCTCTCCTTCTCCTCTAAGCTCGCGGAGGCTTTGATAGGGGCGGCAGATGTTTTAGACATATTGCTTTTGTTCTAGGCGTACATTCCTGCATTGGCCAGAGCTCCTTATTCTGGGGAATTTCCTTTCGGAGGATTTCAGATACCGCTCTGCGACCTCCGGGCTCGTAGGGGGGGGTCAATCCTAGTTTACCGGATCTGAACGAGGACATTTTATCCGATGTGACCTGTCAATGTGAGGTGACGGGGGGCCATATGAGCTGCTCCTGATGGACAGGAGATGATGGGACACCTAAACTGTATGCCGGGGCGTAGATGAAAATCCTGGGCTCCAGAGCAAAATCTAAACCCGCAGACTCACGAGTACCATATTGAGTCCTGGTGCCCCTTTATGACAGAGGGACTCTGCACAGACATCGGCAGCCATCATTTGAAAGAGAACTGGGCAGAAGGAGGAACCTAACGGACACCTCCTGACTGATAATGAGGTCTGTCAGGCTCCGTCTTGGTGTCCTGCAGTGCTATTCTCCCATCCAACAGAGGCACCAATGAAAGTGCGATCAGGGTGAGGCACAGTGCTCTTAACTATCCCACCATTTTACGGTTACAGGGCTCCGAATCATCTGCATAGACGCTTAGATCATAACATTCTGTCATCCTTCAGCCACCACTAGGGGGAGCTCCCTGCATACAGATGTCTACAGCTCCCTATAATGAGCTCCCTCTAGTGGTGGCTTCATTAAGCCAGAATTTTATTGTACACTTCTGAGCATCACCCGAGTGTTCCGCCGGAGAAGCAGCTATGGTGGATACGGCTGTGATTACACCTAAACCTGCACCGAGACATTGCATCAAAGCATCCAGAGAAACGATTTGTGCCGCTTATAAACCTCACACACTGGATACATCTGTAACAAAGCCTCAGCTGTGAGACGTATTTGTTCTGTGCAGGTTTACAGCCTCTGCCTATAACCAAGAAGAGGCTTTGGGAGCAACATACGGGGAAAGAGATTTTTTGCTCTTGGCCATTACTTAAAAAAGTCATTAAATATGAATTTGGAGCCTGGCGCGCAGCCTTGAACGGACCTGAACTCCGCCCCCCGCAGGAAAATAACCCCGGGGTGCTTCCTTATAGCTCCTCTGCCACTGCATCGATGTGTGACCCAGGAGGATGGTCCTCCGCTGCCGTCTAGAGCGGAAACCATAACGCTGCACTACTGAAGCTGTTCAAGCTCGCTGTTTTCAACATCTCTTCTTACTGTCAGTGAATGGAAACATGGAAAATTCTATCATTCTATCCTGCTCTAGTAAACTCTTTACACAGCTGAGGGGGAAAAAAAAAACTAATTCAAGGGGCCATTAAAAACCTCTGGGGGGCTTGACACATCCTCATGTGGGGGCTCTGTACAAGGTGCTGCTGACCCTGCATCTCTGCCCGAGACCCCCGGCGATGTCCAGTAGAGGAGGCATTATCTACAGAAGAGGCAATAAACCTCGGGGACGAGGCTTTTTTGGGCAGCCCCATAGAAAATGAATAGAGGGCGGCTGCGCATGCACAGTGCACCCTCCCCCACCTTGCGGGGCTCCGTTCTCGATATAGGTGTGGGTGCCAGCGGTGGGACCCGCACCTATAAGACAATGGGGGCGCATCCTAGCGATATGCCCCCATTGTCTGTGATGAGACAACCCCTTTAAAGGCTATAAAATAACACAAGCTCACCACTCGCCTCCTCTACTCCCCGAGGATCCAGCGCAGTCGCCCTGATGCTCCTCCACTGCTCATTGTTTACAGGCTGCCAGTGACTGCACATTGACCCCGCAGCCAATCAGTGGCCTCACCGCCAGGTTCCACTGAAGGGCGCTGCTTGTCCTCACTAACAGGAGCAGGGGACCACCAGAGAACCTGCGCTGGATCGGTGGAGAACGAAAGAGGCGTCGTTTTCATTTTAGAACTTTGCAGATTTTTTTCCCCCAAAAAAACTGAAGAACACCTTTAATATTAACCGCAGAGCTGTGCTATACAGACCTTGTACAGCACTGCTCCTGGATTACTACATGCATGGAGCGGTTATTTAAGCACTGTATGGTGGTCTTACTGGAGCACTGTATGGTGGTCTTACTGGAGCACTGTATGGTGGCATTACTGGAGTACTGTATGGTGGTAATACTGGAGCACTGTATGGTGGCATTACTGGAGTACTGTATGGTGGTAATACTGGAGCACTGTATGGTGGCAATACTGGAGCACTGTATGGTGGCAATACTGGAGCACTGTATGGTGGCAATACTGGAGCACTGTATGGCGGCAATACTGGAGCACTGTATGGTGGTAATACTGGAGCACTGTATGGTGGCAATACTGGAGCACTGTATGGTGGCAATACTGGAGCACTGTATGGCGGCAATACTGGAGCACTGTATGGGGTAATACTGGAGCACTGTATGGTGGTAATACTGGAGCACTGTATGGTGGCAATACTGGAGCACTGTATGGTGGCAATACTGGAGCACTGTATGGTGGCAATACTGGAGCACTGTATGGTGGCAATACTGGAGCACTGTATGGTGGCATTACTGTAGCACTGTATGGTGGTAATACTGGAGCACTGTATGGTGGCAATACTGGAGCACTGTATGGTGGCATTACTGTAGCACTGTATGGTGGTAATACTGGAGCACTGTATGGTGGTAATACTGGAGCACTGTATGGTGGTAATACTGGAGCACTGTATGGTGGTAATACTGGAGCACTGTATGGTGGCAATACTGGAGCACTGTATGGTGGCAATACTGGAGCACTGTATGGTGGCAATACTGGAGCACTGTATGGTGGCAATACTGGAGCACTGTATGGTGGCAATACTGGAGCACTGTATGGTGGCAATACTGGAGCACTGTATGGTGGCAATACTGGAGCACTGTATGGTGGCATTACTGTAGCACTGTATGGTGGTAATACTGGAGCACTGTATGGTGGCATTACTGGAGTACTGTATGGTGGTATTAAAGGAGCACTGTACAGTGGTGTTGTTGGAGCATTCTATGGTAGTGTTATTGGAATACTGTATGGTGGGGTTATAGGAGCACTTTATGGTGGTGGTATTGAGCACTTATAGCTGTAATATCTTCACACTGCAAGTATCATGTGAGCACTGCATGGTGGTATTATTGGAGCACTGTATGGTGGCATTATTGGAGCACTGTATGGTGGTATTTTTGGAGCACTGTATGGTGGCATTATGTGAACACTGTATGACGGTATTATTTGAGCACTGCATGACCATATTATTTGAGAATTATATGAGGGTATTATTTCAGAACTGTATGGCGACGTTGTTGAAGCTCTGTACTTGGGTACTGAATAGTGGTATTATTTGAGCACTGTAATATTATACTAGTACTGTATGGTGGTATTTCAGCACTGTAATGTGGTATTATTTTACCATTTTCATAGTGTATGGTGGTGGCACTGTATAGCGCTTTTCTTTATGTAACTGTATGGAAGGATTACTTTACACTGCACAGGGTGTTACCCCACATGATGCCGGCCCTGATAACAATACCATTACTCTCGCCAATCAGAAGCTCCATCAGGGCAAGGTGCCACTAGACTGCAGATCATGTCTCATGGTAATAATCATGATGTGAATGGCGAGGGCCGGGCAGCACTCCTGTCTCACCTCTCCTATATAACGGTGCCGGCGATCAGTGCGGAGGGCGCTTCGTTTTGCAGCGCTGTGGTCCTGCCCTCAGGTATTATCTGCACTGTGAGAGTCTTATTAGAACGCAGTGAACTGCTGTGACCCCAATAACAGCTTCTCACAGTCCGAGGAGCAAACGTTTCTCTTCCTCCCTGCATTGTGTTTGTGTAGCGCGGCCATCGGATAATGGTAAATTGTTCTCCGGGTCCAGTAAAGGTCTCGCTCCCGATCTGCTCGATTCAGCCCCATTATAATAATCAGGGAGCAGAGGGAAGAATGCCGGGAATGCCGGCCTGATTGTACAAGTATTCCACGAAGCCTCGCTGCATCTGAATAGAACAATGATGCATTTCTATAAAGCCGATGAGCTCAGCCCTATCCTGCGCCGACACCTAGGACCATCACATAACGGTCCCGCTCCACCCCTACCGCCAACTTCACGCTGCACACACCAAACCACCATCTGTCATGTGTCCTCATCGCCTTCTTTTCTGCCCTTTGTACTGTTCTTTCCCTTTACTTTTACCAGTGCGGATACCTGGAAACCATCAACAAGTAGGCCCAGGTGCTGCTGACGGATCTCATCAATGTGAAAGTTTCTGTTCAAAGACTCCAAGCAGAGATCGGAAAAACATTAAAAAGCTTGGCTTTGGACAATTCCTTCAACCCATTATGGCCTCAATCACATTTTTCCGTTTTTCACGGACGAAGTGCTATGCGCATTTTCCACAGACAGCACATGTACTCATTGACTTTAATGCGTTTGTTCACGCGTCAGTGGTTTTCATTGGAAAAATCACGGACCCATATTTCCCTTCACGTCCATTGAAGTCTATGGGTCCGTGAAAAACCACTGACAACATGGATTTCATTTGACTGACCATTAGTAGGAAATGCTCTCAGCTGAGCAGCGTCCGTGGACACACAGACCAAGCAAGCATTCTCCACGGATGAAACACGGACAGATTTTCCAAGGGAATCAAACGGACACAAAAATGTGAATGAGGCCCAAAGATCAAGCTAGTTTCTTCCTCCTTGATTTCCAGCAGCCAGGAGGTCCCATTTTTCCATCAGCGTCGCCGTATACAGGACTTGTTTTTGCGGAATGAGTTGAATTTTTTAATGGCGCCATGTAACTTCAGTCACACAAGGCGCAGTGTCTTGTGAGGCTCACCGAGCCGAACGTCGCGATACCTTTCACTTAGCGATCTGTGGATCCATTCAGGAGAAAAGGTGCTTTGCAAATGAGCAGTTAAGTGCACCGAGGGCGGGCCCAAATCACAATGTGCACCCTTGCCCCTCCTGTTTCCTCTTCTAAGCCACTCCCTCTCCTTAAAGATTGACAGGGCCAGAGAAGACTTTGGGGGTCATTTACTATCAGATATACGCCAGTTTACTGGTGCATATCTGGCGCATATCCACCGCCTGTCTAAATCTACTGCCTAAAACAAGCATAGAAAATGGTGATTGAAACAGGCCTGCCGGCCCGTCCCCAGTTAGATGCATTGACTGAAGCATCTAAGGGGTTAAATGACCGGGATTGGGGGTTTCTCCAAACCAAGTGATCAGAGCAGGAGCCTGCCGGTCATTAGGTATCCGCATACCTGCTCCTGCCGCTGTGTAACACATAGACGGGGGGGAGGGGATTCGTCATCGCTCCTGCCATGGATGTTTCAGACAATCTTTGTACCCCCCCAATATAACACGTCTGGAGCATCTCTTCCAATAACTCTGAATGGTGCTGTTCCTCCGTTATTCCTCCTGGGTGCTACCATTCCGCCTGTCAAAGAGGTGTGCCCAAAAACAGTCTGATACTGTCATCACTGGCGGGACGCCCCCCCCCACAGGTGGTTACAGCCATTTCTCAATTTATTCAGAAACGTCTAGGAGGAATAAGAGAGGAACAGTATAATGCAGCTTACAAGACAAGCTGGGAATGAATATACTTGAACGTATTTACTAAAGTTAATACTTAACAAGCCCGTAGCGCTTTGTTAGGCCTCATGCACATGACCGGTGTGTGTTTTGCGATCTGCAAAACACGGATGGCGCCCATGTGCATTCCGCAATTTGCGGAACGGCACGGACAGCCTTTGATATAACTGCCTGTTCTTGTCCGCAAAGCGCGGACAAGAATAGGACATGTTATTTTTTTTTTATGCGGACCACGGAACGGAGCAACGGAGTGCTGTCCGCATCTTTTGAAGCCCCATTGAAGTGAATGGGTCCACATCCGAGCCGTCAAAACTGCGGCTCGGATGCGGACCAAAACAACGGCCGTGTGCATGAGGCCTTACTGTAGCGTTCAGCAAGCAGAGGATTGTCTGGATACAAGTGTACCGGACGCTCAGCTGGGAGAAGAATTAGGTCAGAACAGAATTTAGATGTAAACAAGAGTGTTTTAATTCACTGACAGCAAGCAGAGTTCCTGAAACGACTGCAAGGCTTGTCTTTGGACAACACCGTAAACCCTGGGAATCACCCTTTATTTGCCAGGAAGGAGGAACGTCCACAGGCACTGCTGGCAGCTGTAACCACTGGGGACACTTACCTGACACACGTTGTAGTGTTCAAAGAGAGACAGCAGCCCGATGTCACTGCGGCAGGGGATCCCTCTCAGAACCGTCACGTTCCCCTCGCCGGAGTCCAGCTCCATCACGTCATTGAAGACATTAGACACGGCTCTGCCGCCCAATATAAGGTTCACCAGCTCCTGTGAAGGACATCGACAGGTCACTGCCCCGCCACGCTGCACCGGCCGCTTTTATGCCCCGCCCACTCGAGGGTGACAACCTCTATGTCACCCACTGCAGCTCCCACGCGGCTTTCATCGGCAGGAGAATATTTTAGCTCAGATATTAGGCAGAAGAAGACGACTCAACGATGGATTAAGAGGAAAAGGCCAAACCTGCCATTCATGGTCAAAAATAACCCCCCAGCAGCACAGAGGATTTGCAGCATTTTCCTGGCATACACCATGAGGTCTATTCAGCTAATCCTTCTACATACTTGTCACCACAAGGGGGAAATGTGTACATAATTGTATATAGCTCCTATTGACCTGCATCTGTCAGCAGTTCTGTCCCTATGACACCGGCTGACCTGTTACTCGTGCACTTGGCAGCTGAAGGCGTCTGTGTTGGTCCCATGCACATGTGTGCCCGCATTACTGAGAAAAAGGATGGCTTAGTATATGCAAATGAGGTCTGGGAGCAATGGGGGCGTTACCGTTACACAGAGAGGCTCTGCTCTCTCTGCAACTGATGCAGTAGACAAGGCAGTGTAAACGTCATCACACATTCCCAGTCGATCAAAGTGCAGAGGGTACGGCAGGAGCAGAGAGAGAGCAGAGCCTCTGGGTGTAATGGCAACGCCCCCGTTGCTCCTAGAAGCTCATTTGCATATATTGAAACTCGTCTTTTTCTCAGTAATGCGGGCACATATCAACATGGGACCAACACAGACGCCTTCAGCTGCTGAGCGCTCATGTAACAGGTCAGCCGGTGTCATAGGTACAAAACTGCTGACAGATGCCCTTTAAATTCAGGTCAATAGGAGGTCTATACAATTATAAACACATTTCCCCCTAGTGGTGAAAACAGGCGGCTGTAAGTGTTACCAGTACGTCTGTGCTGTAAACGAACAAAGCGGAGACTGATCAAATATATTAGGAAAATGCTGCATATATAATTTATTCTGCCGATTTCTTGGGGGGATGATGAGAATGGTAGGTGCCCTTTAAATCCTAATTTCCTTTCCGTCCTACTGCGCGCCCTCATAATCTAAATAAAATAAAGGCCCCCTCCCTGTCTGGCTGATTTAATCTGTACACCATGACAGTCTTGTGATGGTCTTCTTCCTCGTGGTGCGGTGGGGAAGGGGCGGCTGTTTATTCTGATTGTTCCTCTGTTCCGTGATGGAGCGAGGGGACCGCACGGTATGGCAGCCTCGGGCGTGACGCTACAATAAACCCCTTCTACCTTATCACAGTCAGGCAGCCATTGGTTATGAAATTCTGCGTGACGTGCAAATCTTATTTATCCTTTCATTTGGACACACAGGGTCAATGCCGGCACAGAAAGGCGCCGGCGAAGAATAAGATGGCAGACGTTGCGCAATTTGTATCCGCCATCACAGTATGGTTTCTACAGTGTAGCAACTAGCAGCTCAACAATATAGGGGGAACACTCCATCAGCTTGTGTGCGTTTGTCCTTGTGATTAGTGTTGAGCGAACTTGTGTTTTAAGTTCTGCGTCCAAAGTTCGGGTTCGGGCTATCGAAGAATCACGTTATGGATTCCAACTTCCGTTATGATCCGTGGTAGCGGAATCCATAACGGGATTCTTCGATAGCCCGAACACCCGATATTTGAACGCAGAACTTAAAACACAATGTCGCTCAACACTACTTGGGATATTTATTTCCCCCCCGGAGCCATATGACCTCTAATCTCCACAAGAGGGCGCCAGATGTAATTCATGGCATTTGGCAATGATGCATCATGGGAGGTAATACGTATAGGTTAAATACATTTTGCAGGCCTGGTGATTACATGTCTCTTTCAGGCCTGGGGGTATTTAAGGTAACAATGAGATGCACTATTAAGGCTTTTTCCTTCCTGGGGTGAAGGGGTTAATCACGCACACACATGTTGACCCTGAGAAACAGATTTGTCATGGCGGACAAGTGTGCAGGGAAACAAGCGTCCTGCCAAAGTTCTTTTGTTTGCACTGGGCGGACTGCGGAGGTTTCCCAATTGTTCAATGATAATTTAAATGACATGTGATATTAACACCCTGCCAAACCACAGAGCGCCGATACACGGAGGCAGCGCAGCGCGTTACAGTATATTGTACAGCACACAGAGCATACAGCTGCCAAGTATCGCGATGTTCTGCAGCAGCTGAGGTACTGACGCCGCCTCTGCAATGTATATGGGATGCTCTGTCACTTACCTGGGTGCAGTAGGCGTGAGCACCAATTAGGCAGTTTGTTGGGACGTCAAAATCTTTCTGAACCCTGTGAAGAGAGGAGAAAAACCAGTGAGACGCTGCAGTACACAGGACAGGAACCAGTGAGACGCTGCAGTACACAGAACAGGAACCAGTGAGATGCTGCAGTACACAGAACAGAAACCAGTGAGATGCTTCAGTACACAGAACAGGAACCAGTGAGACGCTGCAGTACACAGAACAGAAACCAGTGAGATGCTTCAGTACACAGAACAGGAACCAGTGAGACGCTGCAGTACACAGAACAGAAACCAGTGAGATGCTGCAGTACACAGGACAGGAACCAGTGAGACGCTGCAGTACACAGAACAGGAACCAGTGAGACGCTGCAGTACACAGAACAGAAACCAGTGAGACGCTGCAGTACACAGAACAGAAACCAGTGAGACGCTGCAGTACACAGAACAGAAACCAGTGAGACGCTGCAGTACACAGAACAGAAACCAGTGAGATGCTGCAGTACACAGAACAGGAACCAGCGAGATGCTGCAGTACACAGGACAGAAACCAGTGAGATGCTGCAGTACACAGAACAGGAACCAGTGAGATGCTGCAGTACACAGAACAGGAACCAGTGAGATGCTGCAGTACACAGGACAGGAACCAGTGAGATGCTGCAGTACACAGAACAGAAACCAGTGAGACGCTGCAGTACACAGAACAGAAACCAGCGAGACGCTGCAGTACACAACAGAAACCAGCGAGATGCTGCAGTACACAGAACAGGAACCAGCGAGATGCTGCAGTACACAGAACAGGAACCAGCGAGATGCTGCAGTACACAGGACAGGAACCAGTGACATGCTGCAGTACACAGGACAGGAACCAGTGAGATGCTGCAGTACACAGAACAGAAACCAGTGAGATGCTGCAGTACACAGAACAGAAACCAGTGAGATGCTGCAGTACACAGAAAAGAAACCAGCGAGATGCTGCAGTACACAGGACAGGAACCAGTGAGATGCTGCAGTACACAGGACAGGAACCAGTGAGATGCTGCAGTACACAGAACAGAAACCAGCGAGATGCTGCAGTACACAGGACAGGAACCAGTGAGATGCTGCAGTACACAGGACAGGAACCAGTGAGACGCTGCAGTACACAGAACAGAAACCAGTGAGACGCTGCAGTACACAGAACAGAAACCAGTGAGACGCTGCAGTACACAGAACAGAAACCAGCGAGATGCTGCAGTACACAGAACAGGAACCAGTGAGATGCTGCAGTACACAGAACAGGAACCAGTGAGACGCTGCAGTACACAGGACAGGAACCAGCGAGATGCTGCAGTACACAGAACAGAAACCAGTGAGATGCTGCAGTACACAGAACAGAAACCAGTGAGATGCTGCAGTACACAGAACAGGAACCAGTGAGACGCTGCAGTACACAGAACAGGAACCAGTGAGACGCTGCAGTACACAGGACAGAAACCAGCGAGATGCTGCAGTACACAGGACAGAAACCAGTGAGATGCTGCAGTACACAGGACAGAAACCAGTGAGATGCTGCAGTACACAGAACAGGAACCAGTGAGATGCTGCAGTACACAGGACAGGAACCAGTGAGGTGCTGCATGCTCTAATATTGCTGTCGATTTAGTAAGCTCTTTCCTTAGAAGTATGGGGAAGCTGTGAAGGATTAAATATTTGCTGACATCCGGCTTTTCTAGATTTCTTAATGGTAACTATTCCTAAAAGGCTGAGAAAGCTGCCCGACAACCTCTCCGAGAACAAAATGATGGCCATACTGGTTGTCACTCAACTTTCCCACAAACTAATAAAACCAAGAAGCCTCTTGACCGGATAGACTGGGGATTCCCGCTCTTACCCGCTGACGACTGCGGCTCGGCGTACAAGGCTACGTCTATTTCCACTGACCCTGGCCTCGCTAATGGTGCCATTCTCGCCAGATCACAGCCCAGTCTCCCGCACAATCATTTCCCCTTTAAGGCATCGGGCAGTAAGATAAATGAGACCTGTCACACAGATTAATATCTGCCTGATCTGCTCCGGTGACAAAAGGAGGATGTCCTAATGATATGTTTAGCTGTAAACAACATGGGAACGGAGCGTCAGGCATCTGCGTATTAGATCACCCGCCATAGAGGAAACTGCAATCAGGAGAGTTCACGAGTTTACGCAGACAAAACAACGCCCGCGCCCCACTCTGATGTTAGGAGCCCCCCCGTGTCCCCTATGTGTCCCTCTCCCCATACAAGTACTACCTGCGGGCCGTAGACTTCAGTTACATTTACAGCTTTTTTCTGGCATGAATTATTATAATTATGTTCCAGTCTGATACATTGTTGCACATTGCTATGTGCTGCTTCTATCACTGCATTAGCCAGTAGACCCAGTGTAGGACTCCAGTGACCGGAGGTGGTGACCAGCGGCATTCACGGCATCTTTACCGCAGATTATGAGGCCAAACATCTACTAAGAACAAGTGTAACCCCTGGTGGAGTGTGAACACGGCACCAGCAGAAGGCGCCGACCAGTGCAACCGGGGACAGGACTTTATATTTCCAGTCATCTGTGGAGATATCAGGACTAATCACTATGTTAGGGGTCATTCAGACGGCCATATGCGGCCCGCAAAATTTTTTGCGGACAGTTCAGCATGTCCGCAAAAAAAAACGGATTGCATTAAGTTTTTTAGCTGCTCCATAGACTTCACCAGCAGAATAGTGAGTGCAGCTCTGGAGTATAATACAGGATGTAACTCAGGATCAGTACAGGATAAGTAATGTATGTACACAGGTACTGCACCAGCAGAATAGTGAGTGCAGCTCTGGAGTATAATACAGGATGTAACTCAGGATCAGTACAGGATAAGTAATGTATGTACACAGTGACTGCACCAGCAGAATAGTGAGTGCAGCTCTGGAGTATAATACAGGATGTAACTCAGGATCAGTACAGGATAAGTAATGTATGTACACAGTGACTGCACCAGCAGAATAGTGAGTGCAGCTCTGGAGTATAATACAGGATGTAACTCAGGGTCAGTACAGGATAAGTAATGTACTGTATGTATACAGTGACTGCACCAGCAGAATAGTGAGTGCAGCTCTGGAGTATAATACAGGATGTAACTCAGGATCAGTACAGGATAAGTAATGTATGTACATAGTGACTGCACCAGCAGAATAGTGAGTGCAGCTCTGGAGTATAATACAGGATGTAACTCAGGATCAGTACAGGATAAGTAATGTATGTACACAGTGACTGCACCAGCAGAATAGTGAGTGCAGCTCTGGAGTATAATACAGGGTGTAACTCAGGATCAGTACAGGATAAGTAATGTATGTACACAGTGACTGCACCAGCAGAATAGTGAGTGCAGCTCTGGAGTATAATACAGGATGTAACTCAGGATCAGTACAGGATAAGTAATGTATGTACACAGTGACTGCACCAGCAGAATAGTGAGTGCAGCTCTGGAGTATAATACAGGATGTAACTCAGGATCAGTACAGGATAAGTAATGTATGTACACAGTGACTCCACCAGCAGAATAGTGAGTGCAGCTCTGGAGTATAATACAGGATGTAACTCAGGATCAGTACAGGATAAGTAATGTCATGTACACAGTGACTTCACCAGCAGAATAGTGAGTGCAGCTCTGGAGTATGATATCAGTAATATAGGAAAGCTTGATTTTCTATTGGCTCTGGATGGGCAGTGTAACTCCGGGAGTCAGGGTTCCACAGCTGATTTCCACTTCGTGCGGCTGAGCAGTAACTGATATCAGCTACTTTCCCATCGTCCGCAGGATTGCAGTGGGATCTTAAAAGTCAATTGTGAAAGCCTAATACTGCTGATTAGATGCTGGCAGGCGAAGCGATAAACAGCCGAGACCTCCCTGACAAGTGGAAAAATGATAAATCCAGGCAAAATCCAATGTCCTTCCCTGACTTTTCATGTGATGCCAGAAGTATGTCAGTTATGTAAACTCTTCCCGCCGCACAATAGTCGTACCAGAAACTCCCCGGGTACATAGTTCTCCACAGGTCAAACACTCCTGCGTAGGATCGGGGTTATCTGCTACACTGAATGAGCATAAACACCACGGGGCCCAACAGACCAGGTATCCTCACACATGGGGGCCCCATGGCTGATCTGTAGGTACAGGGGCATGCCCATGCCGAGTGATGCCATATGGCTAGGGTATGCCACCACTTCATGCTTGCAGGGGTGTGACCTCTGATTTAGTGAAGTGTCCCCTTCACCATTTTCGCTCATGTAGGAAATTGCAGTGCGGCTGAGGGGTCGGGGGCGCCACTGTGCAGGAAGAACTTAGAAGGGGAGGACAGTGCTACAGCCCCTTATTGTCAGAACTGGAGATTTCGGACCCCCACAGTGATGTGCCATCACTTTATATAGTAGGAGTACTTCCAAAGCGGAAAACCCGTACACACCTAATACTTCTCACAGCTGAGGGTTTGCTACAACTGACTTCAACCAGTCTGATCTTCATTTTACCAGACCCGACACATGGTAGCAAACCCTCAGGACAGGAGAGCGATAAGTGCAGCTCACAAAGAATTGTGAATGCAGCTCTGGAAGTGACTGGAGTATAAAACATGAGATCAGTACCAGATGAGTAATGCTGACTCGTACCAGAATGAATCAACACTAGATGTAGATGAAATCTAGATTTAAGAAGTATAGAAGCGCGTACAGTACCTGTATACATTATATATACTCACAGTTCAACTGTTCTGGAGAAGACGACTGAGACGGTGAACAAGATGCATCCGAAGGGACCGCGCTCAAACTGGAAAAGGGAAGGTATGAACACATTCGCATTAAAGGGGTGGGTCACACGGAACAATAGTGCCGTCTCCATAGGATATGCCACAAATCTCAGATAGGCCACCTCTCCATTCACTTCTACGGACATAGACGAGCCAGCGCTCAGCTACTTTCAGAACCCCAATAGAAGTGAATGACGAGCACACTGCACATGCGCGGCCACCTCTCCGGGACTGCTGGGCATAGACGAGCCAGCGCTCGGCTACTTTCAGAACCCCAATAGAAGTGAATGACGAGCACACTGCACATGCGCGGCCACCTCTCCGGGACTGCTGGGCATACACGAGCCGTTGCTCGGCTATTTTCAGAACCCCTATAGAAGTGAATGACGAGCACACTGCACATGCGCGGCCACCTCTCCGGGACTGCTGGGCATACACGAGCCGTTGCTCGGCTATTTTCAGAACCCCTATAGAAGTGAATGACGAGCACACTGCACATGCGCGGCCACCTCTCCGGGACTGCTGGGCATACACGAGCCGTTGCTCGGCTATTTTCAGAACCCCCATAGAAGTGAATGACGAGCACACTGCACATGCGCGGCCACCTCTCTGGGACTGCTGGACATAGGTGAGCCAGCGCTCAGCTATTTTCAGGACTCCCATAGAAGTGAATGGCGAGCACGCTGTGCTTGCGCGACAACCTTTCCATTCACCTCTATAAACATAATCGAGCCAGCGCTCGGCTATTTTCAGGACTCCCACAGAAGTGAATAGTCAGCACACTGCGCATGCGCAGCCACCTCTCCATTTACCTCTATGGACAAAGATGAGCCAGCGCTTGGCTATTTTCAGAACTCCCATAGAAGTAAAGGGTCAGCACACTGCGCATGCGAGGCCACCTCTCCATTTACCTCTATGGACAAAGATGAGCCAGCGCTTGGCTATTTTCAGAACTCCCATAGAAGTAAAGGGTCAGCACACTGCGCATGCGAGGCCACCTCTCCATTTACCTCTATGGACAAAGATGAGCCAGCGCTTGGCTATTTTCAGAACTCCCATAGAAGTAAAGGGTCAGCACACTGCGCATGCGAGGCCACCTCTCCACTGCTGGACATAAACAAGCCAACGGTCGGCTATTTTCAGAACTCCCATAGAAGTGAATGGAGGATGGCCATGCTTGTGTAGCTTGCTCTCGTTCACTTTGGGGTCCCCTTTCTAAATTTATTTTTGCACAAAACCTTTAAAAACCTCTCAAATAAATCCTCCCACCCTGCGGTCCTATGCGCTGCTCATTCCCGAGTGGTCGGCAGTCTCCTATGGAGCGGCACAGATACGGAGAAGGCTCTCGGCTATTAGCGGCTGGAGATAGAATGGATTAACATACATTGATCTGGAATCTGCTTTCCTCCTCTGCAGCCTGATCACATTCACGCCGCACTCACCGGTGACCCGTGGATTATGTCACTTCTGATTAATTCTATTTCATTTACGGACGCTAATTGCCTGACACAGTGTAACGCGGCGCAGGTCTTCACCTGATTAATGTTCTGCTGCAGGAAGGTCACCAGGTCTTCGGATTTTCTGAATCTGTACAGAATGAGCTGGAAAGTAATAAAAATTCCCATTAGTACAGGGCGCACACGGCCGAGGGCTCAGCGATCCCTCCAGCCGCACAGACCAGGAATGAATTGGATCATGGCTCTCGTTTAGTAAGTGCGCCACAGTTATGACATCTGCAGAACGTTTTCTACCAGTTTATATCCATTGGCTCCTCTGTGCGCTGATCACATTGATCTGTGTGAACTGCATAACAGTATCACAACACGGCATGACCAGAGAGCACCGCCACCTGCACACAGTGCGGATTACATGCGCCGTTTATGCAGGGATTTTAGTGCAGAAAAACTGCTGCGTAATAAAGTAACACCAGTACTCCGAAATGGGATTAGGCAAATCTAAACTACACTTCGCTTTTTGCTTCTGTGCAGATACTGACCCGTCGGGTGGATTTTGAAATCTGCAGCATGTTAAAGGGGTAGTCCGGGTTCAGAGCTGAACCCGGACATACCCTTATTTTCATCCAGGCAGCCCCCGAGGCTAGCATCAGAGCATCTCATGTTCCGATGCTCGCTGCCCTGCGCTGGTACGCGCAGGGCACAGGCTCTTTTGTTTACAATCACACACTGATGGGCAAAAACTTCCGCCCGGCAGTGTGTTCGGTGACGTCACCGGCTCTGATGGGCTGGCTTTAGTGCTGCCCCAGCCGTTTTACTGGCTAGGGCAGCGCTAAATAGTGTAACCTCACTGCATCTACATCCAATTAGTGTAATCTGATGCCAACAACCTAACCCCCAGGCTACCTGTCCATCCACACTTTGGGGGAGCTTCTGGCAGCCATTTATCAACACTCTTCCTCATGGTTTTCACATACTCACCATCATCGCTGCACACTGAACGCTGCAGGATCTAATAAATGAAATTTTAGGTGTCCCTCTAAATTCCTGCGAGACATGAAGACTCCCCCGTCCTAACAGATTATCTCCGACAGTGAACATTAGAGGACCAATAGTGTAACCTCACTGCATCTACATCCAATTAGTGTAACCTCACTGCATCTACATCCAATTAGTGTAACCTCACTGCATCTACATCCAATTAGTGTAACCTCACTGCATCTACATCCAATTAGTGTAACCTCACTGCATCTACATCCCGTGTAACCGCACTGCATCTACATCCAAATTTCATAATGTCTGAACCCATGAAAGGTCCTCTTTAAGTTTGAGCATAAGACATGCTGATCAATCCTGAATGGGAACCATGGGCGGCCATGCTGTCTCCTTGTTATCTCGCCTCTCCCTCACATATGTGTCTGATGCCAACAACCTAACCCCCCAGGCTACCTGTCCATGCACACTTTGGGGGAGCCTCTGGCAGCCATTTATCAACCGTCTTCCTCATGGTTTTCACATACTCACCATCATCACTGCACACTGAACGCTGCAGGATCTAATCAATGAAATTTTAGGTGTCCCTCTAAATTCCTGCGAGACATGAAGACTCCCCCGTCCTAATAGATTATCTCCGACAGTGAACATTAGAGGACCAATAGTGTAACCTCACTGCATCTACATCCAATTAGTGTAACCTCACTGCATCTACATCCAGTGTAACCTCACTGCATCTACATCCAATTAGTGTAACCTCACTGCATCTACATCCAGTGTAACCTCACTGCATCTACATCCAGTGTAACCTCACTGCATCTACACCCAGTGTAACCTCACTGCATCTACATCCAGTGTAACCTCACTGCATCTACACCCAGTGTAACCTCACTGCATCTACATCCAATTACTGTAACCTCACTGCATCTACATCCAATTATTGTAACCTCACTGCATCTACATCCAGTGTAACCTCACTTCATCTAGGTTTCACCTTATCTTACCCCAGGTGGTCATTTATGCCTTTTCTATACCAGAATATTGTTATGACCGCCGAAGGCGATTTTAGTCCATGGAACAGTTATTTTACGGATAAAGCCGGAATTGTGCAGAATGTACCCACGATGTTGCGGCATTATTTTCTACTACTGGCATATACTGTGCGGTTTACATATTCATCGCCCCCCAGCGTTGTGTAGTGACCGAGGCTCTGCCTCCATAGGATGTGTTATCCTTCCGCCCACACATGGCATCTGACTAGATCCCGACACTGGAGGGGTCAGCGGCCTGACTGATGAGGTGCTCCAGATGTGCTGCATACCGTATAGACTTACACTTTCTAGGATTCCATCGGCTTTATATCTTCCAGCTGGACTGAACTGCTGCCTCCCAGACGACCTGCAAGGTGTGAACAGGACAGAGACGTCTAAGAACAGTCCGCTAATCCAGCATCCAATAATCTAGATCATTTCCTGCACATATATGCCAAACACTGTGATGGAAACCTGAAGGAACCCATTATAGTCAATGAGGTCCATCGGGCGCTGTGTCTGATATTCCCTATGATGGAGGGGACATAAATCCGACCAGAGACTTAGTGGAGTAAGTGGAGAAGGGGGACTTAGAGCAACAGCCAAAATGGTGTCCCCTCCAAGTGCTGCTGCATAACCCTGGACGGGGGGCAATTTCTATTCAAGGAGAAGTAAAAAAATAAATAAAAAAAAAAGGGAGGATGATCCCACCATTAGTTACCCAGTCTACTACCATAAAGCCCGTGCATTAGGGCGCATTCAGATGATGCCGCCCACGTGCCTTCAGCAATTTGCAGAATGGAATGGGCGGTCCATTATAGAAATACCTATTCTTGTCCGACAAGTATAGGACATGCTCTATATTTTTTGCGCGAGCCACGGAACGTATGCAAACAGCACATGAAGGGCCGTTCGTATCTTTTGCGGCTCCATTGGAATGAATGGGTCTGCGCCCATTCTGCAAAATTGCGGAACGGATGTGGACCCATTCATACGGTAGTGTGAATGAGCCCTTACACAGACACTATGGTTTGCAATCATTAGGTTCACCTTCAGCATCAAGGCCATTTCATGCACATCCATAAAGGGCGACGCGCATCTTCGGCGGAAATTTCTGTTTAGGATTGTGTTTTGGCTAAAAATCATATTTTCAATTGGCCTTTATTAAAAATATTGAGCCATTCTGTCAAAAAGGGTTAACAGTTTTTCTTAATGTGTGACTGGTACTCTCACTTTGTGCCGGTCATCTAATAAACCTTATCTCTAAACTGCTAAAGGGTCATAAACGCTGAGCTATAATGAGCGTTAAGGAGTTCAGAGAGCAGAGATAAGGAGTCCGTCAGCTCCTGGTCCGTCGGGAAAAGACAGAAAGCCCACAGGCTGCTAAGACAGCATCTCAGCTCTGTATAGAAAAAAGGATTGAAAACAGGATTTTTAGCTCAAAATAAGTGCAATGCAATAATAAAATAAACTTGCCCCCAAAGGTGTCCATAGCCTTTAAGGAAGGGTCTGTCCTTTTTCTGCTCTCATGAAAGATAAGACTGATCTAAATCTGTCTCAACATATACTTACAATGTGACGACCGCCTCCTTTCCATCTCCGGCCCGCCACAAGACATCGGCGAGGGCCTTATAGAGACAGCTAGTCCTGAGAGCGTCTGAAGGCTGCAGAGGCCGGCTGAAAAGGAGAGACATGATAAAATTCATAATGGGTATAATGCGGCGCCCTCCCCCCGCTCTCAGACCTCCCCTGCTGGTGTACAGGATGGCGTCTTACAGTAATGTTCAGACACAGTGGTGAGATATCTGGCTGGTTCCCGTGCACCTGAGTTGACTGACCAGAAAGTGGGACAACCTGCGTCGACTCTACACGGTGGAATTGCTGGTTTCTCCGGCTGCTGCTTCCAAAATATGTAACACTGGTTCATGAAGTGTGAAATGTACTATTTCAATGCTCTGTGGGCCCCTCCGACCAGGGGGCCCTGTCATGTTCTATCATCACCCTTAGGCCTCGTGCACGGGACCTTAATCCATTCTTGCGGTCCATGTGCTGTCTGCTTTTTTTCAAAGGACCCATTGACGTCAAGGGGTCAGTGTTCCGCATTCTGTCCACATATTCTATCTTTCTGGGGATACAGAAAGCACACGGATGATGCTTTGTCCTAAACTTGGCCACAAAATGTGGACCACGGACCCATTGTAGTCAGACCCCCATTCTTCATTAGACCTCAGATCAGACCCCCTCAGCCTCTGACTGGACCCCCCCCCCCCCTTTCCCCTAGCCTCAGATTGCTATAGTGTACAAGCACGACCACTGCTGCCGGATTGCAGGGTGGTCGTAACCATGGAAGCGAGCAGTGTGTAATGTGATGGAAAAATGAATCCAGACAGGAAAGGAGGCAATATGGAGAATCACAATACATTAGTAAGCGCCTTGTAGTAACTTCCTCTACATGATAAATGCCACTTGCTGAAGTAAGACAACCCCTTTAATGACATTGGCTGGATGTTTGGGGTTGTTGTTCTGCTACAGAATACATTTGGAGCCATTTAGGAGCCTCCCTCATGGCTGTATTTCTCAGCGCTGACTTAATCCCTAACACCATTTCCTGAAACCTTAGCGCAGAAGATGAAAGTCACATCAGGGTAACTGCTCTTTGAAATTCGTAAGAAGTCTTAAGAAAATCCCACACAGCACTGAAAGTTTGTGATATAATGGGGGACAGTTATCAATGTTTCTACGCCACAATTGTGGCGTAAAAAAGTCGCACTTTATAGCGAGCGGCATCTGTGCATCATAATTTGTGACTTTTTGCGTTTCTCAGCACTTTTACGAAGTGGCGGAAGTTATAGCTGAAGTCTACGCCGGGTTCAGTTTCTGGCGCACAGCAGGGCAGAGATGCGTCTGATTTGTTAAGAGGCTTTTTCCTCTTAATAAATTAGGCGCCTCTCACGTAAGTGCAGGGAGATGAAGACTGAATAATGAGGGTCTGCAGGCAGCAGTGAAGATGGTGGAGAGCGGTACAGTAATGAGGGTCTGCAGGCAGCAGTGAAGATGGCGGAGAGCGGTACAATAATGAGGGTCTGCAGGCAGCAGTGAAGAGGGTGGAGAGCGGTACAATAATGAGGGTCTGCAGGCAGCAGTGAAGATGGAGGAGAGCGGTACAATAATGAGGGTCTGCAGGCAGCAGTGAAGATGGAGGAGAGCGGTACAATAATGAGGGTCTGCAGGCAGCAGTGAAGATGGTGGAGAGCAGTACAGTAATGAGGGTCTGCAGGCAGCAGTGAAGATGGAGGAGAGCGGTACAATAATGAGGGTCTGCAGGCAGCAGTGAAGATGGAGGAGAGCGGTACAATAATGAGGGTCTGCAGGCAGCAGTGAAGATGGAGGAGAGCGGTACAATAATGAGGGTCTGCAGGCAGCAGTGAAGATGGAGGAGAGCGGTACAATAATGAGGGTCTGCAGGCAGCAGTGAACATGGTGGAGAGCGGTACAATAATGAGGGTCTGCAGGCAGCAGTGAAGATGGAGGAGAGCGGTACAATAATGAGGGTCTGCAGGCAGCAGTGAAGATGGAGGAGAGCAGTACAATAATGAGGGTCTGCAGGCAGCAGTGAAGATGGAGGAGAGCAGTACAATAATGAGGGTCTGCAGGCAGCAGTGAAGAGGGTGTAGAGCAGTACAATAATGAGGGTCTGCAGGCAGCAGTGAAGATGGCGGAGAGCGGTACAATAATGAGGGTCTGCAGGCAGCAGTGAAGATGGCGGAGAGCGGTACAATAATGAGGGTCTGCAGGCAGCAGTGAAGATGGTGGAGAGCGGTACAATAATGAGGGTCTGCAGGCAGCAGTGAAGATGGTGGAGGTCCCTTGCAAGTCTGGGGCTGCATTTCAGCAACTGGATTTGGTCAGGATTAATGGTGTCCTCAGTGCTGAGAAATACAAGCAGATACTTATCCATCATGTGATACCATCGGAGGCATCCGATTCTGCAGCAGGAAAACGACTCCAAACATCCAGCCAATGTCATCAAGAACTATCTTCAGGGTAGAGGTCTCCTGGAAGTGATGATATGGCCCCTCAGAGCCCTGATCTCCGCACTATCCGGTCTGTCTGGGATTACATGAAGAGACAGAAGGATCTGAGCAAGCCTACATCCATCTGTGGTTACTTCTCCAAGACGTCTGGAGCAACCTCCCTGCAGAGCTCCTTCATATACAGGGTGGAAGTATCTAGAAGATCTGAGGCTGAAGGTAAAGGGCGGTCACCGAATACTGATTGGATTCAGCTTTCTCTTTTCTTCCTTTACAAAATAAACCATTAACACTTCTATTTCCGGAGACAATCTTACTCGGCAGCACCTTTTCCACACCTGTCTAAAACTTTTGCACAGTACAGTATGTGTCAGGGATAATCCACACAGTTATCACACTCTCTCAGTAGTGCAGCCTCACGCTTTGGGTCTGTAATGTTCAGCAATCAGCTCGACCTTAGAGGCCCTTGTTGTCTGGGGCAGCACCCTATGACCAGGTCGACATGGCACCTCGGAGCTAACACCCATATAGGGTGTGACGGACGATGCCGGACCTGGAGACGCAGGGCGCGTGTTGTACATCTCACCTGACGTCAGACTGCTTCCCAAATAGCAGATGCTTCAGCACACAGGCCTGAACGGCAGCCAGGACACCGCAGGGGCCACCCTACAAGAGACATTCATGTTGAAAATCACAACCCACCCTAGAAAAGAAGGCATAATGCACATGCTCTCAAAGTGCACCTAGTCGTGCATCATGAGGGTTGTAGTACCCGCTTTGGTATCACTATGATGAATTTAACAGGGGTGAACGCAGAAATATAAAGGGGGTTTCCACAATGAATACAGCAAAATGACCCCCTCGGCCTTACACAGACTGTCCCTGTATTATGCACACGGGTCACAAGGGTTTACACCTATTCTGGCTAGGGGTTAACGCAGGTGGTTAAAGGGGTGGTCCGGGTTCAGCGCTGAAGCCGGACATACCCAGAAATTCACCCAGGAAGCCCCCCTGACAAGAGCACGCAAAGGCATTTTGTGGAGTTCCAATGACAAACCGGGCTCTCCTTGGGGCTGCCGGGGGGAGGCTTCCGCCCAGCACTGAGCCCGGTGACGTCACCAGCACTGATGGGCGGGCTTTAGCGCTGCCCTAGCCTGTAAAACGATCTGGTGACATCACCGAACACGCTACTGGGCGAAAACCGCCGCCCGGCAGTGTGTTAGGCCTCATGCACACGACTGTTGTTCTGGTCTGAATCTGAGCCGCAGTTTTTGAAGCTCGGGTGCGGACCCATTCACTTCAATGGGGCCGCAAAAGATGCGGACAGCCCTCTGTGTGCTGTCCACATCCGTTGCTCCGTTCCGTGGCCCCGCAAAAAAAAATATAACCTGTCCTATTCTTGTCCGTTTTGCGGACAAGAATAGGCATTTCTACAATGGGCCGCCTGTTCCGTTCCGCAAATTGCGGAAGGCACACGGACGGCTCCCGTGTTTTGCAGATCCGCAATCTGTGAGGTGCAAAAAACGGAACGGTCGTGTGCATGAGGCCTTATAGTAAATAAAAGAGCCCTTGCCCTGCGCAGATCAAGGGAGAGCATCGGAGCTCCGATGCTCATGTCGGGGGGGGCTGCCGGGGGGAGGCTTCCGCCCAGCAGTGAGCCCGGTGACATCACCAGCACTGATGGGCGGCCTTTAGCACTGAGCGATCCTGCGCAGGACAAGGGAGAACTTTGGAGCATGAACTGCTCCGATGCTCATGTCGGGGGGGCTGCCTGGGTGTTTTTCCGTCTGCGCTGCCCCCCCACAAGGACAGTACTGGAGCCCTCTACTGCCTATATAAAGACATGCAGAGCTCAAACTGGAGGTGGGGGTGACAGGGTCCCCCCCGCGTGTGAATAGCTTGTGACTGGGGGGTACACAGGGGCACACGGACAGCATTACCTTTTTCTGTACAATGCCGTACTTCAGGTTCTTGGTGTTACTGAAAGTAAAACTCTGAATTTTCCATTCCTCACTGAAGCAGCGAAGAGCCGAACCGAAGAGCAGCTTCTTTAGTTCCTGCAGAATGAGCATTCAGAGCAGGTGTCAGTCCACACCACAGTTCTGGCATTTTATTCATAGACCAGGAGGCGGGCTGTAGAGCAGGGAATCGTGGGAGAACGTAGGACCGGTGATTATACTAGGAGGCTGTGGGGTCCCCTGGGGGACATCTTTAAGATGGCGCCCCCTCCACGCTCACATACATTACTACGTCTTCCACTTACCGTCGCTTGCTGCAAATCTATTGGTTTTCCTTCGACCTGAGATTTACTTCTCGTGAGGAGAGACGGGATCTTGGCCGAATCATCCAAGAGCAAATCTTCCTCCACGTCATCTGAAGGTGGAAGCGAAAAACAGCGGGTGAGACGAGAGGTAGAGCAGGACCTGCTACAATGTGTCAGCATCATCACTCCTGAAATACTCAGTCTGGGAATAGCGGGGCCTCCAGCAGCACAGAGTATGTCAGGAGAGGATTGTGCTGCTCCTGTGGTAAGTCACAGACTGGGAAGAGCGGGGTCTCCAGCAGAACAGAGTATTTCAGGAGAGGACTGTGCTGATCCTGTGGTAGGTCACTGGGAAGAGCGGGTCTCAGATATTCCTGAGATATTCCCCAAAAATGCATTAGCCAATAGAAGCTTGGTCACATGACCCTTATCAGCCAATAGAGCTTGCACGTCCTCCAGCCTCCACATACACAGTTTTACTCCAGGTTTCCATAACAACCCAGCCATTTAGCCTCACTGCTGTAGGAGAGCTTTAAAGGAAATCTGTCACCAGGATAATTGCGATTGCAGTAAAGCCCTGGCCTAATAGCACTTAGTATCTTATTTCCAGATGGGCCTTTGTTCCAGCAATAGATCTTTTTATCCTCTGAAAATCCAGTTTATTTGGTATGCAAATGAGCCAGTAAGGTGCCCAGAGGGGTGCAACTCTTGCAGGAAGGAGCACAGACACGCCCCCTGCCACAATGTGTCCACCCTCAAAAGATGAACTTAAAACCCGGCCCCCAGGCCCCACTAGGCGACGCCCCGATCTGGTTAGGCCACACCCCCTCCCACTCCCGAGCCGAAGGGGATTGAAAAGATTAAGGTAAAAAATCAACTTCTGTCAGCTGTAGGTTGTGGGAGGGAGGGCGACTTTCTCCTGCAGCTCACATTCAGACAGCACAGTGCTGCTGTCAGAGTGAACTGTTTTAGAAGGAAGACGTCCCCTCTGGTTAGACCACGCCCCCTACCACTCCTCAGCCGACACGGATTGAAAAAATGAAGTTAAAAATCAACTTCTGTCATCTGCAGGGGAGGGAGGGACGGCGACTTTCTCCCTGCAGCTCACACTCAGACAGCACTGTGCTGCTGTCAGAGTGAGCTGTTCAAAAGGACATCCTTGTGTCCGTCCAGGCCCTGCGCCAGACGGAGGACAGGGAGTCTGAAAGCGGGACTGTCCAGCCTAAAACCGGACCTCTGGCCACCCTAGGGGTAGGCTGCTGTGGAAGTTACAGTTAAGGGGATGGTCCGCTATGGAGGTCAGTGTTAAGGGGCAGATTGTTGTAAAGGCCACTGTTGAGGGGGAGGGCCCCTGTGGAGGTCACTGTCAAGGGCGTGGAGTGCTGTGAAACTCACTGTTTAAGGGGAAGGCTGCTGTAAAGGTCAAAGTTAAGGGGGTGGGCTGCTGTGGAGGTCCAATTTTAAGGGACGGGGCACTGTGGGGGGGGGGGGGGTCAGTGTTAAGGGGTGAGGGCTGTGGAGGTCACTGTTAAGGGGGCGGGGTGCTGTAGATGTCACTGTTATAGTGGCGCCTTCAGCTAGTATTTCATATCTCTCCCGTGAGATCAGCAAATCCCCACCTGACTGTAAGGCAACTGGCTGCAGCAGAAGCCCTCCCCTACTGCTCGGTCAAAGGCAAGCACGTTTCAGGAGTTCAGGACTGCTTTACATGTTCACACATTGCATATCCTCAGGACAGGTCATCAATATCTGATCGGGGGTCTGACTCCTGGGACACCTGCCGATCAGCTGCTTGAAGACTTAGGGGCGCTCGGGCAAGTGCTACTTTCTCTTTAAAATGACCTGCGTGTGGTCACACTTGTAGACGCCGCGCAGCGCAATTACACCTTCTTCTAACATTCAAGTGAATGGGACGAGCCGCTGTGGTTACGCTGCGCACCCGCTGCAAAGGAGAGGGCGCGCAGGTAATTTTGAAGCAGTAGCAGCACCCCTACCTCTTCAACCAGTTGATCGTCAGGGGGTGCCGGGTGTCAGACCCCCGCCGATTTGATATTGATGATCTATCCTGAGGATATTCTGCACAACCCCTTTAAAAACTGAGGACCCCTGAGCTGCAACACAACAATGCTAACCACTGAGCCACCATGCCATATCCCCAAAACAGCGCCACACCTACCCACAGGCTGTGCACAGCATTACAGGTCAGCCCTATTCACTTCAACGGGGCCAAGCTGTAATACCAGACACAACCTATGAACTGGTGTGGCGCTGTTTGTGAAAGAATACCCCTGGAATAATACTGAACACCCCTTTAACAATTCTGCCTCATGTGGACCCAGACTAGCGGTACAGCAGATGTGGCCCTATAGTGCTCTGCCGTACCATATTATAATGACTTATCCGGGCCCCCACACGTTGTGGACCCCTCTAGTAACTGTATGAGACGAGGTGCTCACCCAGCCGCAGGTCGTCTTCGCCATCTTCCCGTGTAATCGATGTGTATGACTTCCTGCAGGAAACAGACGGGTTATAGGTTATCATATAGAAGTAATAACATTGTGTATCTGGCGGCCGCTCGCAGAACGTCTCGCTGCCACAGGAAAAGTGTCTGCAGCTTCAAGGTCACCTATTGTCACGGCGGCTATTTGTGCCGTTCCCACCAACACCCTGTACGGAACACACTTTCTCCACAGCACATGGGTCTCATGGGTGATTACAGACCCTACCTGCTACAGAAATAAGGTGTATGCGCCTTTAAAGGGATTGTCCAGTATAGAAACCCCTTTCTGAGCTATCATCAGGGGGGTCCTCTGCTCTAGATGCCCACCTCTGGGCCCGAGCGGTTACAAAGAGCGTCTCTCACTCTGGAGGACCTGTATTACAGACAACACATTGATGTGAAGGGACATTGTGTAATACTGCACTCCTCCTGCGGAGGTGCTGCAGGGAAAACACTCACTGCTAGGTTCCTCCACAGATCACAGCTGATCGCCGGGGTTTAGCAGGAGGACACTCGGTGATCAGTCTATTGTCCAAAGTGTCGACCCCCTTTAAAGGGTTTCTGTCACCACAATTTGTGCTATTAAGCAGGCTGACACTATACACGAGCAAATGTCACCTGAATTTAACTCTGCTATTCTTATTTTTTTTTCAGTGTGCCCCCGTTTTTGTGCATTTATAACTTATTATATGCCAATTTGCCTCTAGGAGCGGGGAGGGGGGGGGGGGGTTGCACCTGCTCCTATAGGCTCCGTTCTCCCACCTCATACCTGCTCCTATAGGCTCCGTTCTCCCACCTCATGTCACGCCCTTATACTCTTGATTGGCAGGGCCAGGCCGGTGTTGGTCTCTGTCTGCCGGGGAAATCGCGCGCCTGCGCCGTCCGGTTCAGTATTCACCGCAGGCACAGTGAACGGGATGGCGCAGGCGCGAGATTTCCCCGGCATACGTTTGCACATGTATAATGTCAGCCTGTTTAATAGCAAACGGGGCATCATACTGTGTGGGGGGGCCACTCAAGGGTACATCATACTGTGTGAGGGGGCCACTCAAGGGTACATCATACTGTGTGGGGGGGCCACTCAAGGGTACATCATACTGTGTGTGTGGGGGGGCACTCAAGGGTACATCATACTGTGTGGGGGGGGGGGCCACTCCAGGGTACATCATACTGTGTGGGGGGGGCCACTCAAGGGTACATCATACTGTGTGTGTGGGGGGGCACTCAAGGGTACATCATACTGTGTGGGGGGGGGGGCCACTCCAGGGTACATCATACCGTGTGGGGGGGGCCACTCAAGGGTACATCATACTGTGTGGGGGGGCCACTCAAGGGTACATCATACCGTGTGGGGGGGGGCCACTCAAGGGTACATCATACTGTGTGGGGGGGCCACTCAAGGGTACATCATACTGTGTGGGGGGGGGCCACTCCAGGGTACATCATACTGTGTGGGGGGCCACTCAAGGGTACATCATACTGTGTGGGGGCCACTTAAGACCTGTTTTACATCTGCGTTTTTAGATCCAGCAGGCTGTTCCGGGCGGGAATAACCAGCCAGATCCATTACTGCCGGAATCCCAGCCGTAACCTGGCAAATGTCAATAATTGGCCGGATGAAAACCGCAGCGCACATCAGTTTTTATCCGGCCAATTCTTGACACGTTCGTCGGGTTGCGGCTGGATCTCCGCCGGTCCCCATTATAGTGAAAGGGAGCGGCGAGTGGCAGCGGCAGTGCCGGATCCTGACATCTCATCATCAATAGCCTGCCGGTGTGAAACTAGCCTATGGGGGTGCCATCCTGTGTGGGGGGCACCAAGGGATCATCTTGCTGTGAGGGGGGCACTCAGGCGACATTCTACTAAGGGGCATCAAATGGGGTGGGGGGAGACAACATAATGTGTCAGGGTCACTAAAGGGGCATCACTCTCGTGAGGTGGCACTACTGTTTGGGGGGCATAAAGAGGATTGGGTGGAATTATTGTAAAATAAATTGCTGCAGCGCCCGATGTTAGATCCGAAGGGATGAGGGTGGTCCCCGTCCCCCCTCCACCAGCACTTTCTGCATGTCCCATGCCCGCTCTCAGGATGTCTTCTGAGGAGCTGCTGACATTTCTCTGACACTTCCTATTGTCTGAGACGTCCTCTCTTTGAAGACGTCTCGCAGACGACACAGAGGAAGAGCCACTAAGTGTAGCGATCAGACTGGATGTTATTACGGCGGGGACGTCTGCCCCGGGCGCCGATCTTCTGCAGGTAGTACGAAGGGCCCTCTGCTAGAGAAGGGGCCCCGCCCCAGAAGTAGATGATAACATGATTCACTGGTAGCTGTGGATGCCCCCCTATAGATGATGGAATATGCTAGCACCTTGTGATTGGCGAGGGCTCCGTCCTCTAGGGTCCTCACCAATCTTAAGAATAAATGGGCTTCTGCGCTGATTTGGTGCTGTGGTCCCTTCACTGGTTTTCCAAGAATATTGGGCCCCGACTGAAGGTCCTCTCACACGCCCAGAGGCCTGAGGTGCAATGAAGGAGCTGAAATCAAATCAACCCTGCAGCTCCTTCAGACGTGGGACTAGTGGGGGTCCCAAAAGTTATACTCCAGAGCTGCATTCACAATTCTGCTGGCTGCTACTTGGCAACAAGACACAACACCGCCAACTGAGCTGAGCCTCTAAAATGAGACAATTACTTTACAGGGTCACGTCCCAGAATAAAGTCACCAGCCGTGGTACACTGTGTCTTCAGGATAGGTCCTCAGTATCTGCTCAGTGAGGGTCCGACTCCCGGCACAGAAATGGATGGGCGCTGTGGCCTCCTCACACTATACCAAGCACAGCGCTGTCAGCTGTATAGTGGCTGTGCTTGGTATTGCAGTTTAGACCCATTCAATTGACTGGGACTGAACTGCAGAATAGCCATGTGACCAATGGACAGGACATTGCCCAAGCACTGCTACCACGGATGGTCAAGGGTGCCGCCGGAAGTCACCCCCCCCCAACGATCCGGTCATCACAAAGCCATGCAGACGACTGTATGTTTGGTCCACATCCGATTTGCAATTTTTAGAGATCGGATGAAAAGAACCACGCACTTCAACGGGGCCGCAAAAGAAGCGGACTGCACATCATGCGCTGTCCACATCCGCACGCCTGTTCTGTGGCCCCGCAAAAAAGATAGAACATGTCCTATTCTAGTGAGAAAGAAAATGTGGCATAAACGCAGCCGGAATCCGTGATTTGCGATTGTGTGCACGAGCCCAAATGAAGCCCATTTCGAAGCCGTACTGCTCGTCACCCAGCTTTCCCAGATGACGGAGGGATCGCTGTATGCGGACCCCGCTGCCTTACTGTCCCTCATATATATCGCTTACATCCTCAGGAACTTTCCAAGACACAGAAAAGGAAATTATAAACTCCATCCAGGCCAATGAATTGTCCCCGACGTATCCTCCGCTCCGGCCGCTCCTTCCCTATATGTCCCATGAATGCTTCCTGTCCCAGAGAACAGAACGTTCCCCGCACCAGAGATGGTGGACCATCGCCGCGCTACTTTAGGAGGTCCTGTGCAGAGCAGCGATCTGTCTTTGCTGCAGCCGGAACGCCACTCTTCTGATACAAAGCTCCAAATCTCCTGCATGATCAGAATTTCATTATTTAAAGGGAACCTGTCAGCAGGTGGCGCTATAAACTGCTCCCGCGCCAAAGATTCATCATTTTTAGCGCTGCGGACTTGCCACATGCAAATGACGGCTCGAAGGTCCACTGGGCGTATTCAGACCGTCTAGGAGTCCTGGTCAATATATTAAGCCCACGCCTGGACTGTCAATTGGCATGTGGGTGCTCAGGTGTAGGTAGAGCCGTGGATTTTGGTGATGGCCCCATAAGTGAAATCAGGACTGGTGCATGTGTAGATGAAGACAAGGGCCAACACTCTGCGCATGCGCAAGTTTTCAGTTCTACGTCAATGAATGGACCAGGTCTGACTAGGACAGACTGACCGGGACACTTAAAACTTCAAAGGGTTCCTTTTAAAGGGATTCCTCCAGGATGTAAACCTATCACCTGTCCACAGGATGGAGGATAGACGTCTAATCTATGGGGGTCCTCCAGCCACTGATCATGAGAAGCAGGGTCCTGCCTCGCCCTATATGAAAGTACGTGCAGCCACTCCACTCATCTAGAGGGGTACAAAACCGACACTAGACTGCCCCAGAGAACGCAGCGGTGGTTGTGCGCCCCCGTGTCCACAGCTTCTGCGCTGGGAGCGCTGTACGCACGTGTGCGCCACCACTCCATTCTCATAGGCAGCATCACTTTTGTGCCCCCGTTCTCGTGACTGCTGGGGATCTAAGCAGTCGGACCCCCAGAGATCAAACACTTACGGACAGAGGACAAGTGTTACTAGTGGCAGAACTCCTTTAAGCCACCAATTGCCTCTCCCGCGCTGCTAGCACAGTCCCGCAGGTGAACAGCCGCATGGGGGGGGTCAGCCCAGAAGGAACACCTCACGCGATCAGCGTTTGGCAGTATAAGGGGGGCTGCGTCCAGCCCTTGGCCCCCTATTCCCAGGCCGGGCCGGCTGTAGAGGTGCTGGAGGAGGCCGCACTATTCTTCCTTGGCTTCCTGTCTGCCAACACACAGGGGTACTGGCGTCAGCACAGGCTGGAAACACATGCTGGGCTTTATGAGGGGTCCGCGGCCTGCAGGATGTCAGGCTGGCACAGAGCGAGGAAGTAGTAAATGTGCCGGGTTATTTCAGGACTGGATGTCATTCCCACACCACATGTGCACACGAGTCATCTGTATGGCCCCGAGTGCACCCGGCGTCCGATATTCCTGCTACCGCTGCTCTGCAGCGCCCCCTATCTGACGCTCCTGCCAACCTGCACTACATCTACATAGAAGCAGTAGTGCAGAGTATCGCAGCTTCATCCCTGCACCACCGCCACTATATAAGATAATGGGGAGGAGAGGGCGAGCCCTGCGGACCCTTTAAACAGCTGACCGGCGGGAGCGGCGAGAATCGGACCCCCACAGAACACAGTCCATTAAAATTGTAACCACGGGCACCCCTTTAGGCCTCATTCACATGTTGTTTGGTGGTTTTTGGGGTGCGTTTGTTGCATTCTTATGGCACTTTTTACAAATAGTGTTTTAGTTTTTTTTTCTGCAACCCATGAGTTTTTAAACAGGAAAGTATGTGCCCCCCCCCCCTCTGATGTCACTTCATCTGTGAATCTATATAAAGAAAATTTAAAGACGCCATAAAAAAAACGCTTTTTTTCAAGCAAAAAAACCTTTTTAAAAAAAACTAAACAATGGATGGCTACAGATTAAAAACACCAGTAAAATGAACTGAAAAAAAATTAATAAAAATGCATGATGGAATATAAAAAAATAAAAAATAAACGCCCCGGACCCAAAATTGTCAATGGAGACAAAACGGAACTGAACGAAACTGAGTCACCAAAATGCATTCCGTTCGGTTGCGTCCCCATCGGAAGCAGCGTTATTCTGTCCGCGATGTGGTGTGGAGCAAGACGGATGCGTTTTCTATTGTGTCAGAGAAAACGGATCCGTCCCCAATGACTTACATTGTGTGCCAGGACGGATCCGTTTTCTCTGACACAATAGAAAACGTATCCGGATCCGTTCATGGTGGATGCATGTGGTTGTATTATGGTAACGGAAGCATTTTTGGAGATCCATGACGGATACGCAAAAAATGCTAATGTGAATGTAGCCTTAAGTTGCGCCACATTCATCACAAGGTGTGCGCTCCCCAATATATGTGGTGTATCTGTAGACTGGCCTAAAGACAGAAAAGTAAATCCACCCCGGTTACCCGCGAGCACAGATCTGCGCCATTTTGAGGCATCAGTAATAATAAATGTCAGAAAGTTGCTGGTCACGCCCCACCTACTTTCAGCGCTCCTTTTCAAAACTGCTCATTTTTGTGCAAATACGGTTGGGAAAAAACTGCTGCAAATCAACGTATCTATTCCCAGGACGTGCCGGGGAAACGCTGCTCATTCAGCACCCAGAGGAGAAGTCCTCTACTTCTTGGTTTATCCGTCTCTGGGAAAGCTGTGTGACCACTCACAAGTCACCCCCTCCGCTCCCACAGGGGGGCGGCACCCACGTTCTCCAGGCTAATAAGCAGGAGACAATATAGTGGGTTGTAAGCCTCATATCTACACGCCATTCAGGGATCTGGGAAAGCTGGGTGACCTGCACTATGGCCACGGGTATAGCTCTTGCAGGGGCTGACACCCATCCGACAACTGATGAGAGCGCCAGTGTGGGGTTACGTAAAGCTGGGTGACTACCAATGAGACCTGCAGGACATAGCACAATACAAGCGGGCGAGTCACGGCAGAACTGACGCCATGTGTGAGTCAGGACCCCAGGAAAGCTGGGTGACTAGATATAAGGACAGAATTTGGAACCCACCTTCCCTTGACAGCGGATGGCCATGCAGAGATACACCTGCACACACTAGGGGGCTATGTTATTGTATTACACGTCATTCAGACCTCCAGAAAAGCTGGGTGAGTAGCAGCAGGGCCCCACAGGTCGGCACCCAACACTTCTGAAGTCCTGAATGTTAGGTATTGATCTCTCCCTCTTATGATTAGAGGCGCTGACTTGGCGGCCATGTTGGTCGTCACCCAGCTTTCCCAGCAAGAACCAGTCCTCCATCACACAGGAACGGCTTTCCATTTATTACACAGCACAGACCAGGGCCGCAGCTGCACCTTAAAGACTCCTCGGGGGCGGAGCTGCACCTTAAAGACCCCTCCTCTCTAGGACGGCCCATAAGGGACTATAATCGGCCAAGTACACTACTCCTCCCAGCCAATTAAAAGCAGATATGGGTCACAAGACGCCCTCCATGACACCTAAGAAACTGAAAGTGTCCTGGGTCCATATGGGTGGGGGAGGGGTACTTACTGGGATTTTTAAGGGATGAAAGTGTAAACTGTTGGTATCGGACCGGTCACTACAGAGCAGTGCCGTCTGCCACTCCACCAGAGGGGGCGCAGTTTGCAACTCGAGGGAGAAAGGGGAGGGGCAATGTCTGTTTTACGATAATTGTGTGGGCGGGGGTTAGGAATGGGAAGTGGGTGTGGCATATCTGTCACAGCAGATACATGGGCGGGGTTTGGAAGGGGACACGGGCACCTGCCACTGTACCTGAAGTAGGCGGTCAGGCGACTGACACCGACCCGCTACTACTGATGGAATACCATAATGAACGTAGGGGCATTGGTCAGCAATCTCTGTACAACGCTGCAGGATACGATGGCGCTATTATAAATGAATAATCCTAATTCTGGCTGCCTGCAGTCACCACCAGGGGGAGCTCACACATACAGATGTATACAGCTCACAGGGAACTCAGCGATAAACCAGCCTTTCAAAAGCTGGACCCTCAGGATTTCCTGGAAAAGCTGGGTGACAACCAAAAGGCCCGCAGCTGAGGTTGTCACCCCATCTTCCGAGCAGCATAAGATCCTCAGATGTGTAATGCCAGCACCAACATACAGACGGGCATAATGATGTCCCAGTGATCACAGCTGATACCAGTGCAGCTGGGATCTCAGAGGAGCGGAGACCCTACAGCAAGATCCCCCCCGCCATGTAGGTGATCCGTAATATTCACAATGCCCCCCCACAATCCTCAGAAGACAGGCCAAGACCCGAAGAATGAACCACACATTGTATATAAACTCCTCAATAACTGAAAACCGGGTAAGAGCTGCCCCCTGGTGTCTGCACAGAAAACTGCAGCTCTGTAATTAGAAAATGTGGAGGTCATATTTAAAGGGGCTTTCCAGGACTTTAACATTGGGGGGGGGGG
This sequence comes from Bufo gargarizans, assembly GCF_014858855.1. Taxonomy (NCBI): domain Eukaryota; kingdom Metazoa; phylum Chordata; class Amphibia; order Anura; family Bufonidae; genus Bufo; species Bufo gargarizans. The sequence goes on along the minus strand of NC_058084.1, from coordinate 470,299,101 downwards.
GGGGGGGGGGGAGGAGAAAAGCTTTTAACATAACTGTTCTATTAAACGCTGTGGCCGAGCTGCGGTAGCCGAATGCAGTCTACCTCTAATTCCCGGCTTCAGCTGCACTTGGGGCAGCTTTGCGGCAAGAACTTGTAAACCGCGGCCATTAGTATCACACCGCGTGCAGTTTCCATGGGTACGCTGCAATGTGCAACAGCGTCCTAAAGAGCAAGCGCAAATAGGGCTGAAACGATTACTTGATTTCATCAAGTAATTCAACACAAAAGGATTCGTTTGGGTCATGTGACCACGAAGCGGGAGTGAAGCGCTTGCTATTACTTACCGCTGCGTGGTCACCGGCCGGCCCGCACAGCTCTGCACTGGATCCTGACACATCGTCACGTCAAAGTGCACGTAAGCGCGCACTATGACCCGACGCTGTGTGGCGTCAGTGCAGCTCGCACAGAAGAAGATGGGAGGGGCTGTGGAGCGGCGCCCTTACAGGAAAGGACTGTTACTGGGGACATGGCTGGAGAGGGAGATGGTGGCACTGGGGGGCAAGCTGGTGGCAGTTGGCACTAGCAGGCAAGCTGATGGCACTGGGGTGGCAGCTGATGGCACTGGGGGTCTGATAAGTTTTTATAAAAAGGAAAACAGTTTATTCATGTTTACTTATTAGGATACTCGATTAGTTGTAAAAAGTCATCGATAGAATATTCGATTTCTAAAATAATTGTTTACTGCAGCCCTAAGTGCAAAACACACAAAACCATCTATGAGCAAGTGGTGACACCTAGTGGCCAATTAAGATACATACCAGCCCTGGAATATGCAAAGAAGTATGTCCTAGAACAGTGGTGGCAAACCTATGGCACGGGTGCCAGAGGCGGCACTCAGAGCCCTCTCTGTGGGCACCCACACCCTGGAAACAGTCTATGGTGTACCAATATGCCTTAGACTCTTCCTGCCATTCATCAGCGCAGGGCGCACTATGAACAGCACAGGCAGCGCACTGAATGTAGGCAGAGTATTCTAGGTAAAGTACATGGAAGAGACACTATATTGCACTGTAGAGCTCAGATTACATTGCTGTGTTGGCACTTTGCGATAAATAAGTGGGTTTTGGGTTACAGTTTGGGCACTCGGTCTGTAAAAGGTTCGCCATCACTGTCCTAGAACCAGCGGCACCTAATGGAAGTGGATCCCTACGAGTCAAGACCCAACCTGCCAACAAGACTTGGGATTTGACAAGGGAATATAACCAGGCCAGATATTTATCTGCAGACGGGGTGCCTGCCCCTCGTCAGTACGGAGTAGGATTCTGGCCTGGATATATTCTCTCGTCAAATCCCATGGCTTGTTCGAAAGACGGATCTTAACTCTTTGATAGGTGGCGCTGGTGACATAGTACCTTCTTGGAAGATACCTCTTTGCATATTCATTTCCCATGGAGCATTGCAGATAAGTCTCCATACAGGACTGGTCCATCAGCAGAATAGTGAGTGCAGCTCTGGAGTATAATACAGGATGTAACTCAGGATCAGTACAGGATAAGTAATGTATGTACACAGTGACTGCACCAGCAGAATAGTGAGTGCAGCTCTGGAGAATAATACAGGATGTAACTCAGGATCAGTACAGGATAAGCAATGTATATACACAGAGACTCCGCAAGCAGAATATTGAGTGCAGCTCTGGCATATAAGGCCTCATGCACACGACCGTTGTGTGCATCCGTGGCCGTTGTCCATTTATTTTCGCGGACCCATTGACTTTCAATGGGTCCGTGGAAAAAAAAAAAAAAAAATATATATTATTATAATAATAATAATAATAATAATAATAAATGCACCGTTTTGCAGCCACATCCGTGATCCGTGTATCCTGTCCGTCAAAAAAATAGGACCTGTCCTATTTTTTTGACGGACAACGGTTCACGGACCCATTCAAGTCAATGGGTCCTTGAAAAAACACGGATGCACACAAGATTGGCATCCGCGTCCGTGATCCGTGGCCGTAGGTTACTTTCATACAGACGGATCCGAAGATCCGTCTGCATAAAAGCTTTTTCAGAGCTGAGTTTTCACTTCGTGAAAACTCAGATCCGACAGTATATTCTAACACAGAGGCGTTCCCATGGTGATGGGGACGCTTCTAGTTAGAATATACTACGAACTGTGTACATGACTGCCCCCTGCTGCCTGGCAGCACCCGATCTCTTACAGGGGGCTGTGATCAGCACAATTAACCCCTCAGGTGCCGCACACTGTGCCACCAATGAGTTAAATACAATAGAGGGAGGGAGGGGGGGCCGCACACTGTGCCACTAATGATAATACAATAGAGGGAGGGAGGGGAGGGCCGCACTGGCCACCAAAGATATTAAAACTGGGGAGGGAGGGGGGTCTTGCCCCCTGCTGCCTGATCTCTTACAGGGGGATATGAGACGCACAAACCTGAGGGGTTAATTGTGCGTATCATAGCCCCTTGTAAGAGATCGGGTGCTGCCAGGCAGCAGGGGGCAGTCTTGTACACAGTTTGTAGTATATTCTAACTACAAGCGTCCCCATCACCATGGGAACGCTTCTGTGTTAGAATATACTGTCGGATATGAGTTTTCACGATGTAACTCAAATACGATGGTATATTCTAACATAGAGGCGTTCCCATGGGGATGCTTCAAGTTAAAATATACCATCCGATCCGATGGTATAAAAGGGACTTCTGACTTTACATTGAAAGTCAATGGGGACGGATCCGTTTGCAATTGCACCATATTGTGTCAACGTCAAATGGATCCGTCCCCATTGACTTGCATTGTAATTCAGGACGGATCCGTTTGGCTCCGCACGGCCAGGCGGACACCAAAACGACTTTTTTTTTCATGTCCGTGGATCCTCCAAAAATCAAGGAAGACCCACGGACGAAAAAACGGTCACAGATCACGGACCAACGGACCCCGTTTTGCGGACCGTGAAAAAAATACTGTCGGGTGCATGAGGCCTAATACAGTGTGCACAAGTGTACTGAGTGTGTAAACCTAACCATTATTGTAGCACCTAGGGTAAGACATTTTCCTCACTAAGCCCGACTGTACCGACTCCGGTATTCTTATCACACATCAGCGCGGTATACAGTGTGTGGTACATAGTATACAGCCGATGCACCCACCTTCTGGAAGCGTCTACACCTTCACTCTTCGATGGCTTTTGACGTTTTTCTTGTTCTGCTCCTACGGAAAGTCTCATCTTGAAGTCCCTGTAGGCGTCCGCCGCGCTCTCTGTTCCCTCCCCCGCAGAGCTGTGGGGCTGTTGCTTAGTAACAGAAGTGACGGACGGGTTCCTGGGCACTGAATTAGTGGAAGAGGCGATCAACAATTTGGCAGAAAATTCTTTGCCAAGTTGCAATGCAGGATTTGGGGGGCTGCTCGTGGGCTCCCCAGTCGTCCCTACTCCACCATTAATCAGGGGATCGTCTTTGGCTTGGACGGTCTGATAAGATGCAGAGGAGCGTCTCTGCCCCCTCTTCTTCAGTGACTCCTGAGGAAGAAATGACAGTGTGAAGGTTTTACATAAAGCAATAGACTGCGGCCCCCCAAACTCATGAACACGACCGTGCGCGCCCCGTGCTGTGGACCATAAATAGCGGTCCGCAATGCACCGGCGGCGTGAACCCTATATTACGGTGACTTGAATGGGTCTGCAATCCGCAATATACAGCAAAAGATAGGACGTTGCTTATCTTTTACGGTGTGGGGGAAAGGACCCGAAAGCCCACGTAAGTGCTTCGTAGCGATTCAGTGGGCTTCTGATCCGTGCCTCCGTTACGCAACACGCCATATCTTGCAGATTGTGGACCCATTCAAGGCATTATAGGATTCACACAGCCGGTGCCCGTATATTGTGCACCTGCTGACTGCGGTCCGCAATACGGGCACGGACCGCATATGGTCGTGTGAATGGGTCCTAACGGTTCCATTTTCTGGACCGCACATTGAGCAATAAACTCGCCATTCAGAAATAACAGCTAGGGAGATGCGACACTTTGTGTCTGGGAAGCAACCTGAGTGCGAGCTCTTATGGCGGCCATATTGGTTGTCACCCAGCTTTCCCAAATACAGATAAATTCAGAAACAGCCTGGATTTCCCTCTACAGACGCTGTGTCCGGTGTCACTCACCTCCTGGACACTGGCAATCGGACCAGACATCATCCCTCGTACAATCCTGCTAGATTTTGGCCTCGGACCCTCGGCCGGACCTTCCTGCGCCCTGGACGTCTCCCTTTTCACCTCTCTTGTTAGATTTGCTTCGTCTTTGTACGTTCTGCTGCTTTCTGTGCTGTTCTCGGATTTCGGGTAGTCTTCACGTGTAGCTTTGGGTCGATCCTTATGATAATACGATGGCTTATCGCTGCGGCTCCTGTAAGACGTATGGGGTTAAAGGGCTTGTCCAGAGCGAAAGGAAATAAAGCTTAGAGGGGTTGTCGTGGCATGAAGCGAGTGTTTCAGGTCACTGTAGGTTGCGTGTCCTATTAGCACTCCTTGGACAGTGGTATGACTTACTCCAAAATTCTTGGCTCATTAAAGGGGTTTTCTGGGATCCTCAGATTAGGTCATTAATATCAGATCCGCGGGGGTTCGGCACCCGGCACCCCAGCCGATCAGTCGCATGAAGGGACGGCACGCGCCATGAGCGTGTGCCATCTCCCTTCCCTCATCCTGCTCGCTGCTGCTATGTCTAGCTCGGTGAGCACTGCAGTTTCATGGTAAACATGAAGTCACAGGATGAGGAAGAGACGGCAGCCTTTACCGTGGCCTCTTCAAACAGCTGATCATCGGGGGTGCAGGGGGCCTGACCACCGCGACCTGAGGATAGGTCACTAATATATAACTCCAGGAAAAAAAAACTCCAAATCCCCTGCTTCCCTTCACACACCCATAGGGGTAACCTCGCATTCAAAATTTTTCAATGGATCATATTACATATGTCAATGCAAGTCTTTGGAGAGGGGGGGGGCTGAGCAGAAACACACACAAATGGAGGCTGCACAGGTTGGAGCTCAGCACAAGTGATTCATTCACAAAAACACAGGTTGGTACGTCTACGTAATGTCTTGCTTTTAAGTGATGGTGAGACGGTTAGGAAGCAGATTCTCCTCTACTTTCTCTGGCAGCTGGTCTCCAAACAACCGGTCTGAGAGAGCTGCAGACCAGATATTCAGCAAACACAAATGTAGGGAACAGGTAAGTTTTAGCACATAGGGAACGCCGTAAAAGAGTAAGCCATAAAACTGTGGTTGAATTGTGTTTGTTTTTTCAATTCCACCACACTGGAATTTTTTTCCAGCTTACCACTATATCACACGCTATATTAAATAGCGCCATTAGGAACAAGCCCTCACCCGGCTATGTGAATGGAAAAATAAAAAAGTTATGGCTCCGGGAAGGCAGAAAGTAAAAAAACTAAATATCACTTGGACAGGGATTAATGGCGAGCTCCTCTCTTCCACACACCAGAAGCGGCCACTAGGTGTCAGTAGAGGTGAGGCCGGCTGTACCTGTGGGTCACGCTGGAGTCGGACACGGCGGAGCTCTCGCCGGCGTCTTCATCGGAGAGGTCGTACACGTCCAGGGGTGGGGCCTCCGGCTCCTTCCGCCGATTTCCTCGGATGAATATCTTCGTGGCCTCCGTGTTTCGGTCTCCTGTCATTTTCAACATTTGATTTTTCCCAAAACTTTCGAGAAAATACTTTGTGATGAGCTCGAGGAGGGTCTTCAGGGGTCTGTCAGCCAACTGCGGAGAAATGAAAGCTCATTAACCTGTCGTTTACCGGTCCGTGGGAGTGCATCTGATAATCCGACACGTACACCAAAACACAAAGGGTTACTATAAAGCAAGGCCCCCGATCATCGGAATTTCTGAACTATCCAAGATCCTGGAGGGAAAGCGGATACAATGTATCAGCACGGGAGAGAGATGGGGCCCTCAAAGGGACGTCTAGGCCAACTGTAACAAACCCTCAGCTGTGAGAATTATTAGCTCTGGATGGGATTTCAGCCTCTGGATGTAACTAAGAATATTTGCATTCAATGACAACAAGCAGAGCTTCTATGGTCAGTATTATAGGGGTGACTGACCTCTCTGCCGCCGCCGCCCCCCCCCCCCATCACTTACCTTATTCTCTTTATATAAAGACTCCAGGTGCAGGACGCTCCTCAGCTCATTCCTATTGCTGATGCTTTGTGAGGAGCGAGGAAACTCCACCTCCAGAGCTGCGCTCGTCTTCTTTAACCCCTTAGGGGGAGATGATAAGAAAGTGGATCAGAACCGGTCATAACCAAATTCGTCCCAAACATCAAGACTCACCCTACAAAACGGCTGCTACAGAAAACCTACCACATCTGGGGGGCGAGAAGCAGGGGGCGCCGACACTTTCGGGGGGGCAGGGGGTACCAGCTCTTTCGGGGGGGGCGCCGACCCTCGGGAGGGCAGGGGCGGGGGCGCCAACCCTCGGGAGGGCAGAAAGGGACCCTCGGGAGAGCAGAAGCGGGGGCGCCGACCCTCGGGAGGGCAGGGGCGGGGGCGCCGACCCTCGGGAGGGCAGAAGCGGACCCACGGGAGGGCAGAAGCGGGGGCGCCGAGCCTCGGGAGGGCAGGGCGCCGACCCTCGGGAGGGCAGGGGCGGGGGCGCCGACCCTCGGGAGGGCAGGGGCGGGGGCGCCGACCCTCGGGAGGGCAGAAGCGGACCCTCGGGAGGGCAGAAGCGGGGGCGCCGACCCTCGGGAGGGCAGGGGCGGGGGCGCCGACCCTCGGGAGGGCAGGGGCGGGGGCGCCGACCCTCGGGAGGGCAGAAGCGGACCCTCGGGAGGGCAGAAGCGGACCCTCGGGAGGACAGAAGCGGGGGCGCCGACCCTCCATTTCTCTGGGCTGCAAAAAAAATTGACGACACCGACGGCAGCGCCAGATCTGACAACCGCCGCCTATAATATGGTACATTGCATTTCCGGCTTTTCTGACAGAATCTGCCACGCAGGCTCCTAACACAGGTGTGAACACCACCATAACCCTGCTTGAGGGCAGATAAAATTAAAAAAAGACCCAAAACAAACGACTTTTGACAATTTTATATCAAACTAGAAACATGTAAAGGAGACGTCTGTGTCGACTGCGAGGATCTGGCGACATTGGCGGCCATGACAGGTACCCAAGAGCTAGCACTCTAGGGTGACACCTAATACACATATACATCTATATGGAGCAGCGCTCTGCAGATGCCCAGTTTCAGTAAAACTACAACTCCCAGCATATCCTCAGATGCCAAAGCTTCAGAAGATGCTGGGAGCTGTAGTTCTCCCCTAGCTGCAGTCATCTCTATCAGCCGTACCTTCCTGCTCAGAAACTCCCTGACCAGGGACGACGCCACGGCCTCCACGAAGCTCTGCTCCATGCCGGCTCCCTCAGGCCCGGCTCCCCATCCCCAGGCTCCGGTACCGCAGGCCGCACAGCCTGTTTAGCCGCGGTTACCATGGAGACCGAGCGGTCACTTCCTGTCTGCGCTCAGCGCTCGCCATCTAGTGGCCGAATCTGGAAATGCGCAGTAATGTAGAGGCGGCTGCTGCAATGGGAGGTGGCAAATACATAAGAAATACATGATATTATCCAGAAATAGAAAATCTTATCAGTGTATTGACCCTACCTCAAAAGTATGTAATTCACAGGGAGGTCTGGGGGCTGTGTATGTAATATGGGGGCCACAAAGCCACAGGTGAGGGGATAAAGGCCATGACAGCAATTTTATCAATACATTACAACTCAGGCGAGTATTAGGAGGTTCTGCAGCAACTGAGGTGAGTATTAGGAGGTTCTTCAGAAGATGCAATGTGTATTATGAGGTTCTGCAGCAGCTGAGGTGTATATTAGAAGGTTCTGCAGTGGCTGGGGTATTTATTATGAGGTTCTGCAGCAGCTGGGTCTTTATTATGAGGTTCTGCAGCAGCTGAGGTGTGCATTATGAAGTTCTGCAGCAGCTGAGGTGTGCATTATGAGGTTCTGCAGCAGCTGAGGTGTGCATTATGAGGTTTTGCAGCAGCTGTGTGTATTAAGAGGTTCTGCAGCAGCTGGGGTGTGTATTAGGAGGTTCTGCAGCGGCTGGGGTGTTTCTTATAAGGTTCTGCCCCAGTTGAGATTTATATTATGAGGTTCTGCAGCAGATGAGGTGTGCATTATGAGGTTCTGCAGCAGATGAGATGTGTATTAGGAGGTTCTGCAGCAGATGAGGTGTGTATTAGGAGGTTCTGCAGCAGCTAAGGTGTGTATTAGGAGGTTCTGCAGCAGCTGAGGTGTGTCTTGGAGGTTCTGCAGCAGCTGAGGTGTATTAGGAGGTTCTGCAGCAGCTGAGGTGTATTAGGAGCTTCTGCAGCAGATGAGGTGTGTATTAGGAGGTTCTGCAGCAGCTGAGGTGTATTAGGAGGTTCCGCAGCAGATGAGGTGTGCATTAGGAGGTTCTGCAGCAGCTGAGGTGTATTAGGAGGTTCTGCAGCAGCTGAGGTGTGTATTAGGAGGTTCTGCAGCAGCTGAGGTGTGTCTTGGAGGTTCTGCAGCAGCTGAGGTGTATTAGGAGGTTCTGCAGCAGATGAGGTGTGTATTAGGAGGTTCTGCAGCAGCTAAGGTGTGTATTAGGAGGTTCTGCAGCAGCTGAGGTGTGTCTTGGAGGTTCTGCAGCAGCTGAGGTGTATTAGGAGGTTCTGCAGCAGCTGAGGTGTATTAGGAGCTTCTGCAGCAGATGAGGTGTGTATTAGGAGCTTCTGCAGCAGATGAGGTGTGTATTAGGAGGTTCTGCAGCAGCTGAGGTGTATTAGGAGGTTCCGCAGCAGATGAGGTGTGCATTAGGAGGTTCTGCAGCAGCTGAGGTGTATTAGGAGGTTCTGCAGCAGCTGAGGTGTGTATTAGGAGGTTCTGCAGCAGCTGAGGTGTGTCTTGGAGGTTCTGCAGCAGCTGAGGTGTGTATTAGGAGGTTCTGCAGCAGATGAGGTGTGTATTAGGAGGTTCTGCAGCAGCTGAGGTGTGTCTTGGAGGTTCTGCAGCAGCTGAGGTGTATTAGGAGGTTCTGCAGCAGCTGAGGTGTATTAGGAGGTTCTGCAGCAGATGAGGTGTGTATTAGGAGCTTCTGCAGCAGATGAGGTGTGTATTAGGAGGTTCTGCAGCAGCTGAGGTGTATTAGGAGGTTCAGCAGCAGATGAGGTGTGCATTAGGAGGTTCTGCAGCAGCTGAGGTGTATTAGGAGGTTCTGCAGCAGCTGAGGTGTGTATTAGGAGGTTCTGCAGCAGCTGAGGTGTGTCTTGGAGGTTCTGCAGCAGCTGAGGTGTATTAGGAGGTTCTGCAGCAGATGAGGTGTGTATTAGGAGGTTCTGCAGCAGCTGAGGTGTGTCTTGGAGGTTCTGCAGCAGCTGAGGTGTATTAGGAGGTTCTGCAGCAGCGCAGCTGAGGTGTATTAGGAGGTTCTCGCAGCAGATGAGGTGTGCATTAGAGGTTCTGCAGCAGCTGAGGTGTATTAGGAGGTTCTGCAGCAGCTGAGGTGTATTAGGAGGTTCTGCAGCAGATGAGGTGTGTATTAGGAGGTTCTGCAGCAGCTAAGGTGTGTATTAGGAGGTTCTGCAGCAGCTGAGGTGTGTCTTAGGAGGTTCTGCAGCAGCTGAGGTGTATTAGGAGGTTCTGCAGCAGCTGAGGTGTATTAGGAGCTTCTGCAGCAGATGAGGTGTGTATTAGGAGCTTCTGCAGCAGATGAGGTGTGTATTAGGAGGTTCTGCAGCAGCTGAGGTGTATTAGGAGGTTCCGCAGCAGATGAGGTGTGCATTAGGAGGTTCTGCAGCAGCTGAGGTGTATTAGGAGGTTCTGCAGCAGCTGAGGTGTGTATTAGGAGGTTCTGCAGCAGCTGAGGTGTGTCTTGGAGGTTCTGCAGCAGCTGAGGTGTATTAGGAGGTTCTGCAGCAGATGAGGTGTGTATTAGGAGGTTCTGCAGCAGCTGAGGTGTGTCTTGGAGGTTCTGCAGCAGCTGAGGTGTATTAGGAGGTTCTGCAGCAGCTGAGGTGTATTAGGAGCTTCTGCAGCAGATGAGGTGTGTATTAGGAGCTTCTGCAGCAGATGAGGTGTGTATTAGGAGGTTCTGCAGCAGCTGAGGTGTATTAGGAGGTTCCGCAGCAGATGAGGTGTGCATTAGGAGGTTCTGCAGCAGCTGAGGTGTATTAGGAGGTTCTGCAGCAGCTGAGGTGTGTATTAGGAGGTTCTGCAGCAGCTGAGGTGTGTCTTGGAGGTTCTGCAGCAGCTGAGGTGTATTAGGAGGTTCTGCAGCAGATGAGGTGTGTATTAGGAGGTTCTGCAGCAGCTGAGGTGTGTCTTGGAGGTTCTGCAGCAGCTGAGGTGTATTAGGAGGTTCTGCAGCAGCTGAGGTGTATTAGGAGCTTCTGCAGCAGATGAGGTGTGTATTAGGAGCTTCTGCAGCAGATGAGGTGTGTATTAGGAGGTTCTGCAGCAGCTGAGGTGTATTAGGAGGTTCCGCAGCAGATGAGGTGTGCATTAGGAGGTTCTGCAGCAGCTGAGGTGTATTAGGAGGTTCTGCAGCAGCTGAGGTGTGTATTAGGAGGTTCTGCAGCAGCTGAGGTGTGTCTTGGAGGTTCTGCAGCAGCTGAGGTGTATTAGGAGGTTCTGCAGCAGATGAGGTGTGTATTAGGAGATTCTGCAGCAGCTAAGGTGTGTATTAGGAGGTTCTGCAGCAGCTGAGGTGTGTCTTGGAGGTTCTGCAGCAGCTGAGGTGTATTAGGAGGTTCTGCAGCAGATGAGGTGTGCATTAGGAGGTTCTGCAGCAGCTGAGGTGTATTAGGAGGTTCTGCAGCAGCTGAGGTGTGTATTAGGAGGTTCTGCAGCAGCTGAGGTGTGTCTTGGAGGTTCTGCAGCAGCTGAGGTGTATTAGGAGGTTCTGCAGCAGCTGAGGTGTGTATTAGGAGCTTCTGCAGCAGATGAGGTGTGTATTAGGATGTTCTGCAGCAGCTGAGGTGTATTAGGAGGTTCTGCAGCGTGTGGGTATAAGTATGTTACTGGTAGGGGTACAACCACTGCACCCCCACCCGTCTCTGTCTCCGAGTGAATGGCGTCATGGTCACACATGCCTTGTGTCACAACCTTCCAGCTTTTTGAAAAGCCCAAGAAAGGATGACAGCCGCTGCACGGGTAGCGCGCCTCGTACAATTATTTTTACACTGAGCCACATCCCTCACTCTGTGAGTCTATACGTGTTCTGTCCCTTTAGTGCCGCACACAGTGGTCATGCCCCCTTAGTGCCCCATCAAAGAAAGAATGCCCTGTTCCTGCTCTCTTTACAGTGTTGAAGCCCCTGCAGTGTTAATAAAATAAGAATGTAATACTCGCCCAGCCCGTTCCCCATCAGTCCTGTGATGTCAGTGCATCGCTCCTGTGTCACCACTGCGTGCAGCTGTATATGAAATCGATCCTGGGGATGTGGGACTGCAACTGAAATCCGTGACTGTCCCCCTGGATCTCGGACGGTTGGCAGGTATCCATACACACACATCTCCATCATCTATGAACACATACTACATATCCATCATCCATACATCATCCGACATTTCTAACCCTCAAAATAGAAGGCTCTGTGTAAGGTGCTGCTCTACTACATGCTGTAAAAAGTCAGAAACTTCAGTGGACACCACCCGATGGGGGCTAATAGAGTGCTCTTCTGTCCATCAGTATCACGGGGCCTATGAGTCATCATACATACATCACACAGTCAGGGTAGATTATGTTAGGACGGGCGTACGATGCGCCAAGATTAGAGGTTCAAGTCTTGAAGTTATTTTGGCCATGCTAGGAGGTTCATGTGCCAGGAAATTAAATTTCTGGTGTCATTTACGTTAGTTTTGAGAGTTTCCTAAGCCAAATACACACATCATACAGACACTCACCCATTCTTGATCAATGACTTTTCAAATACTTTCTTCCCAGGTCCCACCCCCATTTGATGAGGCATAACACCCCTTTCTGAGACACATCATCCCTAGGGTTGCCACCTGGCTGGTAAACCACCAACCTAGCGAGTATTACCAGCAGGAGAACGGTGCTGGTATTTAATTTTTTAGATGAAACCTTCTGAGAAGAGCTTGTGCATTGATGTTCTCAGCAGGCTGTCAAGATCTATCCTCAGAACCTAATCCCTTTCAACACACCAATATTTTCCTCCCAACCTTCTTGACATCAAGGAGGCTCTTAATCTCAAACTCAACCTCAGGACCAGCTGGCATAGGAGCAGAGACTAGAAGCTAGAAACCTTGAATAGTGGTTGAGCACCAGAGGTTTAGGATGTGCAATGTGGAAGAAATTAAGAAGACGCAGAGAAGGTGATGTAATTTGTAGCAGGCAGTGTTCATCTGTTTCAAAACCTCAAAATGGCCTAAGAGTTGAGGAGCAAACTTGTAGCATGGCATCTGAAACAGATGTCTCTAGAAAATAGTCAGATTTTGTCTCCTTGGGGGTAAAACAGCAGCCGGCACCTGGAACAGGAAGTGGAATCTGCAGATGTTGTCGAGATACCAAGTAGAATGGAGAATTATTGGTAGAGTTTCCCAAGTGGTTATTATAATTTGGCCAAGGGAAGCAAAAGTACCCATTCATCATGGGGAGAAGAGATGAAATGGCACAGATAACTCTCCAACTCTTGGTTAATACTTTCTACCTGCCATTGGACTCATGATGAAATGCTGAAGATAAATCCAACTTGACATTCAGAAGTCTACAGAGAAACCTCTAGAACCTGGACTTGAATTGAACTCTCCGATCAGAGACTGGAACAAACCATGCAGAGGAGAAATGTCGTTGATTAATAGGTTAGTGAGGTAGAGATCAGTAGAAAGGCCAGTCAGAGGCAAAATAAATTAGCCATTTTGGAGAAACGGTCCACAACTACCCAGACCACAGAACATATGGAGACAAATCTGTGATGAAGAAAATTGCGATATGTTGTCATAGAGAATCTGGAATAGGCAAAAGGGAGAAGACCCGCAAGGGGTGTTCTTATGTGATCATGTGGCACAAGAGGCTACATATGACAGACATCTCAGAAAAGGGTAGGCCACCAATATCCTTTGGAAATCAGGTCCAACGTCTTGCAGTCCCTAGGATGGCCTGTAATTTGAGATTTATGTCCCCAAGCAAGTATTTTTTTTCCTGTCGACTGCAGGAATTAATGTTTTTCCTGAAGGGATCTTATTAGAGAAAATAGAAAAAGGGTTGTCCCTACCAGGGGAGAGAGGTGTGTCCGCACTTCTCCCCAAGTACTGCTCAGAAAACTAAATTGCAGAAATTTCAAAGAGGGGCAGTAACGTACTAAAACATAACCTTTAATAATATCATATAAAATCTCAAACTGGGGCTTTACTTTAGGGCTTCCAGTGTGTGACTTCGTGTATACATGTGGATCGCGAGATCTAACTGTTTGTAAGCGGCCTTTATCTCAGTTTGAGATTTTATTTGATATTATTAAGGGTTATGTTTTAGTACGTTACTGACGTTACTGCCCCTCTTTGAATTTCCTGAAGGGATCTTCTCAACTAGAACAGGAACGACAGACATAATTCGGGCTAGGTCAATAATATATTGAGACTGACCAACTTGGTCTGCTGTATTAAAAGAATGCCTGCCTTGATGTTCTTCTGCAGAGGATGAAAGTGAAAAATGAAACTGAAGTGAGCAAAGAAGAGACACTGCCTGGCGCAGTTTAGTAGTAGGTCAAATTTTTGTGGTCAGTATAAACAATCACTGGGTGACAAGCACCCTCCAGAAGATGTCTCCATTCCTCCAGAGATAATTTAATGGCGAGAAGTTCATGATGTCCAATAGAATAGGTAATCTCAGCAGAAGAGAAAGCCTTGTGGAAGAAACCGCATGTCTGAGTCGTGTCATCTCCTTGTTCTACACTGCTCCTCCAAGAACAACTGCCCAATGTTAACCCCTTAGTGACCAAGCCTGTTTGGGCCTTAATGACCTAGCCAAATTTTGGAAATCTGACATGTGTCATTTTAGCTTAGAAATAGAATAACTTTGTAACGGTTTTGCACATCAAAGTAATTCTGACATTGTTTTCTCATCACATATTGTACTTTACTTAGGTGGTAAAATTCTACCGATAAAATATGCGTATCTTTATTAAAAAAGTGAAAATTTGTAAAAAACTGCACATTTTCCTATTTTCAACTGCAATATTTCATATACATACATAAATACTATTCAATATTTTTTTATCAGAAATTTATTTCCACATCTTTACTTTATTTTGGCTGCACTCACAAAAATTTTTACTTTTTATTTTTTTTTATTTAGGAGACTTTACATTTTAACATAAATGTTAACATTTTTGAAGTACATATTTTTTCCTGAAACAAGCCAAGTTTGCAGAGGTTTATAAGTGTCAGAAAAATAGAAACCCCCCAAAAGTGAACCCATTTTAAAAACTAGGCCCCTTAACGTATTTATCTATGGGTGTAATGAGTTTTTTGACCCACTAGTTTTTTGTAGAAATTAATGCTAAGAAGGTGAAAAAAAATGTAATTTTCATTTTTTACACAAAAGTGTCAATTTAAAGACAGATTTTTTTCTACACAGCACATGAAAATGAAGATGTACACTCCAAAATGTATCACCTCGTTTCTCCTGTCTTCAGAAATACCCCCATTGTGGCCCTAATCTTATGTCTTGACAAACGGCAGGGCCCAAACATAAAGGAACACCCAGTTGTTTTCAGAACACAAAATTAGCTTGAAAATGGTTTAGGCCCCATTGCACACTTGTAATGGCGTTGAGCTGCCAAAACAATAGAAAACCCCCACAATGGACCCCATTTTGAAAACTAGACCCCCTAAGGTATTCATCTAGGGGTGTAGTGAGCATTTAGACCCCCTAGTTTTTTGTAGAAATTAATGCTAAGAAGGTGAAAAAAAATAAAAATAGCTCCACGAACCATCCCAAAGGGATCCCTCCCTCCCTGGAAAGCCCACAAACTAAACAGAAAATGAGAATAAATTAAATTCCTGCCCCCCCCCCCCCTGTTCTTTTTGGTATTAAATAAAATTAATAATTTGCAACCGTATGGTACGTTTCAAAGCAGGGGTAATTACAGAGGCCTGGTTGTGATGGGCAGCTGGGGCAGTAAATCCGGGTGTCCCTCCTCCTTCCATGTTTGCTACACACCCGGCATCTTTTCTGTGCATACGTTTTGCTGGTAGTGGCAGGGACGGGGTGAGGGAAATGGCGTTCTAAAAGCCTTCGAACGTCCTCCGATTCGAAGGCTTGCCTAGGTGCGGGGGACTCAAACAGGAGACTCTCAATCACCTTCTCCTGGTACTCGAGGAAGTTGAGGTTTCCCTGGGACTTTTTGAATAAAATAAAACTATTATAGGTAGCAATCTGGATGAGGTAGATTGCTACCTTTTTATACCAGGCCCTGTTTTTTCGCTTCACCAGGTAGGGGTGAAGCGCTTGGTCCGAGAGGTCTACACCTCCCATAAATTTATTGTAGTCTGTCACACAGACCGGTTTGTGCTTGTCCGCCGTAGCCCCCGTCTCCCTAACTGCCACTGTGGTGTCTGCCTGCACGGTGGTCAGCATGTAGACATCCTTCCTGTCCTTCCACTTCACGGCAAGCAGCTGGTCACTTGCGAGGGCGAAGGATGTTCCTTTCTCCAAACGTTTGGAGACCAGCGGTTGTGGGTATCCAACTCTGTTTTTGCGGACTGTCCCACAAGCCCCTGTGTTTGCAGCATGGAGGGATTTATAAAGGGGTATACTAGTGTAAAAATTATCTGTGTACACGTGGTACCCTCTGTGCAGGAATGGTGCCAATAAATCCCACACAATTTTTCCCGATGTCCCAATATTTTCGGGGCAGCCTGGGGGGTTAAGTTGGGAGTCTCTGCCCTCATAAATAGACAGACCACAGGTGTAGCCGGTTGTGCTCTCGCACACCTTATACAACTTTACCCCATATCTGGCACGCTTGGAAGGAATATATTGACGGAAGGAAAGGTGGCCTTTAAAACTAAAAAGGGACTCGTCAACTGATAATTTTTTCTCAGGGGTATATAATTTCAAGAATAAATCTGTAAGGAGGGAAATAAGGGGTCTCAATTTATTTAGGCGATCGAAGGCTGGGTCAGTTCTGGGGGGGACTTGGGAATTGTCAGAAAAATGCATGAACCGCATTAGGACTTCATAGCGGTTACGGGACATAACTGCTGCAAACACAGGGGTTGAGTAGACAGTACTCGCAGCCCAATAGGATCGGACAGAGTTTTTTTTTACAATGCCCATGTCCAGGGTAAGCCCCAAAAATTTTTTAATTTCAGGGACACTTGTGGGGGTCCACCGTCTTACATAAATAGACGTGGGCTTTTGTACAGCAAACTGTGTGGCGTACAAATTAGTTTGCTGCACAATTAACTCAAGGACTTTATCATCTACAAATAAATGAAAAAAATCATAAGGGGTAAAATTGCCGACATCCACATTAATTTGGGGAGTGGGTAAAAATTGGGGTACTTGGGGGGGAAAATGAAGTGGCAGGAACCCAAGTAGCAGAAGGGACCGGACCGCTGGGTGGAGAATGAGAGGAGGTGGCGACTTCTACCACCATAGGGCTATGGGGTCTGGGGATGGAATCAGAGTCCCCGCTATCTGAAAATATTTCCGCCTCTGAAGCGGTGCCAGATTCAGAGTGGTCAGAGCAGAGAAATTCGTATGCCTGCTCCGCACTTAACAATCTCCGAGCCATTTTTTTTTTTTTCTGTACAGCTCAGAAAAATTCTAATAACTGACTGACACCCACCGACTGACGGAGTGACACCCACCGACTGACGGAGTGACACCCAACGACTGACGGAGTGACACCCACCGACTGACGGAGTGACACCCACCGACTGACGGAGTGACACCCAGAGACTGACGGAGTGACACCCAACTCACTGACTGACACCCACTGACCGCCAGTAACAGACGAACAGGGTCCCTAATAAAGATAATTGACTGTAACTAATAGACGTCTAATGACGGACGCCTAATCACGGACATCCACTGACCGCCAGTTACTGACGGACAGTTTATAATTAGATTTTTTTTCTTTCTTTTTTTCACAGTATGTAATCACAGAGCCAGGACAGAAGTCTGATCTCTCTCTCCTCACAGAACAACTGCGCTGAGGGGAGAGAGAAGCACAGCCCCTGTCCTGGCTCTGTTTTGTAAATATAATGGATGTGATCTCCATGATAGGTTTATCATGGAGACCACATGATCAGGGACCATTATTATTGGTCCCTGATGGTTACTGTGCTGAAGGCAGATCTTCAGCACAGTAACCAGTGCGCATGTCTGCACCATATTTTTTTTTTTTTATTAGATGGGGGGGGGGGCGCCCTAATAACTTTATTAAAATATATGTAAGGGCCCTATTGCCCCGATCGGGGTGCTGGGGGACCCGATCGGGGTGCTGGGGACCCGATCGGGGCATAACTTGAACTTCTCTCTCCTCTCCTGAGGAGAGAGACCTTACAGTAAGCGGCGGCGGACGGCTTTCAGTCTGCGCATGCGCCGGGCCGCCGCCGCCATCTTCCTTGAGGGTAAGGGGGGTGAGGATCGGGACCCAGCTTAGGGACAGAAGTGCTGGGGGACCCGATCCTAGCACCGGAGACTTTCTCCCTCCTCTCTTACATGAGAGGAGGGAGAAAGTTTTAGTACAGGCATCATTTTCGGTGATCGCCGTGATAAAGTGTATCACGGCGATCACGTGATCAGAGACCGCTTGTCACGGTCTCTGATCACTGCCCCGAGCCCTCAGCTACCTATGGTAGCTGCGGGCACGGAGCTACTACGCTTGATTTTAGCGTTAACTCGGGCTGAAGTGCCGCCGTAAAAAGGCGGCGCTCCAGCCCAAGGCCCCTTAGTGACCGCCGTAAAAACACGTATGGGTGGTCACTAAGGGGTTAAAGGCTGTCTTCCATTCGTCTCCCTATCAAATGCACATCAGGTTATAGGCACTCCTGAGATCTTTGCCCTTGCAGATTCTATGTAAGAAATCAATGACAGGGGACGTTTACTTAGGCCTCTTTCACACGGGCGTCATGTTTTTGGCCTGGAGAAGAAGCGGGTGCGTCGCGGAAAAAAACGCAATTTTTCTGCGCGACTGCAAAATATTGTAATGCGTTTTGCACGCGCGTGAGAAAAATCGGCATGTTTGGTACCCAAACCCGAACTTCTTCACAGAAGTTCGGGTTTGGGTTAGGTGTTGTGTAGGTTGTATTATTTTCCCTTATAACATGGTTATAAGGGGAAATAATAGCATTCTGAATACACAATGCTTAGTACAATAGCGCTGGAGGGGTTAAAAAAAAAATAATAATAATAATAATATAACTCACCTTAATCCACTTAATCGCGCAGCCCAGCTTCTCTTCTGTCTTCTTCTTTAAGGAATAGGACCTTTGATGACGTCACTGCGCTTATCACATGGTCCACCACATGATCTTTTACCATGGCGATGGATCATGGGACGGACCATGTGATGAGTGTAGTGACGTCATCAAAGGTCCTTTTCCTGCTGCACAGCAAAGATGAAGACAGAAGAGATGCCGGGCTGCGCGAACAAGTGGATTAAGGTGAGTTAAATAATTATTATTTCTTTTTAACCCCTCCAGCGCTATTGTACTATGCATTCTGTATTCAGAATGCTATTATTTTCCCTTAGAACCATGTTATAAGGGAAAATAATAATGATCTTGTTTGCGGATGCTTGCGATTTTCACGCAGCCCCATTCACTTCTATGGGGCCTGCGTTACATGGAAAACGCACAAAGAGGAGCATGCTGCGATTTTCAAGCAACGCACAAGTGATGCGTGAAAATCACCGCTCATGTGAACTGCCCCATAGAAATGAATGGGTCCGGATTCAGTGCAGGTGCAATGCGTTCACCTCAAGCATCGCACCTGTGCGGAAATCTCGCCCGTGTGAAAGAGGCCTTAGGATAGTGATTATGTTCAAACCGTGGTAGTTTATACAGGGTCATGGAGAGACAATGTTCTTCTTAAGAAGCCACCTCCAGAAAGAAAGGATGACTTGTGAATGAATCCTCTCTCCAGGTTTTCCTATATATAGTCTGATATGGCATTATTCTCAGGAAGGGACAGTGGATAAATGCCACCATGTGGAGAAGTGGTGCCAGACAATAGGTGGATGGGCCAGTCAAGTGGCCTATGGGCACCGGAGTATCAGCCTCCTGCTTATCAAAAACATCCACATAACTGGCTTATGAAAAAAGCAGTACTTAACAAAGGGCTTGCCCAGTGTCCCAAAAAATGACAGGAGCGAGGAGATGTACCAAGGTAACCCAAGCAATAATGGGCTGATGGATTAAGTTAGAACATAGCAGATCTTCTCCTTATGCAGAACCCCAAAATGGAGACCCATGGACATATCAGATTACAAGATATGTTCAGGGAGAGGTACCCCATTGACTAAGACCACAACCAAGGGTTTCTCCAGATAAACACTGATGCAGGAAGTTGCTAGAACCAACATTTACAAAGGCCTGGTCAGAGAAACAGACATTACCACAGAACAGAACACCACAATAGAGATGTCCCGAACTATTCGCCGGCGAACAGTTCCCAGCGAACATTACTTGTTCGCGTTCGCCGCGGCGGGCGAACATATGCCATGTTCGGTCCGCCCCCTATACGTCATCATTGAGTAAACTTTGACCCTGTACCTCACAGTCAGCAGACACATTCCAGCCAATCAGCAGCAGCCCCTCCCTCCCAGACCCTCCCACCTCCTAGCAAAAAGCAAGGACAGCATCCATCTTAGAGTCATTTGGAAGCTGCATTCTTAGTGAGAGGAAGGACAGTGCAGCTGCTGCTGATCTAATAGGGAAATCGATAGCTAGGCCAGTGTATTCAGTGTCCACTGCAGTCCTGAAAGACTCATCTGATCTGCTGTAAGGACAGCGTCCTGACAGCACCCCAAAAAGCCCTTTTTAGGGCTGGTACATAAGTCTGCTTTTTTTTATATATATATATATATATATATATATATATATACATACAGTGGAGGAAATAATTATTTGACCCCTCACTGATTTTGTAAGTTTGTCCAATGACAAAGAAATGAAAAGTCTCAGAACAGTATCATTTCAATGGTAGGTTTATTGTAACAGTGGCAGATAGCACATCAAAAGGAAAATCGAAAAAATAACTTTAAATAAAAGATAGCAACTGATTTGCATTTCATTGAGTGAAATAAGTATTTGAACCCTCTAACAAAAAAAGACTTAATACTTGGTGGAAAAACCCTTGTTTGCAAGCACAGAGGTCAAACGTTTCTTGTAATTGATGACCAAGTTTGCGCACATTTTAGGAGGAATGTTGGTCCACTCCTCTTTGCAGATCATCTCTAAATCCCTAAGGTTTCGAGGCTGTCTCTGTGCAACTCTGAGCTTGAGCTCCCTCCATAGGTTTTTGATTGGATTAAGGTCCGGAGACTGACTAGGCCACTCCATGACCTTAATGTGCTTCTTCTTGAGCCACTCCTTTGTTGCCTTTGCTGTATGTTTTGGGTCATTGTCGTGCTGGAACACCCATCCACGACCCATTTTCAGTTTCCTGGCAGAGGGAAGGAGGTTGTCGCTCAGGATTTCACGATACATGGCTCCGTCCATTTTCCCGTTTATGCGAATAAGTTGTCCTGTGCCCTTAGCAGAAAAACACCCCCAAAGCAAAATGTTTCCACCCCCATGCTTGACGGTGGGGACGGTGTTTTGGGGG
Source organism: Bufo gargarizans (assembly GCF_014858855.1). Taxonomy (NCBI): domain Eukaryota; kingdom Metazoa; phylum Chordata; class Amphibia; order Anura; family Bufonidae; genus Bufo; species Bufo gargarizans. The sequence goes on along the minus strand of NC_058084.1, from coordinate 470,278,248 downwards.
TCATAGGCAGCATTTTTCTTCCTCCAAACACAGCGAGTTGAGTTAATGCAAAAGAGCTCTATTTTGGTCTCATCAGACCACAGCACCTTCTCCCAGTCACTCTCTGAATCATTCAGGTGTTCATTGGCAAACTTCAGACGGGCCTGCACATGTGCCTTCCTGAGCAGGGGGACCTTGCGAGCCCTGCAGGATTTTAATCCATTGCGGTGTAATGTGTTTCCAATGGTTTTCTTGGTGACTGTGGTCCCTGCTAATTTGAGGTCATTAACTAACTCCTCCCGTGTAGTTCTAGGATGCTTTTTCACCTTTCTCAGAACCATTGACACCCCACGAGGTGAGATCTTGCGTGGAGCCCCAGAGCGAGGTCGATTGATGGTCATTTTGTGCTCCTTCCATTTTCGAACAATCGCACCAACAGTTGTCACCTTCTCTCCCAGCTTCTTGCTAATGGTTTTGTAGCCCATTCCAGCCTTGTGCAGGTCTACAATTTTGTCTCTGACATCCTTGGACAGCTCTTTGGTCTTTCCCATGTTGGAGAGTTTGGAGTCTGCTTGATTGATTGATTCTGTGGACAGGTGTCTTTTATACAGGTGACTAGTTAAGACAGGTGTCCTTAATGAGGGTGACTAATTGAGTAGAAGTGTCTAACCACTCTGTGGGAGCCAGAACTCTTAATGGTTGGTAGGGGTTCAAATACTTATTTCACTCAATGAAATGCAAATCAGTTGCTATCTTTTATTTAAAGTTATTTTTTCGATTTTCCTTTTGATGTGCTATCTGCCACTGTTACAATAAACCTACCATTGAAATGATACTGTTCTGAGACTTTTCATTTCTTTGTCAATGGACAAACTTACAAAATCAGTGAGGGGTCAAATAATTATTTCCGCCACTGTATATATATATATATATATATATTGCAGTTGCCTGCCTGTGTGTGTCAGGCCCACTGACTGTACTGTGCCCACTGCCAGTGCCCACCACTCATATTGGGTGGCACAGTACCTTGCAGATAAAAAAGTAATTAAATTTTTTTCTCTGTAATATATATTGCAGTTGCCTGCCAGTGTGTGTCAGGCCCACAGACTGTACTGTGCCCACTGCCAGTGCCCACCACTCATATCGGGTCTCACAGTAGCTTGCACGCATAGTACCACTAATCAAAAAAAAAATGACAGGCAGAGGCAGGCCACCCCGCAGAATAATGCCCAGTGTTCAGAGGCCACATACCCTGAACTCGAAAAGTTCTGAGGACATAGTTGACTGGCTTACACAGGACACCCAATCTTCTACAGCTTCCGCTCTGAACCTTGACGCACCATCCTCCTCCAGCTCAGCTTTGGTCACCACTCTCCCGCCCGCCGCCACCACCACCACTACCACCACAGCCACCACAGCCGCTTCACTTGATCCCTCAGAGGAGTTATTTACACATCAGTTGGATGAAATTAGTGATGCGCGACCATTATTGCCAGAGGATGTAGATAACAGGGATATGTCTCAGTCAGGCAGCATTACACACATGGACGTACAGTCTGATGATGATGATGTTGTACCCGCTGCTGCTTCCTTTGCTGAGGTGTCAGATACAAGTGAAGCAGTTGATGATGACGATGTGTCCGTGGATGTTACGTGGGTGCCCGCTAGAAGAGAAGAAGAAGAGGGGGAAAGTTCAGAAGGGGAGACAGAGAGAAGGAGGAGACGAGTTGGAAGCAGGGGGAGGTCGTCGCAAGGAGCTAGTGGCACAGTCAGACAGCATGTATCGGCACCCGGGGTCAGCCAGACAGCACGCCAATCAACGCATGCTGTTGCCACCACCAGAATGTCGTCATTGCAAAGCTCAGCAGTGTGGCATTTTTTTTGTGTGTCTGCCTCTGATAACAGCGATGCCATTTGCAACCTGTGCCAAAAGAAACTGGGTCGTGGGAAATCCAACACCCACCTAGGTACAACTGCTTTGCGAAGGCACATGATCTCACATCACAAACGCCTATGGGACCAACACATGATGACGAGTAGAAGCAGCACACAAGCTCAAAGCCACCATCCTCCTCCTGGTCCAGCATCTTCAGCCACGTCAACCACTGCTGTCCTCCTTGCCCCCTCTCAACCACCCGCCACTCCGCCTCTCACCTTCAGCAGTTCCATCTCATCTGCCCACAGTCAGGTGTCTGTAAAGGAAATGTTTGAGCGTAAGAAGCCAATGTCACAGAGTCACCCCCTTGCCCGGCGTCTGACAGCTGGCTTGACGGAACTCTTAGCCCGCCAGCTTTTACCATACCAGCTGGTGGAGTCTGAGGCCTTCAAAAAATTTGTAGCTATTGGGACACCGCAGTGGAAGGTACCCGGCCGAATTTTTTTTTCAAAAAAGGCAATCCCAAACCTCTACTCAGTGATTGAAAAGGAAGTCATGGCATCTCTGGCATACAGTGTTGGGGCAAGGGTCCATCTGACCACTGATACCTGGTCTGCAAAGCACGGTCAGGGTAGGAGTTGGTGACACCGCCACGACTTGCAGGCAGGCCTACTGCCACCTCCTCTACTCCTCCTACTCCATCCTCTTCCATAACCTCCTCGGCTGAGTCATCTTCTGCTGCGACGTCTGGCTCCACATCAAATGAATCCCCCCAGCTCCCCAGGGGCTATTCCACATCCCGGATACGACAGTGTCACGCTGTCTTGGAGTTGACTTGCCTGAAAGCAGAGAGTCACACCAGACCAGCACTCCTGTCCGCCCTGAATGCACAGGTGGATCAGTGGCTGACCCCGCACCAACTGGAGATCGGCAAAGTGGTGTGTGACAATGGAAGCAATTTGTTGGCTGCATTGAATTTGGGCAAGTTGTCACATGTGCCGTGCATGGCACATGTTGAATCTGATCGTACAACGCTTTGTGCATAAGTACCCAGGCTTACAGGACGTCCTCAAGCAGGCCAGGAAGGTGTGTGGCCATTTCAGGTGTTCCTACACGGCCATGGTGCACTTTTCCGATATTCAGCAGCGAAACAACATGCCAGTGAGGCGCTTGATTTGCGACAGCCCGACACGTTGGAATTCAACACTCCTAATGTTCGACCGCCTTCTCCAACAAGAAAAAGCCGTCAACGAGTATTTGTATGACCGGGGTGCTAGGACATATGGGGAATGTAAAGTAATAACTATTTTTGGAGGTATTACTATGTATTATAAAAGTAGAGAAATTGAAACTTGGAAATTTGCAATTTCTTTACAAATTTTGGGTAAATTTTGTATTTTTTTATAAATAAAAATGATTTTTTTTTTACTTCATTTTACCAGTGTCATGAAGTACAATATGTGACGAAAAAAACATCTCAAAATGGCCTGGATAAGTCAAAGCGTTTAAAAGTTTTCAGCACTTAAAGTTACACTGGTCAGATTTGCAAAAAATGGCCAAGTCCTTAAAGGGATTCTGTCATCAGATTTGTGCCCTATAAGCTAAACATATGGCCATGTCGGTGCTAATAACATGAATCCTAAACTGCCCTTATTAAACCTGCTTGTGGCTGTATTAGCCCAAAAAACAGGTTTTTATAAGCTGTCACTCACCTACCTAAGGTGCCCAAGGGGTTTTACGTTAATCCAGGGTGCCCAGCGCCACCTTCCTCACCTCAGCGCCGCCTCCTCAATCCACCCGTCCCTCTGCCAGATCCGGCGCCTGCGCACTAGGCTCAGCCTGATGCGCAGCGGACTCCTGGCAGTGGCTTCGTTCAACGAAGCTGCTGCCAGGAGTCCGCGGCGCATCAGGCTGAGCGAAGTGTGCATGCGCCGGCCTGATGCGCATGCGCACTTCGCTCAACGAAGCCGCTGCCAGGAGTCCGCGGTGCATCAGGCTGAGCCTAGTGCGCAGGCGCCGGATCTGGCAGAGGGACGGGTGGATTGAGGAGGCGGCGCTGGGCACCAGACGGCGAGGGGTGCAGGCGGGCACCCTGGATTAACGTAAAACCCCTTGGGCACCTTAGGTAGGTGAGTGACCGCTTATCAAAACCTGTTTTTTGGGCTAATAGAGCCACAAGCAGGTTTAATAAGGGCAGTTTAGGATTCATGTTATTAGCACCGACATGGCCATATGTTTAGCTTATAGGGCACAAATCTGATGACAGAATCCCTTTAAGGTGAAATAGGGCTGAGTCCTTAAGGGGTTAAAGCACGTTATTTCAAACAATTTAGGAATGTTAGGTGATTTATGCCCTTTATGGATTAAAACCAGACTCTGCGTCAACTACGTAATTTTCCATGGGAGTTTTGCCATGGATCCCCCTCCGGCATGCCACAGTCCAGGTGTTAGTCCCCTTGAAACAACTTTTCCATCACTATTGTGGTCAGAAAGAGTCCCTGTGGGTTTTAAAATTCGCCTGCCTTTTGAAGTCTATGGCGGTTCGCCCGTTTGCGAACATGTGCAGAAATTCGCGTTTGCTGTTAGCGAACGGAAAATGTTATGTTCGCGACATCTCTACACCACAATAGTCAGTTTTGGAAAGAAGTAATTTTCACCTAAGGCTATCTCTCCTACTAGCCCTAGGCACTGGAGTTTCTTGACTTGTGAGGGCAATTCCGTACATAATACACCCTAACACAGCAGTACAGAACTAAATTGTTGTTGCATCTGCACAGATGTTCCTCCTCTAACAACCTGTTTCGTTCAAGTTGCTTGGGTTCCTCTTGAGAGGCAGATGGGGAGAAAATGAGCATGGCCTTTGAGACGATGGTGCCAGGCATAGAGTTCTTTTTTTTGAAAGTAGACTCTCTGAGGGATTCCCTGAAGCATAAGTCTTTGCCAGTGGCCAGAGTAATTCACTCGTACAGAGTAGCTGGTAATTCTCTGCCTTCAAGCTCATGTTTGATTCAACCTGCCATATCCTCCCAGAAGGCTGCTACCAGAGCCCTGTTATTCCACGATAACTCCAAAGACAGGGAGCGTGATTACTACTATATTACTTATGGGGCCCAATGGGGGCATTATTACTACTGGGGGCACTGTTAAGACTAAGTGCACTCTGGCAGAGAATATTACTATTGAGGGAACTGTAGGACCACTATTACTACTAAGTGCACTCTGGCAGAGAATATTACTATTGGTGGGACTTTGGGAGCACTATTACTGTGGGGGGCACCTGGCACAGTATTACCTTAGCACAATTATTTTTGGGGGACAATATGTTTAAACTATTAGCGTCAGGGGCACTATTTGATGGATGCAGTTATTTTTTTAGGGCACTAGTATTTTCAGGGGGACTTTCTGCAGTATAGTATTGGGGAGCACAGCAGGCACAGTATTGGGGGGGGCAGGATGAGGTGTTCAGAAGGTGGGAGGATAATGGAAAAGTAGGAAACTAGAGATGGTTGAAAGAAATCATCATGGTGGTCTGGGTCAAATAGAGAAGATGAGGAAAGAGAATATCTACATCAGAGGATACATCACTGGATGTAAGAGGTATGTGGTGTAGCGCTGTATGTAATGTTTTCCATGTACGTCTTTACCAATTAGGCTGGAGGGAAGGGGTTAGGTTCAGAATTTGGCAAGGGGATGGGGGGAGTTCTGTTCAGATTTTAGCCTCCTGCAGCAGAAAGGCTAGGTGCCCCCCTACAAAGACCCTATGATAGATAGACTGATTAAGAAAGCCGTGGTAGATCTTGGATTTCCTTCAACACAGCATAAATGGCAGGTGCGATCTAGCACTGCCAGAATGAGAGGTATAGACCGTGGCTGAAGGGCAGGAGGTATAGCTTCAGGAGGCAGAGTTAGACAGAGGCAGCCATGGTGCCAGACATGCAGAGACGGTGTTCATATATTGGAGTAACTGTTCTTAGCGACTTTGCTGAGTAGTATCCCAGGATTGGAGTGCGAGCAGGGTCCATGGCCTGAGCAAACTGAATTGCGGCAGCTGTGAACCCACTGTGCCACCGAACAGATTTGGCTTGGGGCCACTTACTGGGGGCATTGTCAAGGTGGTCCCCCATACATGGATTTGAAGTTCACTTTAGGGGCCACTAAGGTATAGGTTCAGAGGCTGCTGACCCAGTCGTGCTAAGAGACACCAATACTTGGCACCAAATGGACAAGAAGTCAGGACAGGCAGAGTCTGTGCAATATGGTTTACAGAAAACAGGCCAGGGCAGGCGGCACAGGGTCAATATGGTGATCAGGTAGAGTTCGGGTACAGAAGATCAGAACATTCAATAGCACGCCGTAGCAAGACTAGACATGCAAGGAACCTTTTTCTCAGGCACCTTCCAATAGGGGTTAGCCTCTCCCTATTAAATGCTGACTTAGGCAGGAGACAGGTGAACCTGTGCACGCACTGGCCTTTTAAGAGTTGGGAAGAGCGTGCACATGTGCACCCTATGGCACCAGCCAAAGCAGGAAGGAAGTGGTGGAGAAAGCAACAAGCAGCATGCAGGGTGGAGCAACATGACGTGTTTGTACTCCAGCAGCTCAGATCAACGGCCAGTCTTGTGGGGTGTTCCCAGTATACAGTGATTAGTTCCTACCATAAGTGGTCCAAAGAAGGAGAACCAGCGGTGCGGATTGGCCATAGACCTTACGGGGAAAATTCCTGGTGGGCTGCCCAAGCCCTCCTTTCCGACACTGGCCTGGTACCTAATGAGCTCTAAGCGGTGAGAATCAGGTACTCATGTACCCGGCCAGTGACCGTGATCCTGAATTCAACTGCTCTGACTGCATCTCACCTCCAAAGACCCCGTATCTTAATCAGAGACAACTGGAGGAGGACAGAAAATTGCAGCTATTGATGGCCACAACAGAGGGGCAGCTTTTGGGGCAATATCGTGTGCTGCCCTGTCGTTTATGGTTCTGCTGAGATGGGATTTTGTGGTGTGGTATTGCTAACCCCACCTACTTGTGTTGCCCCAACTTCTGTCAATTTAGACTCGCCTACAACATGGGGCCACTCTTAGAGGGTTTTTTTCCAGGGCCACTTTAAGTTCCCAATCTGCCCTTAAGAACTGGTGAACCAGTGACAGGACCGTGGGTGCCCAAGGCACACTGATGTGTGGGGAATGAAGGCTAGCGAGATACTATAGAACACATTACTGACATTGCTGCTGGCTATGATAGAGCGGTATCAGGACCCAAAGGGCATTGCCGCTTGCTGTGTATGGGGTGGTCTAGCTGCAGACTCGTCAGAGCGCCCATGATGACCCGTCTACTACCAAAAGTGCCTACCAAAGGGCAAGCGAGCCTCAGAACTGGAAGAACGTGGCTTTTCCGATGAATCATGTTATGTCATGTTGACGTCCAGACACACTGACATCATTTACCTTGTGAAGAGATGGCGACAGGTGCACTATGGGAAGAGGCATCGTGGTCTGATTAATCACGTTACATCATGTGGATGGTCGAGTACACGTGGTACTTACCTGGGGAAGAGATGATACCAGGTGCACTATAGAAGAAGGTGGTCTGATCTGATAAATCAAATTACATCATGTGCATGGCTGGGTGTGCATACGTCACCTACCCGAGGAAGAGATGGCACCAGGTGCACTATGGAAGAAGGCAGCCTGGTCTGATGAATCACGTTACATCATGTGCATGGCTGGGTGTTCGTACGTCACTTACCTGGGGAAGAGATGGCACCAGGTGCACTATGGAAGGAGGCAGCCTGGTCTGATGAATCACATTACATCATGTAGATGGGCGGTTGTGTGTGTCAGTTACTTGGGGAAGAGATGGCACCAGGTGCACTATGGAAGAAGGCAGCCTGGTCAGATGAATCACATTACATCATGTGCATGGCTGGGTGTTCGTACGTCACTTACCTGGAGAAGAGACGGCACTAGGTGCACTATGGGAAGAAGACAAGTCGGTGGAGGCAGTGTGAGGCTCTGGGCAATATTCTGCTAAAAGCCTTGGGCCCTGGCTAGAGATAGCCTTGCGGTTTGCCCGGCTGTCGTTTCGCGGCAAACATTGCTCGTTCGCGGTTCGCCAAACAAGCGAACATATGGCGATGTCCGCCGGTGCAATATTTTTTTGCATTGTGCAGAACTTTGACCCATGACACATCCATCAGGTGGTACAGGACAGCCAATTGAGACGTTTCAGAACATGGACATACCCCTACCTTATAAATAAACCTGATCTGGCCGCCATTTTACATTCAGTGTTTTGCCAGTGTAGGGAGAGGTTGCTGTGTGGAGCAGGGACAGGCTGTTAGGGACACCAAACGCTGGCTAATAGGGCCACAAAAGTCCTTTTAAGAACTGGTATAGGTGTGCTATCGATAGGTGTGATACACAGAGGGGTGCGATATACTTATAATATACTTTCTAACATAGAAAGTATATTATAGTGCATTTGTACTGTGCAGCAGTTGTGTGCGGTTCTACTGCGATACTGCAGCTATATAGAGGGACAAACGCTATTGGAACAACTAATTGCAACTGGTGTGATATACCTGTTGCCCCCCAAAAAAACTGATTGAGGCAAGTGTGTGATATACCTATAATATAATTTCTATATAGTGCATTTGTATTGTGCAGCAGTTGTGTGCGTTCTGCAGCGATACCGCAGCTATACAGAGGGACAAATGCTATTGGAGCAACTATCCAATCCATTGACCGTCTAATATACAGTCCTGATCCAAGTTTAAGACCACTTGAAAAATGGCAAAAAATCCTATTTAGCATGGCCGGATCTTAACAAGGTTCCAAGTAGAGCTTCAACATGCAACAAGAAGAAATGGGAGTGAGACAAAACATTTTTTGAGCATTCAATTTAATGAAAACAACGAATAAACTGAAACAGGCTGTTTTTCAGCTGATCAAAAGTTTAGGACCACACCTCCAAAAAAACTAACCCCCCCCCCCCCCCCCCCCCCCAAAACAGAAATCTAACTTCCAAATATGAGCTCAGTAATGAGTAGCTCCGCCGTTATTGTTTCGGCATGCTTGATGCAAGCGTTTCCATGAGGTGAGTGGAACATTTCTCCTAGTGGTGAAGATGGCCGCACGAAGGCCATCTACTGTCTGGAACTGTTGTCCATTTTTATAAACTTCCCTTGCCATCCATCCCCAAAGGCTCTCAATTGGATTTAGATCAGGGGAACACACAGGATGGGCCAAAAGAGTGATGTTATTCTCCTGGAAGAAGTCCCTTGACCTGCGGGCATTGTGTACTGTAGCGTTGTCCTGTTGAAAAACCCAGTCGTTACCACACAGACGAGGGCCCTCAGTCATGAGGAATGCTCTCTGCAACATCTGGACATAGCCAGCGGCCGTTTGACGTCTCTGCACTTCCTGAAGCTCCATTGTTCCACTGAAGGAAAAAGCACCCCAGACAATTATGGCGCCCCCTCCACTGTGGCGCGTAGAAAATATCTCAGGTGGGATCTGCTTGTCATGCAAGTAATATTGGAAACCATCAGGACCATCAAAGTTACATTTTTTCTCATCAGAGAATAACACTTTCTTCCACCTTTGATGGTCCCATGTTTGGTGCTCTCTTGCAAAGTCCAAACGAGCAGTTCTGTGGTGTTCAAGGAGACGAGGTCTTTGAAGACGTTTTTTGTTTTTGAAGCCCTTCAGTCTCAGATGCCATCTGATGGTTATGGGGCTGCAGTCAGCACCAGTAAGGGCCTTAATTTGGGTCGAGGATCGTCCAGTGTCTTGACAGACAGCCAATTGGATCCTCCGGCTCAGTGCTGATGAATTTTTTTTGGGTCTTCCACTTGACTTTTTTGTTCCATAACCCTCAGGATCATTTAAGAAATTCCAAATGACTGTCTTACTGTGTCCCACCTCAGGAGCGATGGCGCGCTGTGAGAGACCCTGCTTATGCAGTTCAACAACCCGACCACGTTCAAAAAGGGAGAGTTTTTTTGCCTTTGCCATCACAACGTGTGACTACCTGACAGAAGATGACAATGAATCCACATCTTTGCACAGATTTGGCCTTTTAACCGCCTCCGGACCGCCGGAGGGGGCAGCGCTGCGCACAGTCACGCATATATGCGTCATCTCGCGAGACGCGAGATGACGCGCTTAGCCGGCCTGCGCATGCGCATCGCGGGCCAGCAAAAGTTAGAGGGAGGTCACATCACCAGCCTGCCAGCCAATGATCGTTGCTGGCAGACTGGCGATTTTTAAAATCTCAAATCAGAAGCCAGTTAACACATCATATTAGTAAATATGATCTGTTATATGGCTTCCCTGCTCCTCTGCTGGTCCTTTTCGTCGGTTGGTCTCAGCAGAGGAGCAGGCTTCACAGTGAGTAGCACCAAACACTACACATAGCCCCAGATCACCCCCCTGCACCCCAATTAACGCCTTGATCGCCCCTGTCAATCACTAGTGAAAGGGAAAAAAGTGATCAGTGTAAACTGTCACTTTTTTTTTTTCACTGGTATTGACCGTTAGGTTTTAGGATAGTTTAGGCCCCTTGGTTAGGTAGTTTAGCGATCGGTTAGCGCCCAGCCCACCTCACTGCAGTCACTGATTCGCTGATTAGCGTATCGCTAATCAGCATTTGTACTTTTATAGTATCTGTAAGTGATCAGAACTGATCACGGTCAGATCTATAATAGTATTAGTGTCACCTTAGCTCGCCCTCCACCCAAAACGCAGTGTTTGCCCGATCAGGCCTGATCGTTCGCCCACGCCCGCCCCGCCGCAGTGACAAAAAAAAATATTTTTTTGATCACTGCACATTCACTTTACACGCGCTGCGGCGATAAAAAAATCAGTTTTGATATTTTTTATCAATCGCAGCGGCCTCCGGTACTTCGCTAGCCTCCCATTTGTAAGACAGGCTTGCTTTTTTTCTTGGGTAGTCTCAGGAAATACCCCTAAATTTAGTAGCCCAAATGTCAAACAGGGGGTATTCTTCTGAAGAGGCCTACAGGCTTCTGACCCAGTCGGATGAGGAATGGGAACCCTCATCTGACGAATCTAGCGGGTCAGAATATGAACCTGTAGAAAGCAGTGGCATCTGACCCAAAGTTCGGACGAGGAGGTTGAGGTCCCTGATATCACCAGGCGTACCCGGCCCCGTGTCGCTAGACCACAGGTTGTGCAGGATCCGCTTCAAGGGCAGCAGAGTGGGGCTGGCGCTGTCGGATTACGTGGTGAGGCATACACCAGCAGCGCAGCCCTCCCTGGACCCAGTACCAGCACTGCCGTACAACATGGTGAAGTGGCGAGCACCAGAAGGGCAGTTGAAGCTGGTACGGTGGCACGTGCATTAGTTACCCCGTCGCAGCCACCGCACAGACGGGCCTGTAGACCCCCTAGAATCCCTGAGGTGCTGGCAAACCCTGATTGGCAGTCCCCAACTTCAGCGGCACCATTAGTTCCCCCTTTCACCGCCCAGTCTGGAGTTCGGGTTGAGACAGCTCAGATCGGTTCGGCCCTGGGATTTTTTGAGCTGTTCTTGACTGTGGAGCTCTTGGACTTAGTTGTGGCAGAAACAAAACGGTATGCCACTCAATTTATATCCGCCAACCCGGGAAGCTTTTATGCCCAGCCTTTCCGGTGGAAACCAGTCCAAGTTTCCAAATTAAAAAAATTTCTGGGCCTTCTCCTCAACATGGGTCTAACCAAAAAGCATGAATTGCGGTCATATTGGTCCACAAACCCAATTCATCACATGCCCATGTTCTCTGCTGCTATGTCCAGGACACGATTTGAGGCCATCCTGCGTTTCCTGCACTTTAGTGATAACACCACCTCCCGTCCCAGAGGCCACCCAGCTTTTGACCACTTCAACCAGAAATTTGCAGATTTGTATACCCCAGAGCAAAACATCTGCGTAGACGAGTCCCTGATACATTTTACTGGGCGCCTTGGCTTCAAACAATACATCCCAAGCAAGCGCGCCCGGTATGGGGTCAAATTGTATAAGCTCTGTGAAAGGGCCACAGGCTATACCCACAAATTTCGGATCTATGAGGGAAAAGATCAGACCCTGGAGCCGGTCGGTTGCCCTGACTACCTGGGGAGCAGTGGGAAGACAGTCTGGGACTTGGTGTCACCCTTATTTGGCAAGAGGTACCATCTTTATGTGGACAATTTCTACACAAGTGTGGCCCTCTTCAGGCATTTGTTTCTAAAACAGATTGGCTGCTGTGGCACCGCGCAAACTAGTCGCGCGGGCTTCCCCCAATGGCTCGTTACCACCCGTCTTGCAAGGGAGGAGAGGGCTGCCTTGTGTAACGAAGAACTGCTTGCAGTGAAATGGAGAGACAAGCGTGATGTTTACATGCTCTCCTCCATTCACGCAGACACGACAATCCAAATTGAGCGAGCAACCAGAGTCATTGAATAGCCCCTCTCGGTCCACGACTATAATTTGCTCATGGGAGGGGTGGACTTCAATGACCAGATATTGTCTCCGTATTTAGTTTCCCGACGCACCAGACGCTGGTATAAGAAGGTGTCTGTATATTTAATTCAATTGGCTCTGTATAATAGTTTTGTTCTCTACAGTAAGGCTGGGAGAACTGGATCCTTCCTCAAATTTCAGGAAGAGATCATCGAGAACCTCCTGTACCCAGGAGGTTCCGTGGCCCCATCCACCAGTGTAGTTAGCCGTCTACACGAGCGACATTTCCCCAGTGTCGTTCCTGGTACCTCAACCCAACCGTCACCCCGAAAAAGATGTTGTGTCTGTAGCAGGAGTGGAATAAGGCGTGACACCCGCTATTTCTGTCCTGACTGCCCTGACCACCCTGCCCTATGCTTAGGGGAGTGTTTCCGGAAGTACCACACACAGGTACACTTAGCATAGGGATCACATCTCACCAGGACAGGACAACAGGGCTATTAGGGCCCATTCACACAGAGCTGCTGCAAACCTCTCCTTTCACCTGGGACAAAGTGCATAATGTAGTTCGCCACATCTTTGGGTGATTTGCGCTTTGCACATTGTCCCATGGGGAAGGAGAGGTTTGTCCTATAAAGGTAAAAAAAACTAAACAAAAAAAAAAAAACACCAGTAAGCAAAAAAGTTAATGTTCAGTTTCAAAAGTTAAATAAAGTTTATATGTTCTGTTCTAAAGTTATTATAAAGTTAATAAAATTTATTGCGTTGCGGCCTGGTTTTTTCTTTTTTACCTTCCAGGTGGACCAACCGATCGACTAGCTGCAGCACTGATGTGCATTCTGACAGAAGCATTGCTCTGCTGTCAGATCACACACAAGTCGGTGTATGCGGCGCTGCAAGACGAGATTTCTCCTCTGCAGTAAAAGATACGTTTGCCGAGGCATATGAGCTGAGGGGGCGGCGGTGTTCATATGCTTTGGCAAACACTTTGTATATAAAAAATAAATAAATCCCGGCAATGATTTATTCATCCACATCGATTGATGTAAATGGAGAAATCGGGTTTGCCAGGGCATACGAACTGAGTGGGTATGGATGTTGGGCGGAGCTCCTATGTCCTGGCAGACGCCTTTCCCGTCCTTTTTTTTTTTTTGGCAGAGATTTTTTCATCCACATTGATCGATGCGAATGAAGAAATCTGTGGCGTTCATTTTTTCTTTCAGCCCAGAGGCTGAACGAAAAAAAAAAAATCTCATTGCCCGTATGCTCAATATAAGGAGAATAGCAGAAACTCCTAATGCTGGCCATACATGTAATGATTGCGGAGACCCTCAAATGCCAGGGCAGTACAAACACCCCACAAGTAACACCATTTTGGAAAGAATACACCCCAAGGTATTCGCTGAGGGGCATATTGAGTCCATGAAAGATTGAAATTTTGGTCTCAAGTTAGCAGAAAGGGAGATTTTGTGAGAAAAAACTAAAAATAATCAATTTCCGCTAACTTGTGCCCAATTTTTTTTTTCTATGAACTCGGCATGCCCCTCATTGAATACCTTGGGGTGTCTTCTTTCCAAAATGGGATCCAAATGTCTAAAAATGCCCTCCTAAAAGGAATTTGGGCCCCTTTGCGCTTCTAGGCTGCAAAAAAGTGTCACGCATGTGGTATCGCCGTACTCAGGAGAAGTTGGGGAATGTGTTTTGGGGTGTCATTTTACATATACCCATGCTGGGTGAGAGAAATATCTTGGTCAAATGCCAACTTTGTATTAAAAAAATGGGAAAAGTTGACTTTTGCTGAGATATTTATCTCACCCAGCATGGGTATATGTAAAATGACACCCCAAAACACATTCCCCAACTTCTCCTGAGTACGGAGATACCACATGTGTGACACTTTTTTGCAGCCAAGGTGGGCAAAGGGGCCCACATTCCAAAGAGCACCTTTCGGATTTCACAGGGCATTTTTTACAGATTTTGATTTCAAACTACTTCTCACACATATGGGCCCCTAAAATGCCAGGGCAGTATAACTACCCCACAAGTGACCCCATTTTGGAAAGAAGACACCCGAAGGTATTCCGTGAGGGGCATGGCAAGTTCCTAGAATTTTTTATTTTTTGTCACAAGTTAGCGGAAAATGATGATTTTTATTTTTATTTTTTTTCTTACAAACTCATATTCCACTAACTTGTGACAAAAAATAAAAACTTCCATGAACTCGCCATGCCCATCATGAAATACCTTGGGGTGTCTTCTTTCCAAAATGGGGTCACTTGTGGGGTAGTTATACTGCCCTGGCATTTTAGGGGCCCAAATGCATGAGAAGAAGTTTGAAATCAAAATCTGTAAAAAATGGCCTGTGAAATCAGAAAGGTGCTCTTTGGAATGTGGGCCTATTTGCCCACCTATGACCACCTTTACATATCTCTCCCTAACACGTGTTAGGACTATACAATTATTTATTTACAATTGGTCACTAGGACCATAGATGTCCTTGATTGACACGTGTTACTAAGTCTAAAATGTAACATTTATTACTTGTCCTTAAAATGTTTCGAACACTACAATTAAAATAATCAGCTATGCTTGCTAGATACATTCATCATGGTGCCGATGACTCTGTTTACTGGGTGATCCCACTAGAGGGCGCTTGTAACTATTGGCTGTTTGAGGCTCTCCTGCTTATTATTACGGTGCCCCAGTGCTATGTTACTGCGCTCTGTTATTGGCACAGTGCGCTATTTCAAACAGCAGTCGCCCTCATGAGGTACACTTTCTCTTTTTATATTAACAACAGGTCATATCCTAGCCATGCATACACTGGCTAAAACACGCTATCTGCCCCCTGACATGTTTCGCCAAACACTTGGCGTCTTCAGGGGTTTGGGCAGTGAAGTGTGTGTTGGGGGCGGATCCCGGTTTATAAAACCTCCCTATGGGCGTGGCGGTTCTGTTATCCAATGCGTGTCTCTCTTTCTCTTAGTCAGACCGCTCAACCACTCTTAATGTGTCTACCACTTATCGTTCCTTGATGTCTCCTCCTAGTGTCTCCCCAGCCAATGACCGTTCTCCTGCGCCAACTAGGTTGCGCTAATTCTTGGTCTAAATTGCCGATCCTTTTGACCAAATGCGCATGTCTGGGCACTTGGTCGCTGGCTGATGTCAATTCCATCTATATGCGCTCTTCCATTCTAGATGACGTCTAGACTATGCGCCATCTCTCATTGCGCATGTCATCTGACTTAGTCTCAGTTCCGTCCGGTCATGGATCGTAGTGCGGCTGCTCAGGGTGATTGTGCAGACACGTCAGATTTGTGAAGTACTTGTATTTATTCTCCCCTGTACATTTCAGGTCCTGAACGCCTGTATAGATATCTCATTAGGTTCTAATCCTTTGACCTTATTTTAACTACTAATAATGATGCATCTCAATGTACACTCCCCTCTATTTCATTACATCCATATCCCTATCTATAAATTAATATTTTATATTTATTTTTTTTAAGATTTTTTTTTTTTATTAAGATTTTTTTTAATGTTTTTTATTTTTTATTTTTAAGATTTTTATTACCCCTACATACAGTATATGTTGAGACTCATTAGGTGTACTTCTATTCTCCCTTCATCATCTGATACTACATACTACCCTGTTCTTAATTTTTCTATGGGGCTTATCTGATGTACAGTCTAATGTTATATCAGTATCTTATCTATACCTGATTGAGCCCCTCTATCTGCAATTTATTTATTATTGGACACTACCTGCCCTATATCAATGTCTTTTTTGTCTTTTGTATTTTATAGGTTCTAATAGGATGTCACACATCCCAGGACTCTCTAGACTCTCACCACGTAAGTATTTATTAGTGCATGACTGTTCAATTGGGCACGTGCTCATTTCTAAATCTTTTTAAATATAGCTTATTAATGTGTTTTATTTAGTTTTTATTATTATCCATTGAATTATTATTTTATATTCTATATTTTGTGATTCATTACTGACATTATTTGTGTCTACTTATTCTATCTTTTTAAATTAATGCACTCTTTGATCATATTTGTTTACTTATTTTCACACCTCTTAATCATAGTGAATGGCAGGATCTTGAGTTATTTTGATCTGGTATTGTTATGTCCATTATAATGTAGGGATTTTTATTTTTATCATACTTTTAGATTAAGGTTTATTGGTTATTATTTCCTTTACTCATTATATTTTATTATTATTTTTATTTTTTATTCTTTTTATATATATAGATCTTATTTTTTATATATATTTTATATAGATCTTATTTTTTATATAAATACGGATATATTTAGAGGGATCTTATATGAGATATATTGTTCTGTATCATCTACTCTCTATTTTTTGTACTCACATATATCTGCTTGGTGGTACATCATATCTATCAGAATCATATCCAGTATTCTGATCATTGTCTTGGTTTCCCAGGAGTCATCTTATCCGTCCCATATTATGCAAATCATAAAGTTCTATACATTTCTTTATTTACATTAATATAAAATTGTTTTTTAGGAATCTTTCTTATAGGAATGAGGCATAGGTAAATCCCTCATTCAGGCCATATGGGGCCAGACTACCTAGCCGATATATCCATTTGGTTTCCACTTGTTGTAGTCTCTGGTCTAGGTTGCCCATTCTTGGGCCTAGTTTCAGTTTTTGTATTCCCCATACTTTCAAATTCTGAACATTGCCATTATGTATATAGTGCATATGTCTTGAGAGAGGTGTATCGCCAGTAGTATTAATCATGCTAAGATGTTTTGAGATGCGTCTTCTCAATTCTTGCATGGTTTTACCCACATAAATCTTCGGACAGTCACATTGAATGGCGTAGACTACTCCCATTGATTTACAATTGATATATTCTTTGATCTTATATTTTTTATTGTCACTAGGGTTTGTAAATTCCTTCCTTGGTGACATCAGCCTGCAGAAGCTACAGTCCCCACATGGATAAGACCCAACCGTTCTAAGCCAGGTGGGTTTTGTTTGTATTTTGTCCTGAATGAAGTGACTGTGCACTAGTTTTTCTTTTATATTCTGCCCTCTTCTATACGTAATGGCTGGTCTAGGGGTGATGATCTCCCTCAACTCGTCATCTGAGAGTAGTATAGGCCAATGACGTGTCAAGATCTTACGTATCTTTTCATGTTGTCCATCATACGTGCCAATACACCGTATTGTTTTGTCATCTGGTGTTCTTATTTGTCTATTTCCAAGAAGTAGATTCATTCTACAGCTTTTCTTCGCTCTATTGTATGCGAAATGTAGAGTCTTTTTTGGATATCCTCTTGCCAAGAACTTGTCATAAAGGAGCCCACATTCTCTTTCAAAGTCTTCAGTTGTCGAACAATTTCGTTTTGCCCTCAGATATTGTCCTATTGGGATTCCTTTTTTAAGGCTGGTTGGATGGTGGCTTTCCCAATGTAGGAGGCTGTTTGTCGACGTGGGCTTCCTATAGATGGTAGTTTTAAGGCTACCATCTAATTCCAGGGCTATAGTGAGATCTAGGAAGTTAATAGCTCTCTGATCTATCTCCGCAGTAAATTTAAGGCCTAGTAAATTATTATTAAGTTTATTGACAAACTCGTGAAATTGTATACTAGTGCTGTCCCACAAAATTATAATGTCGTCTATAAAACGACCCCAGTATAGTATGTGATCTGTGAACTGTAAATTATCCTCTGTGAAAACCACCTGTTCTTCCCACCACCCTAAAAATAAATTTGCGAAGCTCGGGGCGCAGATAGTCCCCATAGCTGTCCCAGTTATCTGTAAATAATACTTCCCATTAAAAGTGAAATAATTGTGTGTCAACAAAAAATTCAATAGTGATAAAACAAACTCATTGTGCTCTTGGTATTGTATCCCTTTTTTGTTTAAATAATGTCTGATTGCTGCTAGGCCAAGATCGTGTTGGATGCTGGTATATAGAGCTTCAACATCCAGGCTCGCTATATGTGTAGTCTGGCTGACCTGAATGCCCTGGAGTTTCATCAACGTGTCCTTGGTATCTTTAAGATAAGAGGATAAACTAGACACAAATGGTGATATAATTTGGTCTACATAGCTGCTAATCCCCTCACATAGGCTCTGATTACCTGATACTATTGGCCTCCCTGGGATAGGATTGCGTTTTTTGTGTACCTTGGGGATAGCATAAAAAGTAGCTATTGTTGGATGAGGGTTATAGAGGACTCTCATCTCCTCCTTGGTGATGAGACCCCTTCCTTTCGCCTCATCCAAAATAGCTTTTAGATCGTGTTTAAACCTCTCTGTAGGATTTTCTCCTAATAGTCGGTATGTGTTATTGTCATTTAGGAGGGTCATCACCATACTTACATAGTATTCCTTATCCAGGAGCACTATGTTCCCTCCTTTATCCGAGGGCTTTATCTCCACGTTGTCATTTTTTATCAGGCTATCCAAGGCTCCTTTCTCCTGTGGAGTTAGGTTGGATCCCAGGGAGCTTTTACTAGTCTTGATTTTTTGAAGATCCTTTGTGACCAAGTCCACAAACGTCTCTATTTTCCCATATTTTGTAAATGGCGGAGTAAACCTTGATTGTGGAGTTAATGTACTATGAGGTGCCCTATGTGGCACTATTTCTCCCTGATGTTCCCTCTGAAGATCTTCTAAAATTTGTACCGCTTCTGCTTCTTTAGCACTTTGTTTTGTTGGGTCTCTTTCCAAATTTTTATGCTCTTTATATAATGCCAATTTCCTCGCAAATAAATTAACATCTTTGACCCAACTAAAACAATCAAAATAGGGTAATGGTGTGAATGATAATCCTTTGCTTAACATGGTCTGATGTTCTGGGGTCAGTATCATGTTAGTGAGGTTGATAATTTGCATATCGCTAGATGGGATTGCAGCTAGGTCCCCTGACGATACCCCCACTTGTCTCTGTCCCTGAGCTGTACCCCCGGTACTAAAAAATGGGGCATCAATGTCTGGGTAATATTCCCTGCTTGATTGGGGTTTCCCAGTAAACCACTGCCAGTTGGTTGAGGCAATGATGAACAGGATGATGACTGTACTGTCATAGCTTGTTCTCCTCCTCCTCCTGTTGCTCCACTCATATTTGTTAGTACTGGGTTGGGACATCTTGAGGTATCCTGCGAATATCCTCTACTATAGGCCTGTCTGTTAGATCTATTGTTTCCTCTCCGTTTGTATCTGGGTCTATAGCCAGTCTTATACGTGGTAGTATGAGTTTCAGGTTCAGATATATCTGACTCTGAAATGTCAGTATTTTCGCTGCGGTTATAATTGCTGCGATAGTTGGTTTGGTTATTCTTTACATATACCTTCCCTGTCTCAAAATCCTTTTTGTCCCTGTTATACTTGCGATGTTTCCTTTCTTTAACTTCGCTTTGCAAATATTCAATATTTTTTTGGAGTTTGGTCTCTAGGTTTGTAAATTCCGTTTGAACCCGGAATACTTGTATATCATTGATCTCCTTCTCTAGCTGTACTGCTATTTTACTCAATGACTGTTTTTCATACTCTAGTAGATATGTTTGCATACGCAAAGAGCAGTCAGTCAACAAATCCTCCCAGCCTTTCAAAAATTCTGGGTCATCCTGATGGGAGTTCGGTCTGATGTTAATCCTAATACCCCTATATACAATGTTTTGCTGTAGGTAAGTCTCCAAACTGGTTATTTCCCAGATTGATCTTATATATTGTTTATATGTTCTATTCAGTTCTTTGAATGCGAAGTTAATATCCAAAGCATTTACAGGTAGATTTTGTGTTGAGAAGACTCTATTTGCCTCAGATAGAAAGGCTGACGTAGTGGGTTGATTGGACAAGAAACTGGCCATCTCTCTCCTGGCTGACTCTCTATGCTCAAGATTCCTTTTCTTTGGGAGTAATTTTTGGGGTTTTCCCCCACTAGCTTATATGACCACCTTTACATATCTCTCCCTAACACGTGTTAGGACTATACAATTATTTATTTACAATTGGTCACTAGGACCATAGATGTCCTTGATTGACACGTGTTACTAAGTCTAAAATGTAACATTTATTACTTGTCCTTAAAATGTTTCGAACACTACAATTAAAATAATCAGCTATGCTTGCTAGATACATTCATCATGGTGCCGATGACTCTGTTTACTGGGTGATCCCACTAGAGGGCGCTTGTAACTATTGGCTGTTTGAGGCTCTCCTGCTTATTATTACGGTGCCCCAGTGCTATGTTACTGCGCTCTGTTATTGGCACAGTGCGCTATTTCAAACAGCAGTCGCCCTCATGAGGTACACTTTCTCTTTTTATATTAACAACAGGTCATATCCTAGCCATGCATACACTGGCTAAAACACGCTATCTGCCCCCCGACATGTTTCGCCAAACACTTGGCGTCTTCAGGGGTTTGGGCAGTGAAGTGTGTGTTGGGGGCGGATCCCGGTTTATAAAACCTCCCTATGGGCGTGGCGGTTCTGTTATCCAATGCGTGTCTCTCTTTCTCTTAGTCAGACCGCTCAACCACTCTTAATGCCCACCTAGGCTGCAAAAAAGTGTGACACATCTGGTATCGCCGTACTCAGGAGAAGTTGGGGAATGTGTTTTGGGGTGTCATTTTACATATACCCATGCTGGGTGAGAAAAATATCTTGGCAAAAGACAACTTTTACCATTTTTTTATACAAAGTTGGCATTTGACCAAGATATTTCTCTCACCCAGCAAGGGTATATGTAAAAATACACCCCAAAACACATTGCCCAACTTCTCCTGAGTACGGCGATACCAGATGTGTGACACTTTTTTGCAGCCTAGGTGGGCAAAGGGGCCCACATTCCAAAGAGCACCTTTCGGATTTCACAGGCCATTTTTTACAGATTTTGATTTCAAACTACTTCTCACGCATTTGGGCCCCTAAAATGCCAGGGCAGTATAACTACCCCACAAGTGACCCCATTTTGGAAAGAAGACACCCTAAGGTATTTCATGATGGGCATAGTGAGTTCATGGAAGTTTTTATTTTTTGTCACAAGTTAGTGGAATATGAGACTTTGTAAGAAAAAAATCATCATTTTCCGCTAACTTGTGACAAAAAATAAAAAGTTCTATGAACTCACTATGCCCATCAGCGAATACCTTAGGGTGTCTACTTTCCGAAATGGGGTCATTTGTGGGGGTTTTCTACTGTTTGGGCATTGTAGAACCTCAGGAAACATGACAGGTGCTCAGAAAGTCAGAGCTGCTTCAAAAAGTGGAAATTCACATTTTTGTACCATAGTTTGTAAATGCTATAACTTTTACCCAAACCATTTTTTTTTTTTTTACCCAAACATTTTTTTTATCAAAGACATGTAGAACAATAAATTTAGCGAAAAATTTATATATGGATGTCTTTTTTTTTGCAAAATTTTACAGCTGAAAGTGCAAAATGAAATTGTTTTGCAAAAAAATCGTTAAATTTCGATTAATAACAAAAAAAGTAAAAATGTCAGCAGCAATGAAATACCACCAAATGAAAGCTCTATTAGTGAGAAGAAAAGGAGGTAAAATTCATTTGGGTGGTAAGTTGCATGACCGAGCAATAAACGGTGAAAGTAGTGTAGTGCAGAAGTGTAAAAAGTGGCCTGGTCATGAAGGGGGTTTCAGCTAGCGGGGCTGAAGTGGTTAAAGGCATGTGGTCCTAAAATTTGGATCAGCTGAAAAACAGCCTGTTTCAGTTTAATCGTTATTTTCAATTAATTGAATGCTCAAAAAACGTTTTGTCTCACTCCCATTTCTTCTTGTTGCATGTTGAAGCTCTACTTGGAACCTTGTTAAGATCCAACAATGTAAAATATGATTTTTTTGCCATTTTTCAAGTGGTCTTAACCACTTGCTGCACACGTAACGCCGATAGGCGTCCGGGCGGCGACAGTCTCAGGCTCAGCGACGCCTATTGGCGTCATCTCGCGAGCCCCGAGATTTCCTGTGAACGCGCGCTCACAGGATCGCGCAGTTCACAAGTTGATCTAAAGCCTGCCAGCGCTGATCATTCGCTGGCAGGCTTTAGATCAACTTGTGAACAGGCTGTTTAACATCAGAAAGGTATATTAGACGCTGTTTTGTTAACAGCGTCTAATATACCTGCTACCTGGTCCTCTGGTGGTCCCTTTTGCTTGGATCGATGGCCAGAGGACACAGGCAGCTCAGTAAGTAGCACCAATCACTACACTACACCCCCCCTGTCACTTATTAACCCCTGATCACCCCATATAGACTCCCTGATCCCCCCCCTGTCATTGATCACCCCCCTGTATGGCTCCATTCAGATGTCCGTATGTGTTTTGCGGAAACACGGACACCGGCAATGTGCTTTCCGCATTTTGCGGTTTCGCACATCGCCAGAACTATATAGAAAATGCCTTTTCTTGTTCGCAATTGCGGACAAGAATAGGACATGTTCTATACTTTTGCGGAACAGAAGTGCAGACCGCAATTCTGGATCCGAGCGGGACAAAGTCTGTCCCCATAGAAATGAATGGGTCAGCAATTCCGTTCCGCAAAATGCGGAACAGAATTGCGGACGTGTGAATGGGGCCTAAGGGTCCCTTATCACCGCCAGTTAGTTAGCTACTTGTTAGGTAGTTAGCGCCCAGCCCACCGCACCACAGTCACTGATTAGTCGCTGATTAGCGTCATCGCTGTCGCTAATCAGCACTAGTACTATATAGTATCTGTAAGTGATCAAGACTGATCGCAATCAGATCTATATCAGTACATTAGGGTCACCTTAGGCTCTACAAAAAACGCAGTGTTCGCCCGATCAGGCCTGATCTTGTGCGCACACTTGCGTTCTGTCCGCCCCACCGCAGTGACAGAATTTTTTTTTTTCTGATCACTGCAAAAACACCGTAAAATCACTGCGGCGCTATAAAGATCACTTTTGAGGGGCATGGCGAGTTCATAGAGGATTTTTTTTTGCCACAAGTTAGCGGAAATTTTTTTTTTTTCTTACACAGTCTCATATTCCACTAACTTGTGACAAAAAATAAAATCTTACATGAACTCACCTCACGGAATCCAAATGCGTAAAAATGCCCTGTGAAATCCTAAAGGTACTCATTGGAATTTGGGCCCCTTTGCGCATCTTGGCTGCAAAAAAGTGTCACACATGTGGTATCGGCGTACTCAGAAGAAGTAGGGCAATGTGTTTTGGGGTGTATTTTTACATATACCCATGCTGGGTGAGAGAAATATCTCTGTAAATTGACAACTTTGTATAAAGAAATGGAAAAAGTCATTTACAGAGATATTTCTCACACACAGGATGGGTATGTGTAAAAAGACACCCCAAAACACATTGCCCAACTTCTCCTGAGTACGGCGATACCACATGTGTGACACTTTTTTGCAGCCTAGGTGGGCAAAGGGGCCCAAATTCCAATGAGTACCTTTTAGGAGGGCATTTTTAGACATTTGGATTCCAGATTTCTTCTCACGCTTTAGGGCCCCTAAATTGCCAGGGCAGTATAAATACCCCACAAGTGACCCCATTTTGGAAAGAATACACCCCAAGGTATTCCGTAAGGGGCATGGATAGTTCATGTAAAATTTCATTTTTTGTCACAAGTTAGTGGAATATGAGACTTTGTAAGAAAAAAAAAAAAAAAACGTTTTCCGCTAACTTTTGTCCAAAAAAAAAAAACTTCTATGAACTCACCATGCCCCTCACGGAATACCCTGGGGTGTCTTCTTTCCAAAATGGGGTCACTTTGTGGGGTATTTATACTGCCCTGGCATTTTAGGGGCCCTAAAGCGTGAGAAGTAGTTTGGAATCCAAATGCGTAAAAATGCCCTGTGAAATCCTAAAGGTGCTCTTTAGAATTTGGGCCCCTTTGCCCACCTAGGCTGCAAAAAAGTGTCACACATGTGGTATCGCCATACTCAGAAGAAGTAGGGCAATGTGTTTTGGGGTGCATTTTTACATATACCCATACTGTGTGTGCGAAATATCTCTGTAAATGACAACTTTTAAAAAAATATATATACAAAGTTGTCAACTTACAGAGATATTTCTCTCACCCAGCATGGGTATATGTAAAAATACACCCCAAAACACATTGCCCTACTTCTTTTGAGTACGGCGATACCACATGTGTGACACTTTTTTGCAGCCTAGGTGCGTAAAGGGGCCGAAAGTCCAACGAGTACCTTTAGGCTTTACAGGGTTGCTCACAATTTAGCTCCGCCCAAAATGCCAGAACAGTAAACACACCCCACAAATTGACCCCATTTCGGAAAGTAGACACCCTAAGGTATTCGCTGATGGGCATAGTGAGTCCGTGGGAGATTTTTTTCATTTTTTGCCAGAAGTTAGCAGAAATGGAAACTTTATTATTATTATTTTTTTTCTCATAAAGTGTCATTTTCCGCTAAATCATACATGAACTCACCATGCCCCTCCGCGAATACTTTGGGGTGTCTTCTTTCTAAAATGGGGTCATTTGGGGGGTATTTATACTATCCTGGCATTCTAGCACCTCAAGAAACATGACAGGTGCTCAGAAAGTCAGAGCTGCTTCAAAATGCGGAAATTCACATTTTTGTACCATAGTTTGTAAACGCTATAACTTTTGCGCAAACCAATAAATATACACTTATTGGATTTTTTTATCAAAGACATGTAGCACAATAAATTCTGACACAAACTTGTATAGAAATGTAATTATATTTGAACAATTTTACCAGAAAAATTTAAAAATACACTTTTTTTGAGAAAATTGCGGTCTATTTTGATTAATATCAGAAAAATGAAAAATCTCAGCAGCAATCAAATACCACCAAAAGAAAGCTGTATTTGTGAGAAGAAAAGGAGGTAAAATTCATTTGGGTGCCAAGTTGCATGACCGAGCAATAAACCGTTAAAATTGTGAAGTGCCGATTTGTAAAAAAGGGCCTGGTCACTAGGGGGGTATAAACCTGTGGTCCTTAAGTGGTTAAACTTTTGATCAGGAACTGTACCTCCAGCCACATAATCACTTGATCTTTTATGTGCGGTGAATGCCTAATTGTTGGGGCTTCGGAGGAATTCAACACCTGTGACGACCACGTGTTATTGAATTTCACCTATTATCATTTGGGGTTTATTCAAGAGGGGGGATTTCGTTAGCCATGTTTTTAATCCAATTTTATATTTTTAGTTCTTTTAAACATATGTATTTGACCTGTATTTGTACTGGCCTGCAGTAAAATTGATATCCATTGACCGTCTAATATACTGTCACGGATGTAGTAGGGGAGAACACCAAAAGACAACAAGACGGAAGGGAAAAGACACTGGGCCTCACCGCTAGGGAAGGAAAAGGGTCACCAACTATGAAACCCTGCTCCTGGTCCTAACTCCTATCCGTATGGGCACCTCTCGATGGTAGAGATGCCCATACACAGGAACCTAGAAAACCCTGGTGGCCCTGAGATGCCCTAGACTTAATGACAGGGCAGAGACAACCCGCTCCTTCCCTGGTGAAGGAACCAGCATCTCACTGGGGCCTAGTAAACAACAGGGGGGGGGGGAGGAATACAAAACACAACAAGCGTTACACTTAACTTCTAAGGATGATGGATGATCAGGACTTCAACTAGAACCACACTCCAGGTCTTCCAACACCAACTGAAGCTATCCAGAGCAAGGAGTGATGGGTGAAGTCAAACTAAATAGGGGGAGGTAAAGGTCACATGATCCACACCTGAACAGGAGGTGTGGACATACCAGCAACACACAGACAAAGTGAAACCAAAAGATGCTGTCAGATCACTAATGAGCAGATAATCTTTCAGACCTTCTCAAACCTGTCACCGTTGTGACAGTACCCCCCCCCCCCCTCTTCTACGGGTGACCTCCGGGCACCCAGGACCAACCTTATCAGGATGAGCTCTGTGGAATGCTCTCACCAGACGACTAGCATTAACATCGGTAACTGGAACCCACATCCTCTCCTCTGGTCCGTACCCTCTCCAATGAACGAGATACTGGAGGGATCTCCGGAGAACTCGGGAGTCCACAATCCTGCTGATCTGAAATTCCAAATTGCCGTCCACCATGACAGGAGCGGGAGGCAAGGAGGACGACTCAACAGGTTCAGCACATTTCTTTAACAACGATTTATGAAATACGTTATGGATTTTTTATGCCTGAGGAAGTTCAAGACGGAGGGCTACAGGGTTAACAATGGCAGTGATCTTATATGGACCAATAAATCTTGGTCCCAACTTCCAAGAAGGTATCTTAAGTTTAATGTTTCTTGTAGACAGCCACACCGAATCACTCACTCTCAGGTCCGGACCACTCATACGTCTCCTGTCAGCCGCACGCGTATACCTGTTGCCCATCTCTTTCCAGGTTATTTTGGATTTTCCACCAAATAGAAGACAAAATCGTTCCTCCTCAGGAATGCCAGAATTATGAGCACCAGAAAATGTACCAAACTGTGGATGGAACCCATATGCCCCCAAAAAACGGCGATTTATCAGTGGATTCCTGTCTACGGTTATTTATAGCAAACTCAGCTAACGACAAAAATGAAGACCACTCTTCCTGATTCTCTGAAACAAAACATCTCAAGTGAGTTTCCAGATTCTGATTAGTGCGCTCCGTCTGTCCGTTCGACTGAGGATGAAAAGCCGAAGAGAAGGACAATTGTACACCCAGACGAGTACAGAACGCTCTCCAGAATCTGGAAACAAACTGAGTCCCTCTATCGGACACCTACATCAGAGGGAATGCCATGTAGTTTCACGATGTTGTCGAGTCGTCGACAAACACCTGTGCAAGAGTTTTAGCATTGGGTAGACTAGGTAATGCAATAAAGCCATTTTACTAAAACGATCGACAACCACCAGAATCACGGTCTTTCCTGAAGAATTCGGTAAATCCGTGATAAAATCCATGGACAAATGGGTCCAAGGTCTGGACGGGATGGGCAATGGAAGCAGAGATCCGGAAGGCCGAGTATGTGTCACCTTAGCACGTGCACAGGTACCACAGGCTGACACATACAGGGAGTGCAGAATTATTAGGCAAATGAGTATTTTGACCACATCATCCTCTTTATGCATGTTGTCTTACTCCAAGCTGTATAGGCTCGAAAGCCTACTACCAATTAAGCATATTAGGTGATGTGCATCTCTGTAATGAGAAGGGGTGTGGTCTAATGACATCAACACCCTATATCAGGTGTGCATAATTATTAGGCAACTTCCTTTCCTTTGGCAAAATGGGTCAAAAGAAGGACTTGACAGGCTCAGAAAAGTCAAAAATAGTGAGATATCTTGCAGAGGGATGCAGCACTCTTAAAATTGCAAAGCTTCTGAAGCGTGATCATCGAACAATCAAGCGTTT
Organism: Bufo gargarizans; assembly: GCF_014858855.1. Taxonomy (NCBI): domain Eukaryota; kingdom Metazoa; phylum Chordata; class Amphibia; order Anura; family Bufonidae; genus Bufo; species Bufo gargarizans. The sequence goes on along the minus strand of NC_058084.1, from coordinate 470,250,568 downwards.
CATTCAAAATAGTCAACAGGGTCGCAAGAAGCGTGTGGAAAAACCAAGGCGCAAAATAACTGCCCATGAACTGAGAAAAGTCAAGCGTGCAGCTGCCAAGATGCCACTTGCCACCAGTTTGGCCATATTTCAGAGCTGCAACATCACTGGAGTGCCCAAAAGCACAAGGTGTGCAATACTCAGAGACATGGCCAAGGTAAGAAAGGCTGAAAGACGACCACCACTGAACAAGACACACAAGCTGAAACGTCAAGACTGGGCCAAGAAATATCTCAAGACTGATTTTTCTAAGGTTTTATGGACTGATGAAATGAGAGTGAGTCTTGATGGGCCAGATGGATGGGCCCATGGCTGGATTGGTAAAGGGCAGAGAGCTCCAGTCCGACTCAGACGCCAGCAAGGTGGAGGTGGAGTACTGGTTTGGGCTGGTATCATCAAAGATGAGCTTGTGGGGCCTTTTCGGGTTGAGGATGGAGTCAAGCTCAACTCCCAGTCCTACTGCCAGTTTCTGGAAGACACCTTCTTCAAGCAGTGGTACAGGAAGAAGTCTGCATCCTTCAAGAAAAACATGATTTTCATGCAGGACAATGCTCCATCACACGCGTCCAAGTACTCCACAGCGTGGCTGGCAAGAAAGGGTATAAAAGAAGAAAATCTAATGACATGGCCTCCTTGTTCACCTGATCTGAACCCCATTGAAAACCTGTGGTCCATCATCAAATGTGAGATTTACAAGGAGGGAAAACAGTACACCTCTCTGAACAGTGTCTGGGAGGCTGTGGTTGCTGCTGCACGCAATGTTGATGGTGAACAGATCAAAACACTGACAGAATCCATGGATGGCAGGCTTTTGAGTGTCCTTGCAAAGAAAGGTGGCTATATTGGTCACTGATTTGTTTTTGTTTTGTTTTTGAATGTCAGAAATGTATATTTGTGAATGTTGAGATGTTATATTGGTTTTACTGGTAAAAATAAATAATTGAAATGGGTATATATTTGTTTTTTGTTAAGTTGCCTAATAATTATGCACAGTAATAGTCACCTGCACACACAGATATCCCCCTAAAATAGCTAAAACTAAAAACAAACTAAAAACTACTTCCAAAAATATTCAGCTTTGATATTAATGAGTTTTTTGGGTTCATTGAGAACATGGTTGTTGTTCAATAATAAAATTAATCCTCAAAAATACAACTTGCCTAATAATTCTGCACTTCCTGTAGTCCTCAATACACTTACGCAACCCCGGACACCAGAATCTGCGAGAGATGAGATCGATAGTCGATCTGCTCCCAGGGTGCCCAGCAAGCACCGTACAGTGATGTTCCTCGAACACCTTGTGACGTAATTCGGGGGGAAGAAACAATTTCCCCTGAGGACAAGAGTCCGGAGCATCCTCCTGTGCCTCCAACACCCTGGCCTCGAGATCAGGATAAAGAGCGGAAATGACTACCCCTTCAGATAAAATGGGACTAGGGTCATTAGACTCACCCTCCCCCCACCCTCCCCCAGGAATAGCTACGTGACAAAGCATCCGCCTTGACGTTCTTAACCCCAGGGTGGTAAGTGACGATTAAGTTAAATCTGGTGAAAAACAATGACCATCTGGCCTGCCTTGGGTTCCGTCGCTTAGCCGACTCCAAGTAGGCCAGATTCTTGTGATCCGTAATTACCTTAATAGGATGAATTGCTCCTTCTAACCAATGCCGCCATTCCTCGAATGCCAACTTAATGGCCAGCAATTCCCTATTCCCCACATCATAATTCCTTTCAGCAGTCGAAAGTTTTTTTAGAGAAAAATGCACATGCGCGCCATTTACTGGGTGAAGGACCCTGCGACAATATTGCTCCTACCCCAACCTCTGACGCGTCAACCTCAACAATAAATGGCTGAGACACGTCCGGTTGCACCAGAATAGGGGCCGAAGCAAAACATTCTTTCACAGCAAAAAAGGCCTGTAATGCCGCATCAGACCAAATAGAAATATCAGCACCCTTCCTAGTCATGTCTGTTAAAGGTTTAACCACCGATGAATAGTTAAAGATTAATTTACGGTAGTAGTTGGTAAACCCCAAAAACCGCAAAGACAGAAATACTATTCTCTAATGCATTAGTAGTCAACCCGTGAATGCATACAAACTGTCCATCAATCAAGTTAACTCCTGCCCCACTGTCGATAAAAGCTTTGATTTTCACAGTTTTGGACTCTAGCGCCACCTCGGCTGACAGGAGAAAATGGGTACTACCAGTAAAAGACAAAAGTAGGTTTTCTTGCTGCCCACCCACACTACCAATAGTAATTTGGGGATTAAACTTTTTTTTTCCTTTGGTTTACACCTTGATGCTGCAAGTACGGACAAATATTCACAAAATGTCCCTTCTTGCCACAACAAAAGCAGACTCCTTTCACATGACCCAAGCTTTTGCCAGTAGTTCCAGGAGTAGCTCCTCCTAACTGCATAGGCTCATCACAAGGCACAACCACCCGAGTCTCTCCACCATAAGTGTCAAAGGAAGCAGTACCCTTATTGGACAGTACGTTCTGAAGGTGAGGACCCCTAGATCGCTCCCTCAGGCGTCTATCAAGACGTACAGCAAGGGACTTAGCTGCTTCCAATGACTCAGGATTTTCATGAAAAGCCAATGCGTCCTGCAGTCTCTCAGAGAGACCCTGGCAGAATTGGCTACGGAGAGCAGAATCGTTCCACTCTGTATCCGTAGCCCATCTCCTAAATTCAGAGCAAAAGGTCTCCGCAGAATGTTCTCCCTGCCGCAAACCCCGTAACTTGGTCTCGGCCTGAGAGATCCGATCCGGGTCATCATAGATAAGACCCAAGGCTCTAAAGAATTCATCTACCGACCGGAGGGACGGTGACCCGGTCGGCAGAGAAAAAGCCCAAGATTGGGCGTCCTCTTTAACCGCCTCCGGACCGCCTAACGCAGATCTGCGGTCCGGAGGCGGCAGCGCTGCGCACAATCACTCATTGGCGCGTCATCTCGCTTAGCCGGCCCGCGCATGCGCAGTGCGGGCCGGCATTTCGTCAATGGGGGTCGCGTCATCAGCTTGCCAGCCAATGATCGCGGCTGGCAAGCTGATGATTTTTAAAAAATCCAATCAGAAGCCACATAGCAGATCATATTAGTAAATATGATCTGTTATATGGCTGCCTGCTCCTCTGCTGGTCCTTTTCGTCGGTTGGATCCAGCAGAGGAGCAGGCTTCACAGTGAGTACACCAACACTACACACATAGCCCCAGATCACCCCCCTGAACCCCAATTAACCCTTTGATCACCCCTTTGATCGCCCCTGTCAATTACTAGTGAAAGGAAAAAAGTGATCAGTGTAAACTGTCACTTTTTTTTTTCACTGGTATTGACTGTTAGGTTTTAGGATAGTTTAGGCCCCTTGGTTAGGTAGTTTAGGGATCAGTTAGCGCCCAGCCCACCGCAGTCACTGATTCGCTGATTAGCGTATCGCTAATCAGCATTTGTACTTTTATAGTATCTGGAAGTGATCAAAACTGATCACGGTCAGATCTATAATAGTATTAGTGTCACTTTAGTTCGCCCTCCACCCAAAACGCAGTGTTTGCCCGATCAGGCCTGATCGGTCGCCCACACGTGCGTTCGCCCACGCCCGCCCCACCGCAGTGACAAAAAATATATTTTTTTGATCACTGCACATTCACTTTACACGCGCTGCGGCGATAAAAAAATCAGTTTTGATATTTTTTATCCACCGCAGCGGCCTCCGGTACTCCGCTAGCCTCCCATTTGTAAGACAGGCTTGCTTTTTTTCTTGGGTAGTCTCAGGGAATACCCCTAAATTTAGTTGCCCAAATGTCAAACAGGGGGTATTCTTCTGAAGAGGCCTACAGGCTTCTGACCCAGTCGGATGAGGAATGGGAACCCTCATCTGATGAATCTAGCGGGTCAGAATACGAACCTGTAGAAAGCAGTGGCAGTCTGACCCAAAGTTCGGACGAGGAGGTTGAGGTCCCTGATAGCACCAGGCGTACCCGGCCCCGTGTCGCTAGACCGCAGGTTGCGCAGGATCCGCTTCAAGAGCAGCAGAGTGGGGCTGGTGCTGTCGGATTACGTGGTGAGGCATACACCAGCAGCCCAGCCCTCCCTGGACCTAGTACCAGCACTGCCGTAGAACATGGTGAAGTGGCGAGCACCAGAAGGGCAGTTGAAGCTGGTACGGTGGCACGAGCAGTAGTGACCCCGTCGCAGCCACCGCAAAGACGTGCCCGTAGAGCCCCTAGAATCCCAGAGGTGCTGGCAAACCCTGATTGGCAGTCCCCAGCTTCAGCCGCACCTGTAGTTCCCCCTTTCACCGCCCAGTCTGGAGTTCGGGTTGAGACAGCTCAGATCGGTTCGGCCCTGGGATTTTTTGAGCTGTTCTTGACTGCGGAGCTCTTGGACTTAGTCGTGGCTGAAACAAATCGGTATGCCACACAATTTATAACCGCCAACCCGGGAAGCTTTTATGCCCAGCCTTTCCGGTGGAAACCAGTCCAAGTTTCCGAAATTAAAACTTTTCTGGGCCTTCTCCTCAACATGGGTCTAACTAAAAAGCATGAATTGCGGTCATATTGGTCCACGAACCCAATTCATCACATGCCCATGTTCTCTGCTGCTATGTCCAGGGCACGTTTTGAGGCCATCCTGCGTTTCCTGCACTTTAGTGACAACACCGCCTCCCGTCCGAGAGGCCACCCAGCTTTTGACCGGCTCCACAAAATTCGGCCCCTTATAGACCATTTCAACCAGAAATTTGCAGATTTGTATACCCCAGAGCAAAACATCTGCGTAGACGAGTCCCTAATACATTTTACCGGGCGCCTTGGCTTCAAACAATACATCCCAAGCAAGCGCGCCCGGTATGGGGTCAAATTGTATAAGCTCTGTGAAAGGGCCACAGGCTATACCCACAAATTTCGGATCTATGAGGGAAAAGATCAGACCCTGGAGCCGGTCGGTTGCCCTGACTACCTGGGGAGCAGTGGGAAGACAGTTTGGGACTTGGTGTCACCTTTATTCGGCAAGGTGTACCATCTTTATGTGGACAATTTCTACACAAGTGTGGCCCTCTTTAGGCATTTGTTTCTAGAACAGATTGGCGCCTGTGGCACCGCGCGAACTAGTCGCGTGGGCTTCCCCCAGCGGCTCGTTACCACCCGTCTTGCAAGGGGGGAGAGGGCTGCCTTGTGTAACGAAGAACTGCTCGCGGTGAAATGGAGAGACAAGCGTGACGTTTACATGCTCTCCTCCATTCACGCAGACACGACAATACAAATTGAGCGAGCAACCAGTGTCATTGAAAAGCCCCTCTCAGTCCACGACTATAACCTTCACATGGGAGGGGTGGACTTCAATGACCAGATCTTGTCTCCGTATTTAGTTTCCCGCAGAACCAGACGCTGGTATAAGAAGGTGTCTGTATACGGTATTTGATTCAATTGGCTCTGTATAATAGTTTTGTTCTCTACAGTAAGGCTGGGAGAACACGATCCTTCCTCAAATTTCAGGAAGAGATAATCGAGAACCTCCTGTACCCAGGAGGTTCCGTGGCCCCATCCACCAGTGTAGTGAGCCGTCTACACGAGCGACATTTCCCCAATGTCGTTGCCGGTACCTCAACCCAACCGTCACCCCGAAAAAGATGTCGTGTCTGTAGCAGGAGTGGAATAAGGCGTGACACCCGCTATTTCTGTCCTGACTGCCCTGACCACCCTGCCCTATGCTTAGGGGAGTGTTTCCGGAAGTACCACACACAGGTACACCTAGCATAGGGATCACATCTCACCAGGACAGGCACACAGGGCTATTAGGGCCCATTCACTCACACAGCTGCTGCAAACGTCTCCTTTCACCTGGGACAAAGTGCATAACGCACTTCGCCACATCTTTGGGCGATTTGCGCTTTGCACATTGACCCATGGGGAAGGAGAGGTTTGTTCTATAAAGGTAAAAAAAAAAAAAAAAAACACCAGTAAGCAAAAAGGTTAATGTTCAGTTAAAAAAGTTAAAGTTTATATTTATTGTTCTGTTCCAAAGTTAATAAAATTATTGCGTTGCGGCTTCGCTTTTTTTTTTTTTACCTTCCAGGTGGACCAACCGATCGACTAGCTGCAGCACTGATGTGCATTCTGACAGAAGCATTGCGCTGCTGTCAGATTACACGCAAGTCGGTGTATGCGGCGCTGCAAGACGAGATTTCTCCTCTGCAGTAAAAGATACGTTTGCCGAGGCATACGAGCTGAGGAGGAGGCGGTGTTCCTATGCTTTGGCAAACACTTTGTATATAAAAAATAAATAAAAAATCCCGGCAATGATTTATTCATCCACATCGATTGATGTGAATGGAGAAATCTGGTTTGCCAGGGCATACGAGCTAAGTGGGTATGGATGTTGGGCGGAGCTCCTATGTCCTGGCAGACGCCTTTCCCCTCCTTTTTTTTTTTGGCAGAGATTTTTTCATCCACATTGATCGATGCGAATGAAGAAATCTGTGCCGTTCATTTTTTTCTTTCAGCCCAGAGGCTGAACGGAAAAAAAAAATCTCATTACCTGTATGCTCAATATAAGGAGAATAGCAGAAACTCCTAATGCTGGCCATACATGTAATGATTGCGGAGACCCTCAAATGCCAGGGCAGTACAAACACCCCACAACTGACCCCATTTTGGAAAGAAGACACCCCAAGGTATTCGCTGAGGGGCATATTGAGTCCATGAAAGATTTAAATTTTTGTCCCAAGTTAGCGGAAAGTGAGACTTTGTGAGAAAAAACAAAAAAAAAATCTATTTCCGCTAACTTATGCCCCCAAAAAAAATTTCTATGAACTCGCCAGGCCCCTCATTGAATATCTTGGGGTGTCTTCTTTCCAAAGTGGGGTCACATGTGGGGTATTTATACTGCCCTGGCTTTTTAGGGGCCCTAAAGCGTGAGAAGAAGTCTGGGATCCAAATGTCTAAAAATGCCCTCCTAAAAGGAATTTGGGCATCTTTGCGCATCTAGGCTGCAAAAAAGTGTCACACATCTGGTATCGCCATACTCAGGAGAAGTTGGGGAATGTGTTTTGGGGTGTCATTTTACATATACCCATGCTGGGTGAGATAAATATCTTGGTCAAATGCCAACTTTGTATAAAAAAATGGGAAAAGTTGTCTTTTGCCAAGATATTTCTCTCACCCAGCATGGGTATATGTAAAATGACACCCCAAAACACATTCCCCATCTTCTCCTGAGTACGGCGATACCAGATGTGTGACACTTTATTGCAGCCTAGGTGGGCAAAGGGGCACACATTCCAAAGTGCACCTTTCGGATTTCGCAGGCCATTTTTTACAGATTTTGATTGCAAAGTACTTCTCACACATATGGGCCCCTAAATTGCCAGGGCAGTATAACTACGCCACAAGTGACCCCATTTTGGAAAGAAGACACCCCAAGGTATTCCGTGAGGGGCATGGCGAGTTCCTAGAATTTTTTTTTTTTTGTCGCAAGTTAGTGGAATATGAGACTTTGTAAGGAAAATAAAAATAAAAATCATAATTTTCCGCTAACTTGTGACAAAAAATAAAAAATTCTAGGAAGTCGCCATGCCCCTCAGGGAATACCTTGGGGTGTCTTCTTTCCAAAATGGGGTCACTTGTGGGGTAGTTATACTGCCCTGGCATTCTAGGGGCCCAGATGTGTGAGAAGAAGTTTGCAATCAAAATCTGTAAAAAATGACCGGTGAAATTCGAAAGGTGCACTTTGGAATGTGGGCCCCTTTGTCCACCTTGGCTGCAAAAAAGTGTCACACATGTGGTATCGCCGTACTCAGGAGAAGTTGGGGAATGTGTTTTGGGGTGTCATTTTACATATACCCATGCTGGGTGAGATAAATATCTTGGTCAAATGCCAACTTTGTATAACAAAATTGGAAAAGTTGTCTTTTGCCAAGATATTTCTCTCACCCAGCATGGGTATATGTAAAATGACACCCCAAAACACATTCCCCAACTTCTCCTGAGTACGGCGATACCAGATGTGTGACACTTTTTTGCAGCCAAGGTGGGCAAAGGGGCACATATTCCAAAGTGCACCTTTCGGATTTCACCGGTCATTTTTTACAGATTTTGATTGCAAAGTACTTCTCACACATTTGGGCCCCTAAATTGCCAGGGCAGTATAACTACCCCACAAGTGACCCCATTTTGGAAAGAAGACACCCCAAGGTATTTTGTGATGGGCATAGTGAGTTCATAGAAGTTTTTATTTTTTGTCACAAGTTAGTGGAATATGAGACTTTGTAAGAAAAAAAAATAAAAAAAAAATCATATTTTCCGCTAACTTGTGACAAAAAATAAAAAGTTCTATGAACTCACTATGCCCATCAGCGAATACCTTAGGGTGTCTACTTTCCGAAATGGGGTCATTTGTGGGGTGTTTCTACTGTCTGGGCATTGTAGAACCTCAGGAAACATGACAGGTGCTCAGAAAGTCAGAGCTGCTTCAAAAAGCGGAAATTCACATTTTTGTTCCATAGTTTGTAAACGCTATAACTTTTACCCAAACCATTTTTTTTTTTTGCCCAAACATTTTTTTTTTATCAAAGACATGTAGAACAATAAATTTAGCGAAAAATTTATATATGGATGTCGTTTTTTTTGCAAAATTTTACAGCTGAAAGTGAAAAATGTCATTTTTTTGCAAAAAAATCGTTACATTTCGATTAATAACAAAAAAAGTTAAAATGTCAGCAGCAATGAAATACCACCAAATGAAAGCTCTATTAGTGAGAAGAAAAGGAGGTAAAATTCATTTGGGTGGTAAGTTGCATGACCGAGCGATAAACAGTGAAAGTAGTGTAGTGCAGAAGTGTAAAAAGTGGCCTGGTCATTAAGGGGGTTTTAGCTAGCGGGGCTGAAGTGGTTAAGTAATGTAATAATCATACCCACACGTTGACACTCATCACCAGAAGAGTATGGACGAAGCCTAAAGTATAATTTACATCACTCCCTGAACCGGATTAAATTGTCACTACCCCCGGAAAACCTGTCCGGGAGAGCTACCTTCGGTTCAGGGCAGGCCTGGAACCCACCACCGGAACCAGCAGCCTGTGGGCTCTGAATCTGCAAAACCATCGCACGGTGGTCTGCTACCTCCAAAGTCAGATTCTGCATCTGTTCGACCAGTGCAGTCATAGCATCCATAGCTGCACAGATCAGAACAAAAAATGGCGGTATGGGCTCTGGATAATGTCACGGATGTAGTAGGGGAGAACACCAAAAGACAACAAGACGGAAGGGAAAAGACACTGGGCCTCACCGCTAGGGAAGGAAAAGGGTCACCACCTATGAAACCCTGCTCCTGGCCCTAACACCTATTCGTATGGGCACCTCTCGATGGTAGACATGCCCATACACAGGAACCTAGAAAACCCTGGTGGCCCTCAGATGCCCTAGACCTAATAAACAGGGCAGAGACAACCCGCTCCTTCCCTGGTGAAGGAACCAGCGTCTCACTGAGGCCTAGTAAACAACAGGGGGGGGAATACAAAACACAACAAGCAGAACACTTAACTTCTAAGGATGATCAGGACTTCAACTAGAACCACACTCTGAACAGGAGGTGTGGACATACAAGCAACACACAGACAAAGTGAAACCAAAAGATGCTGTCAGATCACTAATGAGCAGATAATCTTTCAGACCTTCTCAAACCTGTCACCAGTGTGACATATACCTCCAGCCACATAATCACTTGATCTTTTATGTACGGTGAATGCATAATTTTTGGGGCCTGTAATCTAACTGGCTAACAGTAAAATTGTTATACGGTGACCGCCTAATGTGCCTCCAGTCATATTATCAGTTGTTCTTTTCTGTCCGGTGAATGAATAATATTTGGGGCCTGTACTCCACTGGCCTGCAGTAAAATTGATATCTATTTACCGTCTAATGTACCTCCAGCCACATAATCACTTGATCTTTTCTGTACAGTGAATGCCTAATTGTTGGGGCTTCGGAGGAATTCAACATCTGTGACGATCACATGTTATCGAATTTCACTTATTATCATTTGGGGTTTATTTAAGAGGGGGGATTTCGTTAGCCATGTTTTTAATCCAATTTTATATTTTTAGTTCTTTTAAACATATGTATTTGACCTGTATTTGTACTGGTCTGAAGTAAAATTGATATCCAATGACCGTCTAATGTACCTCCAGCCACATAATCACTTGATGTTTTCTGTCTGGTGAATGCCTAATGTTTGGGGCCCGCACTCCCGTGGCCTAAAATAAAAATTTTCTAGGCTCCAGCAGGGCACATTTTTGAGAGTTTCCCTTTAAGACACATAAAAATGGCCCCTGATTAAAATACATATTTTTTGGGGGAATTTTTTCCATTGATCCCCCTCTGGTATGTCACTGTCCATGTTGTGTGACAATTTGTGCAATTCTAGTAAGTATTTGGTGGCTGCAAATATGACCTGAAGGTTTTTCAGGTTCGCCTGCCATTAAAGTGAATGGGGCCCGCCGCAAACTTGCGGTTCGCGAACATTTGATCGCGTTCGCGCAATCAAGAATCGTCCAGGCAGATGTTTGTCTATTACTATTCCTGGCATCATGTGGATGTGACACATACCACCTACCTAACCATCATAAAGACAAGTACCCCCCTTCATGGCAGTGGTGCCCTCTAATGTCAGCACTCTATATCAGCAGGATTACGACATTTTAAAAATCATAACTTTATTTTTCTATTGAAAAATAGGTGCACATGATGTCTGGTGACAGAATGAACCACTAACCACTTACAGTTCAGACCAAAAGTTTGGACACACCTTCTCATTCAAAGAGTTTTCTTTATTTTCATGACTATGAAAATTGTAGATTCACATTGAAGGCATCAAAACTATGAATTATCACATGTGGAATTATATACATAACAAAAAAGTGTGAAACAACTGAAAATATGTCATATTCTAGGTTCTTCAAAGTAGCCACCTTTTGCTTTGATTACTGCTTTGCACACTCTTGGCATTCTCTTGATGAGCTTCAAGAGGTAGTCACCTGAAATGGTTTTCACTTCACAGGTGTGCCCTGTCAGGTTTAATAAGTGGGATTTCTTGCCTTATAAATGGGGTTGGGACCATCAGTTGCGTTGTGGAGAAGTCAGGTGGATACACAGCTGATAGTCCTACTGAATAGACTGTTAGAATTTGTATTATGGCAAGAAAAAAGCAGCTAAGTAAAGAAAAACGAGTGGCCATCATTACTTTAAGAAATGAAGGTCAGTCAGTCCGAAAAATTGGGAAAACTTTGAAAGTGTCCCCAAGTGCAGTCACAAAAACCATCAAGCGCTACAAAGAAACTGGCTCACATGCGGACCGCCCCAGGAAAGGAAGACCAAGAGTCACCTCTGCTGCGGAGGATAAGTTCATCCGAGTCACCAGCCTCAGAAATCGCAGGTTAACAGCAGCTCAGATTAGAGACCAGGTCAATGCCACACAGAGTTCTAGCAGCAGACACATCTCTAGAACAACTGTTAAGAGGAGACTGTGTGAATCAGGCCTTCATGGTAGAATATCTGCTAGGAAACCACTGCTAAGGACAGGCAACAAGCAGAAGAGACTTGTTTGGGCTAAAGAACACAAGGAATGGACATTAGACCAGTGGAAATCTGTGCTTTGGTCTGATGAGTCCAAATTTGAGATCTTTGGTTCCAACCACCGTGTCTTTGTGCGACGCAGAAAAGGTGAACGGATGGACTCTACATGCCTGGTTCCCACCGTGAAGCATGGAGGAGGAGGTGTGATGGTGTGGGGGTGCTTTGCTGGTGACACTGTTGGGGATTTATTCAAAATTGAAGGCATACTGAACCAGCATGGCTACCACAGCATCTTGCAGCGGCATGCTATTCCATCCGGTTTGCGTTTAGTTGGACCATCATTTATTTTTCAACAGGACAATGACCCCAAACACACCTCCAGGCTGTGTAAGGGCTATTTGACCATGAAGGAGAGTGATGGGGTGCTGCGCCAGATGACCTGGCCTCCACAGTCACCGGACCTGAACCCAATCGAGATGGTTTGGGGTGAGCTGGACCGCAGAGTGAAGGCAAAAGGGCCAACAAGTGCTAAGCATCTCTGGGAACTCCTCCAAGACTGTTGGAAGACCATTTCAGGTGACTACCTCTTGAAGCTCATCAAGAGAATGCCAAGAGTGTGCAAAGCAGTAATCAAAGCAAAAGGTGGCTACTTTGAAGAACCTAGAATATGACATATTTTCAGTTGTTTCACACTTTTCTGTTATGTATATAATTCCACATGTGTTAATTCATAGTTTTGATGCCTTCAGTGTGAATTTACAATTTTCATAGTCATGAAAATAAAGAAAACTCTTTGAATGAGAAGGTGTGTCCAAACTTTTGGTCTGTACTGTAGATGCTGCAGTTGTTATTGACCGGGTGCAGGAGGCTCAGTTCTTGGTCTGGGGGACCTGGGTGCAGGGGGCTCAGTTCGTGGTCTGGGGGACCTGGGTGCAGGGGGCTCAGTTCGTGGTCTGGAGGACCTGGGTGCAGGGGGCTCAGTCCATGGTCTGGGGGACCTGAGTGAAGACACTGGGTGCAGGAGGCTCAGTTCATGGTCTGTGGACCTGGGTGCAGGGGGATCAGTTCATGGTCTGAAGGACCTGGGTGCAGAAGGCTCAGTCCATGGTCTGGAGGACCTAGGTGCAGGAGGTTCAGTTCATGGTCTGGGGGACCCGGGTGCAGGAGGCTTAGTTCATAGTCAGGGGGACCTGGGTGCAGGAGGCTTAGTCCATGGTCTGAGAGACCTGGGTGCAGGAGGCTCAGTTCATGGTCTGGGGGACCCGGGAGCAGGAGGCTCAGTTCATGGTCTGGGGGACCCGGGTGCAGGAGGCTCAGTTCATGGTCTGAGGGACATGGGTGCAGGAGGCTTGGTTCATGGTCTGGGGGACATGGGTGCAGGAGGCTCGGTTCATGGTCTGGGGGACATGGGTGCAGGAGGCTCAGTTCATGGTCTGGGGGACATGGGTGCAGGGGGAGCAGTTCATGGTCTGTGGGACATGGGTGCAGGAGGCTCAGTCCATGGTCTGTCTGGGGGACATGGGTGCAGGAGGCCCAGCTCATGGTCTGGGGGACATGGGTGCAGGAGGCCCAGCTCATGGTCTGGGGGACATGGGTGCAGACACTCTGGGTGCAGGAGGCTCAGTCCATGGTCTGTCTGGGGGACATGGGTGCAGACACTCTGGGTGCAGGAGGCTCAGTCCATGGTCTGTCTGGGGGACATGGGTGCAGACACTCTGGGTGCAGGAGGCTCAGTCCATGGTCTGTCTGTGGGACATGGGTGCAGGAGGCCCACTGCAGTCGGACTGAGTCGGGGCGACAATCTTCAAAGTCAGGTGACCACGTACATGCGTCACACCAGCGTGGCGTCACGAGACCTCGCATACCGGCCACCATGGTAACGGTCCTGTCGGCAGCCGCTTCCCTCCTGTACAGCGCCGACCTCACTGCCCCCCGGGCTCTGCCTGCGGTGTCGGCGGGGGCGCTGCGGCCGCCCTGCAGTGTACACTGACACATCCACACGTTATGCGGCCGTTATCTTCACGCCCGCACTAGTGATGTCCGGACCCTCCAGCTGCTCCCACCGCTCCTCCCACTTTTCCTTAGGGTCACGTGACCAGTGACGTCAACAGCCGACGTCTTTGGACGGAATTGCCGACACTCGTGAGCCCGGGAGAATGTGGAGCCGAGGGGTGAGTGTCGGCTTGGGGTATCCTCCAGGTCATGCTGATGCTGCAGAGTATTGCTTTGTGTGTACAGTCCCAGTCTCTGCAGAGCATTGCACTATATTTACCCTCCTCACAGACTTGTGCAACATATCCCTGCAGAGCATTGCACTATATGTACAGTCTTTACAGACTTGTACCTCTGCAGAACATCGCAGTATATTTTATATTTTCTATAGAAGAATCTGCAGAGCCTTACACTTGTCCACTGTAATGTGGCCTCCCGCAGAGTATTGCATTAGGTATACTGGGCATTTGCAGAGCATTACACTGACCTTGGGTGTCATGTACATGTAGTCCATACTGTCTGCTGTTCTCTGGAGACAATTGCACTGTGTGTAGTGATACTCTGCAGAGTTTACCAATGTAGATAGTGTCCCAGTGTTGCATTCCATGCATTGCCTGGCTGGAGCTCTGCAGAGCATTACACTTACTGACCCCCCCAGCACAATATTGCACTGTACGTTTATATGTCCTTCTGCAAATGTTGCACTTAAAGGAGTTGTCCAGGCTAGAAGCTGACAGCCAATGAAAAGATGACCAGTAGCGGCTTTGTCCCGTGACCGCTGCAGATCATTGCACTGTTTATTGCACCATCATGGCGATAAGGGTACAATCACCTGGCGCGGTCTTGTGGCGCTTGCGCTGTGTTCAAGCACCTCACTGCAGACGCCATCTTCCCCCTGCTACCCCAGTGTTTGGTCTTGCAGGCCACGTTTGACGAGGTGGCGGTGTATTTCTCTGCGGAGGAGTGGGCGACCCTGGAGAAATGGCAGAAGGAGCTGTACAAGGAGGTCGTGGTGGAGCAGTACCAGACGCTGCTCTCTGTCGGTGAGTCCAATATGGCCGCCTCTGCACATCTCACCCAGCGTTCCTACTAGAGTTCGGAAATTCTGCAGCGATGAGGAGTGCGGATGGGACCACCGAGGAAGGACAAGCCCGGAGCAGATGAGATACACGTGATACACCTGAGGGGGGACCTCTGCTCAGATATTCTCCTCTTCATTTGCGGACAGGTCTGATGAAGGTGATACCGGAGATTATCCTGAGGATCATGATGGGAGAAGAACCGGTTGTGAACCACAAGAGGGCGGCCTGCGAGACCCCCGCACCAGGTGACGTCACATTTCTGCGCTTCTTAGGGCCTGTTTTCAGACACTACGTTTTTTTAACGCTGTCCTATTTTTGGCAGTTTAGACAAAAGTGAACCCGTCTTATGGCGATTCAAAAGGGTAAAATATGTGAAAAAATTATATATATATACTCAGCGCGGGCAATTCCGGGAACACTCGCTCCACACTGGCGGTAGCAGGACCTGGCGTCATGTGATCACGCTGGGGCTGCCAGGTCTTGCTTCCTCCGGTGTGGAGCGAGTTTTTTTTTTTTTTTTTTTTTATATATATTTTTTTTGTCAGTATCTAAGGTAGTTGGGAGGGAAGTCCTTAAAGATATGGCCAACAATTAACCACTTCAACCCCGCTAGCTGAAACCCCCTTAAAGGGGTTGTCCCACTTCATTAAATATGTTTTATCTAATTTATTTACCCCCACAGAACATATCTTCCTATCTATGTCATAATCAAAAAGCTACCTTTCTTTCAATAAATCCAGATATGCGATCCCTTTGTTTATTTCAGTATCCCATGGATACGGCCTCTTCTGGCCGGCCGCATCGCTGTGCCGCGCCTGCGCACAACCGCTGAACACAGTCATCGGGCCGCCTCTCTATTCGTACGAGTACGCGCACGTCCGCGCATGCGCTGTGTGTCGGAGATAGCGCTGCGCATGCGCGAACACCCGCCAATAAGAAGAGACATGGGAGGAGGAGGGGAGGGGCTGTGGCCACTGCGCCACCAATGATGAAAACTGACCTGTAATACAAATACAGGAGGCGGGTGCCGGAATCAAATAGCCGGCACCCGACCTCTATGACAGGGAGCGGCACCTTAGGGGTTAACTGCCGCTGATCGCAGCCCCCTATCATAGAGGTCGGGTGCCGGCTATTTCACTCCGGCACCCACCTCCTGCATTTGTATAAACATTGGTGGCGCAGT